>NC_067409.1:21187764-21490795 GCF_009764475.1 Pristis pectinata | reverse complement strand
CCTTCTTTTGGTAATTCCAGATTTTATTTCTCACCTCCTATTTACACCTACCACAGACACACTTTTTGTTACTCATTCACTTTAGGTATCTCTTTCAGCTGACACCACCACTACGTGTGACAGCCAACCTATTTTGCCTTGGTACATAGTGCTACATTATCACAGTTTGTCATTTTTGAATTCTCTGCCCTTCCCTCACTTTTCTCTGCACATTGTAGCCTTGTTTTATCTCTAACTTTTCCTAGTTCTGTTGAAAGATAATTGGACTGAAACAATAACTCTGTATCTGGCCCCATAAATGCTGCCTGACCTGCTGAGTATTTCTAGCATTTTCTGTTCCTTGCCTAAACTTGGTGTTCTTTACATCTGTACTACCCAACTCTGCCCAGATCCTCCTAGCCTAGATGTCTTAGAGATGGAGACATTAATGCTGATCAACCAGGCATAGCTCGTTCTCCATTTTAGATCCTACAATTTGTCCATTTGCAAAATGCAGCTCCATTGGTGGACATTTAAGGAGGAGATTTAAGGATATATTTAAAGACATTTAGGTCTTTAATGTGAGAGGGGACAGATTAAGGTGAGAGTGGAGAGATTAAGTTGAGAAGGAAGAGATTGTGAGAAGGGAGAGATTAAGGTGAGAGGAGAGTGATTTAATAGGAACCTGAGAGGCAACTTTTTCACCTAGAGAGTGGTCAGTATATGGAATGAGCTGCCAGAGGAAGTGGTTGAGGCATGTACAATAACAACATTTAAAGGGTACTTGGACTGGTACATAAATAGGAAAGTCTTAGAGGGATATGGGCCAAATGTGGGTAAACGGGACTAGTTTAGATGGGAATCTTGGATGGCATGGACCAGTTGAACCAAAGGGCCTGTTTCCGTGCTGTATGACTCTATGACTCTGTGTTCCATCCATCTCAACAAGGTGGGACTTTCTGTGACATATGTTCCTGTCGCATATGATTTAAGTTAGGCTTTTGAGCATTTTCACCTTCCATGCCGCAAAAGCAAAATTACCTCTAGGGCTCAATATTATTCCCATCTGAATGTACTTCCCATTTCCCTTCAACACTTGATTATTTGCAATCAAAGCAGTTCCAGAGGCAGATAGTGCAAAGTACAATGATTCACAAGTTTCACTCACACTCAAGCCCCAGGCATTACTATCAAGCCTTCCACAACCATTTTGAGCAAGCAGTGCACATTTCACAAAATCCCTCTGTCTACCTCACTGGATTCCAAAGTCGGTGCTGCACAATCATCATTCTAACTAGATGACAGTAATGTTATTTGTTTCACAAATACTAGTGGGAAACAAAAAAAAGGAATAAAGTACATCAGAAAGCTAAAAGTGTTCTCTCTGAAGCATTATGGATTTGAAATATGTAGGAAATCAAACACATGATATGTCTTGCAAAAGTAATCTTGCTGGACATAAATTGGCTAGGGGGAATTATGGAGCTGAGAGAGCTTCTGTTGCATTCCTTTATATTAAAAATATTTTTGAATCAAATAAGGATCTTTTATTTGGTCTTTTTTGTTGTTGTTTGCTTTCTACATGAAGGCGATGAAGTTGGATAGATAGGGGAAGTTTTGGCTGTGTGACACTTTGCTTTTCCTTTGTTGTACCTCTGGCTTCCTGAGCAGCTGAAAAGGGTGAACAAGGTGAGCTTGATGCAGGATTGCTTAAAATGTTACACTAATAGGGCAAACTGGAGAAACAGGTGCAGTATTTTAACTCACCTGTGATCCTGTTAACTGCACAGTTTCATGACCACCTCTGCTTCTTGCAGTTCTCTGAACAACTAACTCTTTAGAGCCTGTGTGTATCCATTACCAGCATTTGACCATGTTTCCTTTTGGAATTGGAATTGTTGCTTCTCCTTATCATGTCGAAGCTGAATCTTTTATTAATGTTATTAAAAGTGCCTCTTCCACACACCCTTATACATCATGTTGTCAGATGGAACAAGCCTAATGCTGTGGACTTTGTCTATTAACATTAAATTCTGGTTTGCTTTTACAGTCTTTGTATGCCCCTAGATACCTCTAGATGTCAATAGCTTACCAAGTAGCAAACCCATGAAACTGTGCAGGAAGGCACTGCTTGTACTGAACTCCACAGACTGGGTAACATGCAGGCTCAGTCCCTGAGCAGAGTTAATTGATATCAAAGATCTGGCACTGGAATTAGCCTCAGGTAGCACAATGGCACAGCTCCAGTTGGTTAAATCCTGTGGGTTTGCACTGCACCTGGAGTAAATCCACTGTGACCACGTGAATTTCCTCCAGGTCCTCCAGTTTCCTCCATATCCCAAATATGTGCATTTTGGTAGGTTAATTAGCCACTATAAATTGCCCCTAGTGCGTAGGTGAGTGGTAACATCTGCCAAAGGGTTGAGGGATGGGGTGGTGGTTGATGAGAATGTGGGGAGAATGAATTGGGATTAGTCTGGGATTAGTGTTAATGGGTACATGATGGTCAGTGTAATCTTGATGGGCAAAGGGCCTGCTTGCGTACTGCATGAATCTATGACCAGATGGGAATAATTGCCCAGAGTTTCTACTCCTGATCACTTTTCAATTACATGTTAAAACTGTTGATTGTAGACCAATGTTGACTAAAAATTGAATCAGTTTGGCTAGATAGCCTGCCAACACTTGCAATCTAAGGCAGGAGCAAATGGCTTTTCATTGTGTGAGGAATGAAGTGGGAAATAGATGAGAACAATATTAAATGAACTGACGATGAAGTTAGTGGGGGTGAGATGGTTGCACAGTGGAGTGAAGGAGGAGGGGAAAAATAATGGCTCTGTAAAATGGGAAGAGGACAAAGAAAACTATAGCCGTCTGACACCAGAGTGCTACAGCTGACACCAACTCACTGCATACACTGGTGTTGACAAGGTATTGACACAGCTGTAATATCAAACTGCATGTTAACACTCTTTCACTAAATCTTTCACAGAAACTGTACTGCCTGGCAATGACCTTAAGGGGTGGTCAAGTATCCAATAAAGCGTGCAAAGGACACAAGCTATACTGGAAACATGTAAATCTAAGGTGTGCAGTATGATAGCATAATAGCAATGTCTTCTGATTGGTATGGCAGTATGACTATAATATTACCACTAGCATGCAGAACGCTAGATTAAAGTTACAGAATGTTAATGAACCAGATAAGTCTTTAAACAGTCCAGTAGTTTGGTGGTCATCGTTCCTATTAAGATCTTTTTAGTTCTAGATTTATTTAATTTCTTGAATTAATGTTCTCCCGCAGCCATCATGGGATTCAAATTGGCAGCTGGAGAACATTAATCCAAGAAATTAAATAAATCTAGAACTAAAAAGGTCTTAATAGTAACAATGACCACCAAACTACAGGACTGCTTAACTTATCTGGTTCACTAACATTCTTCTAGAAATAAATTATGCCATTTTTTAACCAGTCTGGTCTCCATGTGACCCCAGACCTACCCATCTGTTTTATTCTTAACCGTCTCCTCCATTCAGGGGCAATTAGGGATGGATACTAAATGCTGGCATTGTTAGTGATGTCCACATCCTGAGAATGAATAAATTTAAAAATTCCAGAGTCCTGAACTACTGATCAGAGAGGAAAGTGTTCAAATTCCACAATAACAGCTCCTGAATTTAAATTCAGTTAACTAATTTGAAGAAAAAATTTGTGGGAGAATAATTGTGCTACTGATAATTGTAAAACTCCATTTGGCCCTTTTGTTGAAGGAGATTTGCTGTCATTGGTTAGCCTGAACTATGTGCAAGTCAAGGACTCACACAGTGCAATGGAGACACAAGAGACTGCAGATGCTGGAATTTGGAGCAACAAACAATCTGTTGGAGGAACACAGTGGGTCAAGCAGCATCCATGGAGGCAAAGGGATAGTTAATATTTCAGGTCAAGACCCTGGATCAGGATAGATACAGTTTTGGTTGACTTGAAGCCAAACTACACAGCAGCTAGGCACTTTGCCTTCAGCATATAAGCAGAAATGGTCTGAGAAAGCAGCTCACCACCATCTGCTTAAGATCAATTAGTGATGAACAGAATGTCATAGTCACTGAATCATACAGCATGGAAACAGGGTCCTCGATCCACTGTGTTCATGCTGACCAGAAGCAGCTTGGAACTTTTTTACCAGCTCTTTATTCCAACCTTCCCCTCTACCCTACTGGTGATGTCTGAATGCTCTGAATAAATATAAAATAACATGGTATCCGCCTTATTAGTCAAAACAAAATATAAGGAATGGGACTTGCAGCAGATGTTGGGCCGGATGAAACTGACTTTCAGCCAACAGTTCTGTAGAGAACCTGCAGAGCGTTGATCAGCTCACTCCTGGTTTTTGTACCTCTGTGTTGCCATGCAGATGTTGAAAATGCCACTGCAGTGGTGAGCTGTCAAAAGAACCTCTGTGTATTCCGGGTTGTGTCTGTAGGATCCATTGTCTGAGAATCAGTGGACACTCAGCCCACTCCACTTCATGGTGTGACCACAGCGACTAGGCTTTTGGTTTGATTGGTCCCACAGGGCCACAAAAAGTAAGTACGAAACAGAGAATGCATATGGTGGTGGGGGAGGGGTTGAACATAAGTGACAGGTCTGATAGAGCAAAATCCAGCCCATCAAACATTTGGTCTGGGAGCATAGATATTCTTTTCTCCCTTTCACTCCTCTCTCCTGATCTCTGCCCTTCCTCTTGATAACCGTTGCTACTACACTTACAGAAGTTCAACATTGACTTCCTTCTTGTCGACAGGCTGCCCATGGACACTGGTCAGCTCACCAATCTCACATAAGTAAGGCCTCTTTTAGTATTAGGTGTTACGTTTACCCATTCTGATATAGGGACTGATCTGCTGAACAAACTAATTTCCAAATTTGTACAACTATAGCGGGACAGGAGGTCCAAAAGGATTTGATTTGAAAGATGGAAAAAAAACTTTCATATTTTTGAGCTTACTCTTCACTGTTGAATCTGAAGGAAAGTCTGATGTAGAAATAGTTTTTTTATTAATTAAATCAAAACACATCAGCAGTGAAAGTCCTTCAAACACTTATTTCCTCTGTCATTAGTGAACCACTGATGGAAGATTTTGCTTTGTAATATGAGTTAGCAAAGAGCAAATTTTTGTTAGGGAATCTTTAATTCCTCTGTTTTTACATGAAAGAAAGTTCACTTCACTCTGATCAGCAGTTGGAAGCCAGAAGATGGCAGCAGCAATGTACGGATGGTGATCTAAATTCCTCCTACAATTCCTGACATTCATGTCAGTGATTGTTTTGCTGCTGAACATTAAATGCCTGAGGCACTGTGTCTCTCTTGCTTCAAAATAAAACTAAGGATCTTAAAGTTTTACTTGGGAGGAGGAGGAGGGAAGGAGAGGAACATAAGTCCATAATCCCCTTCTATTTTTTTCACTGTTGCTATCTGCTGCTTTGTTCTCTCCTCAGATGCAATCACTAAATGAAAAATTTATAAGTACCCAAGGAATGAAAACATTAGGACATTTGCCCCACATTCCTGGTTCTCCATTAGATAAGATCATAACTCATTGTGTTTTACTTCAGTGCCTCTTTTCTGTGCTAACCCCATATTCCTTTGTCCCAGAAAATCTAAAAATCTCTCAATCTCTTTCTTGAATATACTCAGCAAATAAATATCAACAGCACTTTTGGGAAGAGAATTCCAAAGATTCTCTAAAATTTGGTGAAGAAAATTCTTCTCATCTCTGTCTAGAATAGCCAACCCATTATGATCCCTGGTTCTGCATATCCCAGCCTGAGGAAGCATCATCCCTGTACTTACATTGTTAAGCTCCTTAAAAATTTTGCATTTTCCAATGGGATTGCCTTTCATTCTTCCAAACTGGAGAGTATAGCGCCAGCCTACCTAAGTTTTCCCCCTTTAACAAACCCACCTTTCCTGGAAGCTACCTGGTGAATCTTCCCTGCATTCCTTCTATTGCAAATACATTCTTAAATTAGGAGAATTTTCATTGTTCCTATTTCACGAAGGAGAAGAAAATTAGCCTGGATACTAATTCCCACTGGTTCTCTGCTGATCTCTGCCAAAATGCAGATGATAAGATGCAATCCATGGCTGCTCAGCCTGCGGGTGAGATTTTAGTGTCCTGTGAGCTATGGCTGTTGCTGTTTTCAAACACTCTAGACACTTGGGGTTGCAAGACCGTGTGATAGGTGTTCTTGGTTGGTACTTTCCAACCTTTGTCTATGGATAAGTTTGTGGTTGGGCACTGAGTTTTAGAAATTCCTGCCAAAGAAATTGGGAATGTTGATGGGAGAAAGGGAGTGTGAGGAAGTGGAAGTGAGGACATGATGGAAACTGGAAAATGGGATGGGGGTAGGGGAGAATGAGAATCGGGGGTTAGGAAGACCAGTGAATACAGTGGCATGTCTTACAGAGCTGGTTCTATCATAGCAGTGTAACTACCAGAAATGATGAGGCATAAAGAATAAAGGACCAAGGAAAACCTTGCACTTACTCTGGATAACAAGTGATAGATTGTTTGCACTAGTGGACAATCGGATGGAAAAAGGAAGGTTTTCACTATAGATGTCAAAACGGATGCTTAGTTCATCAGAGTTTTTCCTGACATTAGCTATTGAGGTAAGGATTAGTACGTTGTTTTAAAGGGAACTAGATAAGTAAGCAAAAAGGAGTATCAATGGCTATGGGGGAGGAAAAGGTTAATAAGAAAATGCCAAGCATGGGCACTGGATTTTCCTTGTGATATCATTTCTTTCACTACAAATCTTTTTCTTCAGTGGAGACAAAGGAGACTGCAGATGCTGCAATCCGGTGCAAAAAAACAAACTGCTGGAGGAATTCAGCAGCTTGAGCAGCATTGATGGAGGGAAAGGAATTGTCAACAATTTGGGTCAAGATCCTGCATCAGGACTGAGAGTGGAGAGGGGAGAG
The DNA here is from genome assembly GCF_009764475.1 of Pristis pectinata. NCBI lineage: Eukaryota > Metazoa > Chordata > Chondrichthyes > Rhinopristiformes > Pristidae > Pristis > Pristis pectinata. The sequence continues at coordinate 21,483,827 of NC_067409.1, read as the reverse complement.
GGGGAAGGATGACTGGCAGATGGAACTGGGTGGGAGAGGGGGAAGGCTGGAGTTGGGAGGCAGACGCAAGTGGGTAATAGGTGGAAGCAGAAAAGGGAGACAGGTGGGGTGAGAGGGAAAGGGTGAAGGTGGAAACAGCTCGCAGGGCGATAAACGGGAACACAAAGGCTGAAAGTGCTGGAATCTGATAAGTAATGAAGGTGATAATGGGAACCATTAGGGGAAAGATGAACGGCAGACAGCAGACGGGGAGGGGGAGGCGGTGGGTGAAACGTATGGGTAGTAAGTAGATGGAAATAAGAGGGGGAGGGGACAATGAAAACATATGATGGGGAGCTGTGGAGAGGGGGGGTATGGGAAAGGCAATGAAAATGGGAGGACATTAGGTGGATTGGTAAAGGAAGACAGGAGGTAAGGGTTATCAGAAATTGGAAAATTCAATGTTCATACTATTGGGTTGTAGACTACCCAGGCAGAATATGAGATGTTGTTCTTCTTCCTCAGTGATGGGTTCGGAGTGTTGGTGCTGAGTTGAGTTTAGGATGATGTGCTCTGTGAGAACCGCCCCAAACACCAAGTCAGGTGTTCTTTGAGGCAATCTCTTGGGTTGCATCAGGTGGTTCCTTGTCAGCCAGATTTGAAAGTGAGGATGAGTCCCTAACTGAGGGCAATGGTTCAGAATTGTGATACTCATGTAGCACTGGAGCCCAAACGAGAATCTGAAGGGTAGGAATAGAGATAAGGCCTCTTACATGTGGTATTAACTGCACAGTGAAGGGATTTTGATTCTAATAACTGAGTGACGTTAGTAGTTATCAGATTACAAGATGTTACAGGCAGCATACTGTTAGTTATCTATACAGTTTTGCCTACTGTGACTATTGAACGGTTCCCTTATGCAGTGAGATGGACTATGACCTCACGATCTACCTTGTTGTGACTTTGCACCTTATTGCACTGCACTTTCTCTGTAGCTGTGACACTTTACTCTGTACTGTTATTGTTTTTACCTGTACTACATCAATGCACTCCGTACTGACTCAATGTAACTGCACTGTGTCATGAATTGACCTGTACGATCAGTATGCAAGACAAGCTTTTCACTGTACCTCAGTACAAGTGACAATAATAAACCAATACCAATACCAATACTATTATTGGTGGAAAGAAAATATTTCTCATTTCTGGCTTCCTTCCTGCAAATGAATTGCTCCTGCTTGTTGGAACTGTTTGCGCAACAACTGCTGGGAGGAAACCAGAAGCAATGTTATCCATCAACAATCAGGGAAATTATCAGATGTCATGTGCTCAGATATTATGTGATTAGACCTCCAGAATAACCCCCTCCCTCCACCATCACAACTAGAATTGGCAAGTCTCTGTGACACTTGCAGACTTGCTGATTTAGAGAGGTGGTGATATGTTATATCCCAGGGAGAAATTCTTCTCACACCTGGAAACAGCACAATAACTACTGAGCACTGGGATGCACTGCCACTTCTCTGGCGATCTGATTTTCTTGTCTCTCCAGCCTTTCTGCATCTTTTGAAGCTTCTCAAAGATTTTCAGAAAACGTGTCTTCTTGTTCTGATACTCCCCTTTAATTGTCCCATCCATTTAAATTCTAATTACATGCAATTAGCTTTACCCGCTACACACATCTTTCCTAGACCCTTCCAACACTGCACCTGTTGCTGTAACCAACAGCAACAACTGTCGTTTATCCTGAGCCTTATCAGTGCAAAGCAATCCAAGAGCTTCACAGGAACATTGTTGACTCCTTTGCATAAGGACATAAGGAATAGGAGCAGGAATCGCATTGAGCCTACCCTGCCATTCAGTTAGATGATGGCTGACCAAACCTTGGCTGCAGTATCACTTTCCTGCTCTCTCCCCTCACCTCTTGACTTCTTTTTAGATTGAATGTCTGTCAGTTGAATAAGGTGTTAGTAGGTCAGTAGGCCATCAGCTTGGTCAAGGATGTAGATTTAAATAAATGTTTAAAGTTAAGGGAAGAATTACAGAGGTTGGGCTCTTGACAATAGAAAGTGTGTCTCCCAGTGGCTGAATGTCTATCACCTAGAGAAGATCAAGAGGCCAGGATGTGAGGAGTGTAGCTATTTCAGAAGCTAAATGGGCTGGAGGAATTTATAGAGAAAACAAGGTCAGAGACCACAGAAGGATTTAAAACAAGAAGAAGTCATTGCGTAACTGGGAGAATCCAGGTCAGGAAGTACTGGGGTGATGTGTCGGAAATTGGCCTGAATTAGAACATGGATAACAGAGTTTTGGAATTAAAGCTGAGAAGTTTGAGTTGTTTTCTCTGGAGCATTGGAGGCTGAGGGGAGACCTGATAGAAGTTTATAAGATTATGAGAGGCAAAGACAGGGTAGACAGTCAGAATCTTTTTCCCAGGGTAGCAATGTCAAACACTAGAGGGCATACATTTAAGGTGAGAGAGGGAAAGTTTAAAGGAGATGTGCGGGGCAAATTTTTTACACAGAGAGTGGTAATTGCTTGGAATGAGCTGCTGGGGGGGTGGTGGAAGAAGATACGATAATGATGTTTAAGAAGCTGTTAGACACATGAACATACAGGGAGATGGATCGTGTACAGGCAGAAGATAATTAGTTTAATTTGGCATTGTATTCAGCGCAGAGATCGTGAGCCAAAGGGCCTGTTCCTGTGTTGTACTGTTCTATGTTTTAAGGACCAAAACATGGGAAGCTGGATGGTAGAATGCTGGAATAGTCTAGTCCAGAAGTAATGAAAGCACGGATGAAGATTTCAGCAGTTGACGAACTGAGGCAGGCGTAGAATTACGTAATGCAATGGAAGTAAGTAATTAAGCAATTAATTCTAGGCCAGACAATTGACTGCCATCTATTCTTAATCTTTTGGTCAAGATTTCCAGTAGTCCTAGACCATTTAGAAGTGACTTAGTCCAGGAGACAAAGGTAGCTCAACTGGATGTATTAACATACTTGCCACTTAGGCAAAGAACAGGAAATAATGAAGTGCCCACATAGGTGTAACCTGATGTAAACTGGCAGGTAGCCTTCTGGACAGGAAGGAATAATTAGGCAGTTTTGGTAGGAGACGTTCATTACATAGGGAAATCTAAAGGTTAATGACAGTCTAGACTGGAGATAATATTCATGACTGCTGGTGTTTATGGTTAATTTGATTACAGTTAATCCTGCAAGTGGCGATAAATTATGCTGATTAAAAAAATTGTGAGGAGTGTATTTTAATTTCAAGTATCCCCTAGCATTAATATCACTTAGTAGAAATTCTAGCCTACTGTGTAATACTAAATTAAAAATAACCCGTACGAAATATGCAATTCACTGTTCATGAAGTCAGAAATGATTTTATGAACTATCAGAACGAGCTTCCTGGAATACATTGTAAAGCTGGTAATCACAAATGAAGGTTGCCCACTGAAAGCTGACATACTTACATTGGTAATGATGGCAGTGATTAATGGATCAATTTAACATGAATAGGTTGTATTTTGAAGTGTTACTGACATCAGAATGCTCTGGCTTGCAAGTTAACCATTGCTGTAAGCACATAAACAACAAGGGACTGGAAGACACCATAATGATTCAATACTGCATTTAAAACCTACAGAAGAAGCTTGTTAGCTCATTGTATCTGTGCCATTCCTTTGCTGGACTCAGATAAAATTATTCCCACTGCCCTAATCACTTTTCATGTACCTTTACCTTTCTTTTTTCCATTCAAAGGAACCAAAGTCTAAGCCTTAACTCCTCCCTGGGGCAAGGCATTCCTTCCTGAAATTACTTTCTCCGTAAAGAGTATTTACCTAACCCCTGCCTTATGTCCACTCTCAGTCTCCACATCAGACACTTCCAACTGGAGACAATAGTGTTTCCTTTTAAGGTTCCTCATAGTTTCTGTAAAATTTGCTTTGGGCTCTTTTGCTCCAGTGGAATTAGGACCAGAACTGCTTGGCTTTCCACTTAACTGCTGTATCTCCTGCTTAGCACTGGTCTGGCAAATCTTCACAAGACTGTGGAATTACATAGCGTACAGAGCATGAAGCAGGCCTTTGGACCGAATTAGTCCCTGTCCACACTTCTGCTCTGTGCAAATCTCCCCTCAGCCCTCTTCATTCGACCTCTTACTTTCTCGCAATTAAAATTTATTTTATGTATGGTGTTGGAAATCAGTGTTTTCAATTGAACAGGCCGTTGAAGAAAAATAACTTGCAGGGCCATGATGAAAGAATTGGGGACTCGGACTGATGGATTTGCTCTCCCAGGAGCTGTTATAGACTCAATGGGCTGAATGGCATCCTTCTGTACTGTAGAGATTCTATAATTCAATGATTCGATATGCTTCTGTACAATTAAATATCTTTGCTTTTTGCCTCATGTATTATTGTGCTATACAAGTTGCACATTCGTACCAGTCTGAGGAAAGAACTTTCTCCTGATAGCAACACTTAAGAGGCATAACAATAGCAATTTAAGAGGCACTTAGACGAACACATGAACAGGCAGGGAATGGAGGGACATAGATTGTGTGCAGGCAGATGTGCAGTTAAAATTGACATCATGGTTGGCACATAGTTGGCTGAGGGTCCTGTTCCTGTGCTGTACTGTTCTATGTTCTATGTTCTATTTACTGTATGACCTCTGGTTTTGGTTTTACCCCATAAGCAGAAACATCTCTTCTAACAAATCCTTGCATAATCTTACAGACTCCTATCATTTCTTCCTACAACTTTTTCATAGAATCGTACAGTACGGAAATGGGCCCTTTTGACCCAACTTGCCCATGCCAACTGCAATGCCTATTTATGCTAATACCATTTGCTGTTTAAGGCCCGAATCCCTCTATGCCTTTCCAAAGCAAATACGTATCCAAATACCTTTTAAACAGGGTAATTTTATCTGCCTCAGCCAGTTTGTTCCAGATAACCATCCCCTTTGTGTGAAAAACGTACCCTTCAGATCTCCTTTAAATTTCTTCCCTTTCACCTTCCACCTGTGTCCTTTAGTTCTAAACTCCTCTGCCCTGGGAAAAGGATTCTGACGATCTATCCTATCTATGCGCTTCAGAATTTTAGAAGCCTCCATAAGGTCACCCCTCAGCCTCATAAATACAGCTTATCCAATTTCTGCTTATAATTATAGCCCTCCAGTCCAAGAAATATCCTGGTGAATCTCTTCTGCTCTCTCTATTACCACATCCTTCCCGAACTGTACATAACACCCCAAAGGTGCTCTAACCAATGTTTTGTACAGTTGCAACATGATATCCCAACTCTTATACTCAATGCCTTGGCCTATGAAGGCAAGCATACTAAATGCCTTCTTCACTACCCTATCGACCTATGTCACCACTTTCAGCGAGCCATGGACTTGTACCCCAAGGCCCCTCTATGTATCAATGTTTCTCAGATCCCTGCCATTTACTCTATATGTCCTACCAGAAATTGCCTTCCTGAAGTGCATTACCTCACACTTGTCTGGATCATGTTCCATCTGCCAGCACCCCACCCAACTTCCCAGCTGATCTATATCCTTCTATATCCTTAGACAACCTTCTCTGCTGTCTATGACTTCATCAATTTTCCTGTCAAATTTGAATTTTCTATTCAAACAAGATACAGCAACAGGAGTGCTACAAAAACATAGTTATTTCATCACGTTGACCCATGGTTTGGAATGGTAAAGAGGTGGATGGGGATGGGAATTGAATTGGACCCCTTCATCTATATTAATTCTTCCTCCGTGATTCCATCAGACGATGGATGGGTATACTAAAAGAATGCAGTTATGTAGTGGAAGCATAGCTGTTTCTCTCAGCACTGCCTTACCCACTGCCAATGGCAAAGTTCCAAGCGTAAGAGTACCAAAACTTCGGGGATGACTGAATAAACTGTAGCCCTTTTCTCTGGGATAGAGAACTCTGATGTGTGTCCAGATAGAGGTATTTTGGATTGCAAAAGCTTTGGAAAAGGTAGGCATAGAAAAGGGGTTTTCAGTTGAGGAAGAGACTGGAACTGGAGACCAACAAAAATAATAAAAAACACACGGGTTGAAAATCTGAAATAAAAACTGAAAATACAGGAAATGTTCAACAGAGATCAGGCAATATCTGATGAGAAAGAAGGCGAGTAACTTTATCAGGACAATGATCTATCCTCAAAACTGGGGAAAGCTGGAGACAACAATGTTTTGAGATGCAGTGCAAGTAGGGAGGAGAGAGGAGCAAAAGAGATGATGGAGAGTTTGGAAATGGGATAATTGAAGATTGATTTCGAGGAGGTGTGAATGAGAGTAGCTGAATCATTAGCTGAAATTATTCATTACCTATCCTTAATTGTGCATAAAAAGAATGGCTTGTAGACCACTTCAGAGAGCAAGCAAGTTTCAACCACATTGCTGTGCAGGAACGTTGCACTGTCAGAGCCAATGTCTTTCAGATGAGAAGGCCATCAAAGGTCAATGCAAAAGAGCCCTGTACAATTGTAACTGCATCTTTGGAGTTTAGAAGAATGAGAAGTGATATTATTGAAAAATATAAGATCCTGAGGCTTCAAGGCAGGATAGATGCTGAGATGGTTCAACAAGTGGGTGAGATTTGGATGTGAGGACATGGTTACCAGATAAGGAGGTGGTCTTTTAAAACTGAGCTGCATGGAAATTTTCTTCTCACTGATGCTGGTGAATCTCTGGGAAATCTCTACACTGGAAGGTTGTGGAAGCTGGATCACTGGAGTATTTAAAAAGGAGATAGATAAATTTTTGAAACATCAAGGAAAGGAGGGCTATGGGAATCTGGCACAGAAGAGGAGTTGAGGCCTGTGGTAGATCAGTCATGATCATATCGAATGGGGGAGGGGGGTGCAGGCTTGATGACCCAGTCAGCCAACCCCTGCTCCTATTTACTTGAGTTATTGTATATCCTTGTGTTCCTCTCATCTAGATTTCCCAAGAGATAGAGATTAAAAGTGTCGATTTTCTGCTTGAAGCACCATTTCTGTGCAGGTGGTGGCAGCTGCGTAAATACACCATTAAAATAGCCGGGTAGTGAATCGCACAAGGTGCCAGAACTACTCATTAGAATTCAATTGAGCCTGGATGTAGCATTGAACACAATTTTGGAGTTAGGTAATGCTATTTTGTACTATTCTATTTTAATGAAGCTGACTTAACTGGATGTTTCTGAAAATGTACAATTTTCTGTTAACCTACTTGGGTGAGTGAAGCTCTATTGTTAATGACGTTGATTACATTGGCATACTCGGACTTGCCTGGAAACCAGTTTTAGGATGGGGTGGGCCTTATAAACTGAAGTCCTTTACTGTAGAAGGAGAAGATCAGAACTGAGAGACATCAATAAGGAGGAATTGTCTGCTAACCAGTCTACAAACTGAAGAAAATTAGAGCAAAGCTGAAAGGGAACTGGTGGCTCTTTTAGTACATGTTTTGGGGATGATTTGGTAACCAGGTGCAGTCACTGGGGACCAATATAGAGCTCAGCAAATCACTGACTAAGCACTCAGTGGGAATGCCTGAATATTAAATATCCATTTGTACAACACTGGCATGCAAGAGGCTTTTCACTTCAGGTGTATCCTTCCTCAAATAAGGAATGTGGCTCATGTGGCTTGCATTAGCTTCATGATAGGCCTAGGACATGCAATCTCTCTGAAGGGCAAAATCGCTTTAAAAAAAAACTTCCTGATCATGAAGGAAAACATCAACATACAAGAAGCTCCATGTAAGGAACCAGCAACTGAAATAGCAGCCATGATGCAAATGTTAATATCTGTATTTACTCAGTTCTTCTGTCCTGTTGTGCTCAGTGACTTAAATGTAGTCCCCCCCAACAAAGTCATCAGTTTTACTTGTTGCTCATTCACAACTCCGATAAAGGTCAGAAAGGCAAGAAAAAGTCAAAATGAATCATAGTTATTGTGGACACAGCCTAGTCCATCATGAAAACTAGCCTCCCCTCCGTTAACTCTCTCTACACTTCCCGCTGCCTTGGGAAAGCAGCCAACGTAAGCAAAGACCCCTCCCACCCTGGACATTCTCTCTTCTCCCCCCCCTTCCATCGGGCAAAAGGTACAAAAGCTTGAAAACGTGCAGCACCAGTTTCAAGGGCAGCTTCTATCCCGCTGTTATGACTCTTGAACAGACCTCTTATATGATAAAGATGAACTCTTAATCTCTTAATCTACCTTGTTGTGGCCCTTGCACTTTATTTATCGACCTGCACTGCACTTTCTCTCTAACTATAACACTATATTCTGCATTCTGTTATTGCTTTTCCATTTGTACTACCTCGATGTACTTATGTTTTGAAGCAATCTGTATGGATGGCATGCAAAACAAAGTTGTTCACTGTGTCTCAGTAAATGTGACAATAATAAACTAATTACCAATTATTTGCAATTGTTTAACTCTGAAAGTGGGTACCGGTAATGAAAATCACCTTTCAGTATCTACTTAAAAAGCAACCATTGTTTCTTCCTCAGTTCAATGTGATTGAGCACATGAGGAAGTATTTAACTAATTTGTGCAATAGGTGAATATTTCAGACAAACGATTACAAGGACCAGATGTAAATCATGACGTTTTCAAGTCGATAAAGGCTGACTGTTGAATCCCAATGTGTACCTAGCCATCAACTTGTTAGAAATTTTATATCTGTGAAGACTCTCAAAGCAATAATGTTGATTCTCAATTTGAGACAATTAGCATTTAGCTTAGTGCTGTCATATGGTACAAACTCATGCCCACTTGGGACTGTGTTAAAATAGCTGAAGATTGCAATGACTCAAAGTAGCTGAGATGGCAAAGTGGGGGAAGGGAAGCGTGGAGGTGGATGAGGCAGGAGAAGGTCTATCTGAAAGCAAGAAGATTTAGTTTGAGCTTCAACTTGGTCCCTGATTATATTTTGATGTAATGAATTACACAGTCTCCAAGAATTTAAATTACATAAATGTTAAATAAATTAAAATTGTCTTCAGGTATTTTTACTCATGATCAGTATGTTCTAATGGTGCCTATCTGTTGTTCCTTTGTGCGGACATATTTTCCACTACAATGTCAAATTCATCGGTTTAAGGTGAGATGGGGAAAGTTTAAAGGAGATTTGTGAGGCAAGTATTTTACACAGAAAGCAGTAGGTGCTTGCAACACACACCCGAGGAGGTGGTGGAAGCAGATACGACGGCAATGTTTAAGAGGTACTTAGACAGATATGTGAACAGGCAGGGAATAGAGCGATACAGACTATGTGCAGGCAGATGGAATCAGTTTATGGTTGGCGCAAACCTGGTGGGCCGAAGGGCCTGTTCCAGTGAACTATGTTCCAATTTTCTGTCCATTTCTTTGGAGGGGATGTGTGAGGATTTTTATGATGCCATATTGGCTCCTCCTCCCCCAAAATATTGCATTCAATCTTCTCATCCCTTTGCTTTATAGACTATCTCTCCCATTCTATTAAACCTATTGCTTCCCTCAGTCCTCTACGCCTTGTCCTCCCCTTGCCTCAGTCATCAATCAACAGGTTCTTCAGTCATTGAAACCCCAAACTCTGAAACTGCTTTTCTGCATCTTGTGTGCAGTTTTGGTCACCACCTATGGGAAGGATGTGGTTGCGCTGGAGAGAGTGCAGACGAGATTCACCAGAATGCTTCCTGGATTGGATGACTTTGGTTTTGGAGAGAGATTGGATAGGCTGGGCTTGTTTACCCTGGAGCAAAGGAGGCTGAGGGGTGACCTGATAGAGGTATATAAGAATATATATGTTGAGTGGCACAGATAGGGCAGGTTGTCAAAATCCTTTCCTCATGGTAAGGATATTGAAAACAAGAGAGCATAGATTTAAGGTGAGAGAAAGGAGTTTAAAAGGGATCTAAGGGGTAAACTTTTTATGCAGAGAGTGGTTGATATCTGGAATGCGCTACCAAAGGAGGTGGTAGAATTAGATACAATCGTGACATTTAAGGTGCATTCAGACAGAGCAAGGCATTGAAGGATACAGTCCTAATGCAGGCCTAGTGTAGATGAGCAAAAATGTTGGCATGGATGTGGTGGACCGAAGGGCCTGTTTCTGTGCCGTGCTACCTATGACTCTATGATTATGACTCTGTCACTTCCCTTATCTTCAGTTTCGATGGCCACGTTTTTGCTTTTCCCTCTTGGGATGCTCGTCTGCCGGCATCAGATTTATTACTGCTGCCGGTGTTGTCTCTTCTGCAATTTTCTTGGTGAATTTGGATTTTGTTAGCAGGATTCACATTACTTAACAAATTAGGTTCCTTGGGCATTATGCATGCAAGCTGCAAGTGAGCAGGGTAGACAGTTTGTAATGTCAGTCCTTGCATAATGTTCACCTGATGCCTGTCCCATCAAATTGAGCTGAGACCCAGCTAACTAAATGTGTAAGCGCACCGGAAACCAGCAGCAAGAAAGCTCACATCTAATCCAGACTACGTTTTTCAAGTGGATCTTTGATGACTTGAAGATATGTCCATAGAGTCCTAGTGTCATAGTCATACAGCACAGAAACAAGCTGTTCAGCCCCTTGAGTCTGTGCTGACTATTAATCACTCATTTACATTGATCCTACACTAATCCCAGTATTTTATTCTCCCCACCTTCCCATCAATTCCTCTCATATTCTATCATTCAAGTACATACTATAGATACTTGCAGTGACTAATTAACCTACTATTCATGTCTTTAAAAATGGGAGGAAACTACAACACCTGGAGGAAAGCCACACATTAAAAACCTGAAAATTCCACAAAGACAGCACTGGAGTCCAAGACTGAACTCAGGTTCAGACCGTGGATCTGTGAGGCAGCATCTCTCACCTGTGCCACCGTGCTACTAAGCATAGGTGGTGTTTGAGTTGAATTGGCTGTGGGAGAAACAATAATGGCGGAGTAGCAAGATTCAACCTGAATTTATACTTGAGTCTGTACCCCACTTCTGTGGGGATAGTGGAAGGTTGGAGGCAGGGGGTGGGCTGTAGTAATGTCGGGAAAACTGGTGACCATATTTTTAAACCTTCAGCATGTACATGAATAGGAAAGGACTGAGAATGTATGGGGGCATGTCTGGACAGAGAGGAGTAGGGGAAGGGAGTGGAATATTTGGCTAGCCAGGTAGGTCTGTATTGCCAGAGTGTTTACATTAATATATCAGAGGAGGAATCCTTAGGAAGGCTCTGTTTCCTCAAGGAGATCCCCATCGAGATCCTGTAGACAGGCTGGCTGCCACTCATTCAAGCATAAATTAAGATTAAAAGGGTGCTGAATTACTGCTCCTTCAACTCATACTGGGTTGGTGCTGGCTTTGTACACTTCACTGTACGTGACAACGGTTTGAGGGCACTGATGGAGCAGCATTAAGGATTGATTAATTCTTCACAGAGCCACTGTGGTTCCCATTGGATGGCATCTCAGCGATCCATGTAACCTGTTGACATCCTCAAAGTCCCTGGAAACATTGGTATTCAAAGCCATGATTGCTTGCATGGCAGCAGATGTTGCATGGTTTCCCTTGGCCATCAGGTGGTTGGATCTGAGAGTGTTGAAGTAGAACTGGCCACCATTTCAGGGTCCACAAAAAGCCTTCCTGCAACTGTGGAGCTGGACTACTCCATGCTCACTGATGTTTCACGTAGATTTTCGGGCGGCATTCCCCTTGTCCTTCTGTAGGCTGCCTCAACAAAGGACGTATCTGTGCTCTGGAACAGAACTCACTCTCTGGTCATCTGGCGCATGGACTACATCACCTGGCCTGGCCTGGCTTCAAGCACCCAGAATGTCCTCCACAGTCCATAGAGTGCCAGTGTGCATGCCAGTGGCTGTGACTGCCAACCTGAGTGTACATGCAACCTGGCCAGGCGGAAGTTCTGAAACAAAAATAGATGCAAGTGTAGGGTCATGTTGGGCTGACAAGGAAAGAGTTTGTGGGATTAGGTAAGAGCATGTCTTCAATGATGCTACTGGTCATGGACTGTGCTGCACACTCTATTGGTGGCTGGCAATCTCTCTTCCAGGCTTTTCATCTGTTAGACTAAACATGCTTCCCTGCTGGTCAGAGGTTCCTGGCCCTAATTTTGTGCTCTCTTTTTGTCCAAGAGAAATGGAAGCTTGTTAGAGGTACAAATAAAAACAGAAAATGTTGACACACACTGAACAGGTCAGGTTACAGCTGTAAGAAGAGAAACAGAGTTACTGTCTCACCCTGAGACATCTGTCTTGTCAGAAGCATTATGGCTGTCAGTACTGAATATCTAGGAATGTGTGTAAACTGTGGGTTGTGGATGTGGGGAGCAGAACCAAGCAAGTGGTAGTTTGGTGGTGTATACGAATGTTAGGCAGGGTCTTCTGATTTTTAGAGATTGTTGTTAGATGAGCCTAAAAATGCAGTCAATGAAAAATGGGATTTGCTGATGTCTTCACTGACTTTGACCATGCATATGCTGGGGCATAGAATATAAGCCCAGGAAGGTTATGGTACAGCTTTATACAACATTGGTGAGGTCACAGCTGGAGGATTATGTGCAGTTCTAGTCACCAGACCATAGGAAGGATGTGATAGCACTGGAGAGGGTGCAGAGTTGATTCACCAGGATGTTGCCTGGGATGGAGCATTTCTCCTGCAAGGAAAGACTGGATGGGCCTGATTTTCTTCTAGGTCTGAGGAGGCTGAGGGTGGATCTGATAGAGGAATACAAAATTATGAGGGACATAGGCAGGGTTGATCGTAGGAAACTTTTCCCTATAACAAAGATGTAATAAACTAGAGGACATAGGTTAAGGGTAAGGTGGGAAGAGATTTTTGAGGGCACCTAAGGAAGAATTTTTTTTTACCCAGAGGGAGGTTAGAGTCTGGAAGTCACTGCCTGTGGTGGAGGCAGATACTTTCACGAAGTAGTATCTGGATGAGGACTTGACTTGCTAAGACCTAAAAGGCTATGGACCAATGGGATTCACAGGTAAGTGGGATGGGTAATTGATGGTTGCTGTGGACATAATGGGCTGAAGGGCCTGCTTCTCTTCCTCTGGCTCTATAATGTGTAACTCATTACACCTCCTCTTGTACTAAACCCACATCCTGGGTTCTTCATTCCTGGCAGAGACCTCAAATACAATGTCCTCTGACTGGTGCTTCATGGTTGATTTGGGCAGCATCTTGGGCCCCTGGACATAGAGAACCTCTCTCCTTCCCACCCACCGAAGCATCCAGATTGGTGCACTCCCTTATCTGTCACAGCCTCCAGCAAACAATCCAAACCTTTGAAATGACTTCCAGGATTGAGCATTTTAAGAGGAACAGGCAGAGATTCAATTAGCAACACTGCTTCTAGCAGCTCTCAAAATTATGCCCTGTGAATTAGTACTGTGATAAACAGCATGATAGACATCAGCTGGACTCTAGAATCATGACAATGAAGTGGGAGAACAGGATCCATTTGTGACCTGTGCCAGGTCAAATTAGCAAGGGCTAAGTGTGCATCACAATGTCAGCCCTCGTTTCCAACCCTGTCCAATTTATCTCACAATTGTTTTGTTTATAAAACACATTGGAATATTTCTGAAGTTAAAGGATCCTGTACAAACTGAAACTGCGTCTGAAATTGAGGCAGATCTTTGGCTCCTATATTGCTCATGGAATTGAGGATCAGACAAGGCGGATGGCATCACTTCAACAGGCAGTTAAGCTAATTGTGGAGAATAAGGTAGATGTTATCAGTAGGGTTGATTTGACATCCATTTCTGTGTTTTGACCTTAGGGGAAGGTATTGTCTGGGGCATCCCAGCTAGAGCTTGCGTGGTGTGGAGTGGTCTTGAAATGATGAGAAAACAGGTACTAACTAAAAAGATAGTTTACTCTGAGTCATAGGCAGTCATAGAGTCATACAGCATTGAAAAAAGATCCTTTGGCTCATCAAGTCCACACTGACCATCAAATACCCATTTACATTAATCCAACACTGTTCCTGTTTTATTCTCCTCGCATTCCCAGATTCTACCTCACAGATAACAGGCTGCGGGGAACCCTTGGCAATGGCAGCAATGTTTTAGAGGATCTAGTAGAACAATTTTATTTGCATTTTTGCTTAAACAGTGCAAGCTAATGTAAACCGTGTGCTGTTGCTTTAAGCACAAATGAGGAATGTCCTTAAAATGCCAGCAGTGTAGATGCTGGTGCATTTCAAACCATGCCTTTTATGACTTTCACTGCCTGCTTAATGGTGTGTTCCTTTCTGCCCATTTGCTTCAAGCAGAAGCACACAGGAGAACTGGCTGCTGCACTAAAAAATGCCGGTTCCATTTTAAATTCTTGGCTGAGTTCAAAATTAGCAAATTACAGATGCAACCATCAATCTTTATGAAATTTCAGTGTCGAAACAGCCCTGCTTTATACTCGACAGCCTGTGGTAGGAGTGAGAGCGCTGTGACCTCTCATCACTGGTAATTCTCTTGCATGATCACTTGTCTCATTTGGTTAAGTAAGGACAAACAGAATTTCCTCGCCAAGATTAGCAGATCCATCCATTGACAAGAGAAACTTACAATCCACTTTCAAAGCTGTGATTTAGAAAAAATATACCTGGAGCATAACAATTTATTCTTTTAATTGCTGAAGTATGTAGTGAACACATCAGGCATACTGCCAAGGAGAAAAGTTAGTGTCGACTTTCTTTTTCAATCTTTTTATTAATTTTTAAATTAGTACAAAATAATATATATAACATTAGTAATTGTACATATGGTGCAAAGAGATCAAGATAGCAATCATAACAGTTAATATATATAATCACAAGGAGTAAAAATAAAGTAATTTCGTCCTCCCGTTCTCTTATTAAGTGAACAAATACAAAAAAAAAGATTGGAAAGAAATGAAATTTAATTATATGAAAGAAGAACCCCCAACTCAAAAAAAATATTGATAACAAACTAAAAGAAAACCAAAAACTTCAAAAAAAACTGGACTGATATTTCTTCAATTAAAAAGAAAAGAAAACATTTCTATGTCGTCAACTCCTCTCCCAGTGTCGACTTTCAATGGTGCATGGGAAGTCCTGAATTGTATTTGTAATAATCTTCAGCTCTTTTCACTCTCTCTTAATTATGTGTTTAAACCACTGTCTCTGAAAAATATTTGAAATTATATAGAGGTGATTTGCCTCACAGACCCACTTTGTCTTTGCCCCACCACCAGTACAGACTTGTTGAATGACATAACCAAGTCAAGAGAAAAAAAATGCTGGATGATGTTGTGTCATTTAAATTAAATCCTAGGACTGTGCTGATATACTGTAAGTGTTCTCAGTCAAGGCATCATCAGAAAAAACAGGCCCTCCAGTTGTCCATACTGACCAAGTTGCCTAACTGAACTAGTCTCATTTTTCAGCTCTTATCCCTCTAAACCTTTCCTATCCATGTACCTGTCCAAATGTCTTTTAAATGTCGTAATTGCACCTGCCTCTACCACTTCCTCTGGCAGCCCATTCCACATATGTACCACCTTCTATGTGAAAACGTTGCTCCCTATGTTATGGGGTTTCAAACCATGCGTCACTTAAAATAAAAGGATTAGATTTTCACATGGATTTTTCTGGTTGTATATTGGCTGAGAGTTCTGCAGATATCACAGAGAAATAACATACTTGTTTCTTTGGTTTTGTGAGCATGTTGTTCTAATGTTATGGAAGAATTCCCTTCCTTCCATCACCCCCTCACCCTCAATAAGGGAATCCCAATATCTTGTTGGCAGAATGATGCTGTTGTCCATACTTCAGGAGATCCTTCTTATCTGGTCTGACAGAAGCGTTTAGTCGTTAATGCTCTGTCAGTGGACAGCAGCACTGACAAATGGGATGCTACATTTATTTGATTCATGAATGTGTCCTTAACCAACATTGGAAATGAGAATGAAGAATATTTCCAATAGGCAGAGGAATTGTAAAAGGAGATTCTAGTATGAGGAAATTGGAATAAAGAGTAATAAGCATACATCTTAGTGCCTTTTCGATTGATGAATGTTGTTCCCAGTTATTTATTGCCAAGCATCTAGTATGCTGGTAAACCTGGAAATCATAGTGCCTGATTAAATTAAGGAAGGGTGACAATTGGCCCATTGGAGGTTAAATGTGCTGACAGGTTAATTGGCTGCTGCATGTTCCCTCTTAGTGTAAGTAAATAGCAAAATAGCCAAAGAAGAGTTAATGGGCATGTGAGAAAGAATAAGTTGCTGGTGTGCAGGGAAATGAGGAGATGTGGAATGGAACTGAAGGGATTGCTCTGTTGGAATTAGCATGAACTCGATAAGCCAAATGTACACCCTCTGTATTGTAAAAAGTAAGAAATTCTAAGATACTTGAAAATTATTTGCAATCACAAAAGAATTAAAAATGACATAGGATATTTTACAAGGTGTATTGTTCTGATCTGGAATTTATTACTTGAAAGAGCAGGGAAAGCAAGCTCAATTGCTGCTTGCAAAAGATAATTTTATAAATAGTTACAAAGAATATGTCTGAGGACTGAGTCAGGAATGGGACTAATTGATTGGCACCTTCATAGAGAGAAGGGTTACAAGCTTCCATTTGTGGTGCATCATTCTAACATTATGTAAATGATTAGTCCCTCACCTAACCCAATGGCTTACATGCAGCCATCACATGAAGGAAAGAAGATTGTCAGGGTGGAAATTTACTTTGGATTTTATTCAGAAAATATGTAATGCAGTATATTAATCTCTGCTTCTGAAATTCAGTTTGGTTAAGTCCAATGGAATGGAATTTTCAGAGGGACAGTTCAATGCGTGAGCAGTTAGCCTATTTTACAGAGGATATGTTTTTTCCTTGTTTAACTCCAATAAAATGTCTGCTTGTAGGCCCTGTTTTCTTGAGGAGGAGCAATTACTGCTTGCAAAAAGAATGTAACTATGCAGTAGAACTTCTTTTGAGCAATGTTGTTGACAGTGTTGTGCTAAAATGAACAAAAAGATGATGAACCATTATCAGAGTTGCTTATTTTCAGCCCTGAATTGAAGTATTTGTACAAGCCCAACAGGCAAAGTGAACTAACTCATGTCAGAAATAAGAGCAAGGAAAGAAAAAAACGATATTTCTATGGCTCTTTTGCAAACTTGATACTTGCAAAGGACTTTACCTTTAAAGTACAATCACCATTGTTCTACAGCAACCATTTTACACACAAAAAGATTGCCTAGAATGATATCAGGGATTAGGTCCTTCCGTCACCAGGAAAACCAGAATTAAAAATGAATTACACAACCAGATTATTAATAAAGTATAAACCAAGGCTTCAAAATATTCCTGACCATTACTTATAGAATCATTGAACAAGAACATTTGGCTCTTTTAGCTGTGCTAGGTTTCTATGAATGAGGCTAATTCCACCCCACCACTATCTCCCTAAAACCCTGCATTCTTGTTAATTTCAAATACTGTCCCTATTTTGTTTTGAAAGGCTTGATTGAATGTGCTTCCACTACTCTGTCAGAAAATTTATCCCAGATATTATCCAATCTCTTTGTAAAAGAAACCGTTTTCTCTCACAGTGTGTTTCGCACTTTTGTCAAACACCTTCATTCTATGCCTGCTGGTTTTTGACTATTCCACCAATGGGAATAGCTTCGATGTTTAGATCCATCATTGTTTTGAATGTTAGAGTCATACAGCATGGAGACGAGCTCTTCGGCCAACTGGTCCATGCCAACCAAAATTCCCATCTAAGCTAGTCTTATTTGCCTGCATTTGGCCCATATCCCTCTCAACCTTTATATCCACGTACTTGTCCAATGTCTTTTAAATGTCATAATTGTACCTCCCTCTCCCACTTCCTCTGGCAGCTCAGTCCATATACTGACCACCCTCTGGGTGAAAAACTTACCTCTCAGGTTCCTATTAAATCTCTCTCCACTCACCTTAAACCTATGCCCTCTAGTTCTTGATTCCCCAACCCTGGGAAAAAGATAGTGCGCGTTGACCCTTTCTATGTCGCTCATGGTTTTATACAGCTCTATAAGATCATCCCTCAATCCCCAATGCTCAAATGAAAAAAGTCCGAACCTGCTCAACCTCCCTCCATAACTCACTTCCTCGAGTCCTGGCAAAATCCTCACCAATTTCCTCTGCACTCTTTCCAGCTTAATGGCATCTTTCCTATAGCAGGGTGACCAAAACTGAATACAATATTCCAAATGCGGTCCCCCAATGTCTTGTACAACTGCAACATAACATCCTAACTTTTATACTCAGTGCCTTGATTGATGAAGGCCAGCATGCCAAAATCCTTCTTCACCGCCCTGTCTACCTGCAATGCCATTTTCAGGGAACCATGTACTTGTATTCCTAGGTCCCTCTGTTCTATAACACTCCTGAAGGCCCTACTGTTCACTGTAAAAGTCCTACCCTCATTTGTCTTCCCAAAATGCAATACCTTGCACTTGTCTGAATTAAACTCCATTTGCCATTCCTCGGCCCACTTACTCATCTGATCAAGATCCCTTTATAAATCCTGACAATCATCTTTACTGTCAATGATGCCACCTATTTTAGTGTCATCTACAAACCTATTAGCCATGCCTTGTAATTCTCATTCAAGTCATTTATATATATGACAAATAGCAATGGGCCTAATACCGAGCCCAGGGGAATACCAATAGTCACAACCCTCCAGTCTGAAAAACAACCTTCCACATTACCCTCTGCTTCCTTCCATCAAGCCAATTGTGTATCCAGTCAGCTAGCTCTCCATGGATCCTATGTGATCTACTTTTCCATAGCAGCCTACCATTGCAGAACCTCATCAAATGTCTTACTGAAGTCGATATAAACTACGTCTCATACCCTGCCCTCATCGACCTTCTTGGTTACTTCTTCAAAAGACTCAATCAAAGTCCTGAGACATGATCTCCCACACACAAAGCCGTGATGACTATCCCTAATCAACTACTGCTTTTCCACATGTATGTATGTCTTATCCCTCAGAATCCCCTCCAGTAACTTACCTACCACAGATGTTAGGCTTGCTGGTCTATAGTTCCCAGGTTTTTCTTTGCAGGTTTTCCCAAATAAAGGCACAACATTAGCCACCCTCCAGTCTTCAGGCACTTCACTCGTCATTAATGATGATGCATATATTTCAGCCAGGGCTCCCGCAATTTCTTCTCTAGCTTCCCACAGTGTTCTTGGATATACCTGATCAGGCTCTGGAGATTTATCTACCTTCATAGGTTTTAAAACATCCAGTACCTCCTCTGCTATAATATGGAGCATCCCCAAGACCTCTTCATTAACTATCTCATGTTCCGAAATTAACATGTCCTTCTCTATGGTAAAAACAGAGGAGAAATATTCATTGAGGACCTTGCCCATCTCCTTCTGCTCCACACAAAGGTGTCCACTTTGGTCTCTGAGGGCCCGATTCTCTCTCTAGTTACTCTCTTTCCCTTATTATACTGATAAAATCTCTTTGCATTCTCCTTAATCTTCTTTGCCAAACCTGACCTTTCTCCTCCGAGATTGGAAAGGTCAGAGGAGAACAATCCCAGCTTCTGCAGCCTTTCCTGGTGATGTAAGTGCCTCACTCCTGATACCATTCCAGTAAATCTTTTCTCCATTCACCTCAAGGCTTTTACATGTTGGCACTGTCTCAGTCATCATGCATTTGTAAAGGCAGGATTCCCTGAAACTGCACTGAATTATCAGCCTAGAATCTACACCAGTATCGCCCCTTACATTCACCCCTAAACATCCGGCACCAATCTACATCAAAGAAAGCCATCTCATTGGTAAAATTATAAATGGGATTCAATTTTAAAACAGGTTGCATTCAATACCATCACAGTTCAAAGATATCGAGATAACCCCTTGAAGTTCCATTGTCTTTAAGATCTGGGAAGTGGAATCAGCCGAAACAAGTCTGCTCATTATCCCTCCATTATCTGTTTCCAGTAATCACCTTTCATCCTCTGTCTGTACCTTCCCCCTCCCTTCTCCCATCTGGCTCCATCGACCCATCATCCCCCCTCAAGTGGTTCTATCTATCACCTACCAGCCCCCACCTTACCCCTCCCTCTCACCTCTTTATACTGGTTATCTTCCCTCTGCACTCTCAGTCCTGATGCAGGGTCATAGCCTGAAATGTTGATCATCTCTTTACCTCCACAGATACTACTTGACCCATTGAGTTCCTCTGGCAGTTTGTTTTTTTTTGCTCCAGATCCCAGCATCTACTACCTCTCTCGTGTCAAAACAAGTCAGCATTGTCAGAGCAGGCCAAATAGCATCCCCCTGTGGGTTACATTGCAAAGATTCAATAATCCTTCAAAGAAATCATGATAATGCATCATTTAGCAATCCACATCACAGCAAGGTTGAGCAATCCAGTCTTGGCAAATCTTGCAAAATGAATGAGTTACTGTTGTTTCTGTGCATATAATAAACGTTATTCACAAATTTAACACATCAAGAAGTCTAATTCACATTAACAATTACTAGCTTCTTCAGGAACTGAATAATTGAGGATTTGTCATCTGTAAGCAAAATGGATGACCATAAATGGATTATAAGTATTAGGTACGGATATATGTTATGCATGTTTGTGCATCATTGTATCTGTGTGCACAAGCATAATGTCACTTCAGGTTGAAATTAGTCTTGAGTGATAGCTCCGTAGAAGCAACAGTGAAGTGGCAAACACTAGTACATGTTGTCCAATTGTCTTTTCCCTTGACAGAACTGGAAGATAACAATCAATATGTGAAACAGGCTGTTGATTTGCTGTTGGCATTTTTGTACTAATTTCAACTCCACTTCTCTGTTCCATAAAACATACAGGGTGGAATGTAAACCTCGGCTTTATCGAAGTTTATTTGCAGAATCAAAACAAAAGTGTAGCTGATGCAAAGCAGCCAAGATATTATACAAGCTGACAGCTCTACCCTTTGGCCTCTTTCATAAGTTGCAATCCGTACTGTATTTTATTATTTGTATTTGAGTATTAAATTTTTGTGTAGAACAATTTAAATAGATTGAATTGATGTAAAAGTTGATAATTATTTTAAATACAGCACAACAAAAAAAGATTATCTATAGAACAAATATTTTTATTTATAATTGGAAAAAATTAACATGTTGGATCCTTTAAATGTCAAGAGTTAAGTATTAGCTGTTGGGAAGAACCAAAGGACCACACAAGGGGTCCAATGCCTTGTAGATACAATTGATTATGTTCATATCATAAAAAATGATAATCGGCTCAGACAGCACAGAATTTGCAAGATTATACTGATTAAGGGAAAGGCCACTAAATGAAGTATTCAGAATTCACTCCAAAATCAACTCTTTTTCCATAGGGCCCTTTGTTTCTGGTGGAACTGAATGCTCCTTTTTCTCCTGGGTCAAATTCCATCAAAGAATGACAAGAATTTTTCCAAGAAATGCCAGGTGGATGAGCCCCATTCTTTGATCAGGACGTTTTCTTGAGCTGCATACAGTTGTGGCGAGAGCCTGTACGGCTCTCTCAAGCCCAGAGATTTCTCTTTTGTAACAAGCTCAATGCTAGTCTCTGAATGCAATACTGTCAGTGACACATATCTCTATATATAATGCTATAGAGAGTTATTTTAGCACTGACTTCATCAGTGCTTTCATTCTTGGGAACGCATTCTGAACTCTAAGTGAGGTTCCAATGTATCAGTTGATCCTTTGCCAGGATAGGTTTGGTAAAGGAGCGGCAAGGGACCTGGGTAAGTATTAGGTAATAGACATTAAGCAAATTTTGTGGATATTTTAATTATATTTAATTGTTTGATACTTTAATCAAAAAAAATCCTCCACATCCTTCCTGTGATGTGGTGACCAGAACTGCATCAAATACTTCAACTGTAGTTTTACCAAAGCTTTCTAGAGCTGCAACATGACAGCTCTACTTTTAACACCCTGACTGATGAAGGCAAGCATGGAACACACCTTCTTTACCAGCCTATCCACTTGTGCTGCCACTTCCAGGGAGCATTCAGGGAGAACTATATATTTTCCTCTTGCATATGACCTCCCAAAATGCAGCACCTCTTATTTGTCCAGATGAAACATCATCTGCCATTTCTCTGCCCAAATTTCTATATCCTGCTGTATCATTTGACAACCTTCTTCACTATCCATAACTCCACCAATTTTTGTATCATCTGCAAACTTACTGATCAGAAAACCTACATTTTCATCCAGATCATTTATATATATATCACAAGCAACAGAGGTCCCAGGACTCATCCTTGCGGAACACCACTGGTTACAGACCTCCAGTAAGAGAAATACACCTCCAACAAAACCCTCTGTCTCCTATGACCAAGCCACTTTTGTAACCAACTTACCAAGTCACCATTGAACCCATGTGACTTAATCTTCTGGACCAGCCTACCAAGAGAAATCTAGTCAATGCTTCACTATGGTCCATGTAGTCATCATCCACTGCCCTATTCTCATCAATCATCTTTGTTACTTCTTCAAAAAGCTCAATCAATTTTTCTCTGTAACTGTAACACTTTAGTCTGCATTCTGTTATTGTTTCCCTCATACTTCCTCAACATCCTGATGTGATGAAGTGATCTGTATGGATGGCATGCAAAACAAAGTTTTTCAATGTACCTCAGTACATGTGACGATATTAAACCGATTTACCAATTCACCAGATTTGTGAGACAGAACCAAGCAAGCAAGCAACCAAGTGAGTCGTACTTTGGGAGGTCAAGTGTAAGGGGAAAATATACAGTTAATGGCAGAATCCTTAACAACATTGATCTACAGAGGGATGTTGGCGTCCAAGTCTATAGCTCCCTGAAAGTGACCATGCGAGTAGATAAGAAGGCATATGGCATGCTTGCCTTCATTGTTCGGGGGCATGGAGTATAAGAGTAATGCAGTCATGTTGCAGCTATATAAAACTTTAGTTGGGCTGCACTTGGAGTATTGTGTGCAATTCTGGTTGCCCCATCACAAGAAGGATTTTGAGGCTTTGGAAAGGGTGTAGAAGAGGTTTACCAGGATGCTTCCTGGATTAAAGAGTGAGAGCTATAAGGGGAGGTTGGACAAACTTGGGTTGTTTTCTCTGGAGCTTTGGATGCTGAGGGGAGATCTGATAGAAGTTTATAAAATTATGAGAGACATAGACAGGGTAGACAGTCAGAATCTTTCTCCCATGATAGAAATGTCAAGCACTGGAGGACATGCATTTATGGTGAGAGGAGATGTGCAGTTCAAGTTTTTACACAGTGAGTAGTAGGTGCCTGGTACAGGCTGCCACGGGGAGTGGTGGAAGTAGATATAGTGATGGTGGTGTTTAAAGGATATTAGAGAGACAAATGAATATGAAGGGATGGAGGGATCATGTACAGGCAGAAGAGATTTTGGCATCATTTTTGGTGCAGACATTGCAGGCCAAAGGACCTGTTCTTGTACTGTACTTTTTAATGTCCTATGTTCTCGAACCTCTCGTGCACAAAGCCATGCTGATTTTCCCTAATAAGTCTATGCCTTTCCGAATGGCGGCTAAATCCTGTCCACAAGAATCTTCTCCAATGATTTCCTACCACTGATGTAAGATTCACTGACCTATAATTTCTTGTTTTTTTTTAATCCCCTGTTGCTCTTCTTAACAAAGGACAACAATGACTATTCTCCAGTCTTCTATCTTCTTGTGTTCTTGTGTCAGGAAGTGTCAAAAGAGAGTGAAACAGAGTTAACATTTCAGGAATATGAGATTTGATCAAAACTGGGTAAAGTTGGAATGAAATAAGTTTTACATTTCAGAGAAGGAGGGAGGAGAGGCAAAGATCAGGACAGTTTGAATGGCACAAGTGTTCATGGGTGCTGTCTAGACAAGGGGTGTTAAGGGTTTGTCTGGAGAGGTTTGAGTAAGAGTCAATGACTGTGATTTGAAACACTAGAAGGAGATAGGAAAGGAAAAGTACCTCCTTTAGAAACACCTTCTGTTATTCATCACTTTAGTAGATAAGCCTGTGTTTTCATCACTAGTGGATAAGCCACATGGGTCCAAAATAAAGGGAGAAACTGTTGACGCAACCTTCCAGATATCTGCAGATTCAGGCGTAGTGCTTAACTGGAAAATGACAAATGTTGTATCTTTCTTTATAAAAAGTGTCCAGGGATAAACCCAATAACTACAGACTTAGATGGTGGGTAAAATTTCTCAAAACAAACAGTCAGGAAGAGAATTGACAGTTGCTTGGACACGCAAGGATTGATTAGAAAACATTTGGCCTAGATTGTTAAGTATAAATCATGCCTAACTAACAATATTTTTTGATGAAGTCATAAAGAAAGTCATTGAGGGAAATGGAAGGTGGTTGAAGTATATATGGACTTCTAAAAGACATTTGATGAGGTGCCTCACAATAGCTTGATATGAAAATTGAAAGCCAGGGAATAAGTGGGGCTGCCCACATGAGACACCAGTTAAGGATTCAGTTCAAAATCTCATTCAAAGACAAAATCTCTGACACTGTGTCATTCTCCCAGTAATTTACTGGAAGGGTCAATCTAGGTTTGTGATTGCCTCTGATGAGGGATTTGAACCAATAATCTTCTAATCCAGCATTGAGAATGAAGAGATGGGTGGAGATAGGGTTGTGATGGATCTGTAAATGAAGATGACCATGATTATGAACATCTTGAAGGATAATGTAATTTCAAAAACAGGATAAGGGTAATTGCTAAACAGGACTAAATAAACGAGGAGGACAAAAGCCAACAACAATTGCTGAAATAGGAAACTGACTCAGTAACAGGCAAACAGAGTTGGGAAAGGTCATTTAGTGGCCTAGAGGGAAATATACAGAGCAGTTCCCCAGCAGTCAGACCGGGATTTTCTAAAGCTTATTTACAACTTGGATTTGAGTGTTCA
Source organism: Pristis pectinata (assembly GCF_009764475.1). Lineage (NCBI taxonomy): Eukaryota > Metazoa > Chordata > Chondrichthyes > Rhinopristiformes > Pristidae > Pristis > Pristis pectinata. The sequence continues at coordinate 21,458,854 of NC_067409.1, read as the reverse complement.
ACAGACAATTTCCAATCTGCAGGTGATACAAAACTTGGAGGCATAATGAACTGTGAGGAGAGTAAGAAACTTCAAGGAAATACAGCTAGGATGGTGGAATTGTGTCGATAAGTAGCAGATGAAATTCAAAGTGGAGAAATGTGTTACCTTTTGTCGGAAGGATGAGAAGAGGCAATATAAACTAAAATATAATAATTCATAACACAATACACGAACAGAAAGCTGTGGGACTATGTGTGCATAGTTAGCTGAAAGTGGCAGGCAAGTCGAAAGTGATTAAGAAAGGATACAGGATCCTGCATTTATAAATAGAAGCATAGAATTTCAAGAGAAAAGAGAGTCACGATGAACCTTTATAATGAGCATAATACAACTGGAGTATTGCGTCCATTTCTGTCCACCACACTTTAGGAAACATGAAGGCTTTGATGAGAGTGCAGAAGAGATTTACCAAAAATGATTCCAAGGATGAGATACTTTAGTTATGTGATAAACTTGAAAAGCTGACACTGTTCTCCTTTGAATAGAAGTGTTTATAAATGGCTCTGTTAAGAGCTATTTCAGTTAGGATGTAGACAAAAAAGATAGGAGAAAGCTATTTCCTCTCGCAGAGGACGCAAGAACTAGGAAGCATTGAATAAAGATGACTGGTGACAAGAGGAAAAATGTATTTTATATAGCAGGTATTTAGAGTATGAAAGGCACTGTCAGGTATTGTCACAAGATCACAAAACAAAGGAGCAGAAGTAGGCCATTCGGCCATAGAGTCTTCTCCACCACTTCACCATGAGCTAAACTATTCTCCCATCTAGCCCCATTCCCGGCCTTTTCCCCATATCCCTTGATACCCTGAATAATTAGGTACCTATCAATCTCCTCCTTAAACACCCCCAACGATCGGGCCTCCACAGCTGTATGTGGCAATGAATTCCATAATCCATGACCCACTGGCTAAAGAAATTTCTCCTCATGGTGGAGGCAGATTCAGTTGTGACATTCAGAAGGGAGTTGGGTACATTTCTGAGTGGAAAGAATTTGTAGGTTTATGGAGAGGAGGGTGGGGTGTGGATTTATCTGGATTGCTCTTACATAGGGCTAGCACAGACTGTATGGGCTAAATGGCTCCTTCCATGCTGTATCAAATCTGTGATTCTGTCATGCTTTTATATATTCTGTGGTTTGATTCTTCATCTATAATTCCTTGCTCTGAATTCTGTTCCAATACCCTAGTGGCTTTTCTCACTGTGCACTCTCCTTCCTGCTAAATATCTGTTCACATCCAACTTCCTGACTTTGTCATTAACTGCAGCATTCTACCTTTTCCACTTTACATCTTTCAAGTATCAGTGATTGTGCTCCTGGCCTTTCAGGCAACAATTCCTTCCCAAATGTCCATCATTAGTCCAGCAGCCTCTCAGCCAGAAGACACCTTCCTGTCTTTGAATGAAACTCTAAACCAATGGCATGCGAGCCACCAAATCACCTGACATTGACTCGCGCTAAAATATCAAACTGCTCATTGTTTCCTTACTATGGCATATTACAAAAACAAATCTATTCCACACCATATCTGAATTCAGCAGGACTTCTAAATCTCCACTAACTCCACACTCAGTCATCCACTCTGACAAAGCCACATGATCACCAAACATGGAACTATGCACAATACTTCAAGTAGGTACAGTAATGCTGTAATTATACTGGCACACCCAGATCTGTCAAAGGAGCAGCTTGATGGAGCCCTTTGTAAGTTTTAACCATTTTATAAATGTAGCAGTGACAACATTTATGAGAGGGTAGAGCTTATGAAACTGTCCGAGTTCCGTACAGGTGCAAGAGGAGACACCAATGCACTAATGTGTCATGTTTTTCTCCGACAACTTTTATGAATTCTATGGGTAGTGGTGGTGTTTTGGTGAGTGAATGAACTGTACTGGAAGTGATTTTATGGTACAGGAAATTTGTGAGAAATAACCTCTCCCAGAATATTGTCGGCTATTGGATATTGGTTTATTATTATCACATGTACCAAAATACAGTGAAAAGCTTTTGTTTGTGTGCCGTCCAGACAGATCATTCCACGCATAAGTACATTGAGGTAGTAAAAAGGAAAACAGAATGTAGAATAAAGTGTTACAGTTACAGAGAAAATGCAGTGCAGGTAGGCAAATAAAGTGCAAGGGCCACAACAGGGTAGATTTGGGGGATCAAGAGTTCATCTTTTTAGCATATGAGAGGTCCCTCAAGAGTCTGATAACAGTGAGATAGAAAGCTGTCCTTGAGTCTGGTGGTATATGCTCTCAAGCTTTTGTATCTTCCTGCCTGACAGGAATGGGGAGAAGAGAGAATGACGGGGGTGGGACGGAAACTTGATTACATTGGCTGCTTTCCCGAGGCTGTGGGAAGCGTAGACAGATAAATATTGCAGATGACCTTAAGCACCTTCCAGTCTTTCAGCCACAACTTTGGAAAAGTCAGGAATGCCTTCAACAACTTTTCAGAAAGTACATGTGCAATAGGTTTCACTTTATTATGCATTGTTCCTGAAGGGAAATGGCTTGACTTGGTGCAAAGCTCAGCCAGTATTACTGAAGCAAGAGCAAAAAAACAAACTGCTGGAGGAGCTCAGCAGGCCAAGGAGCATCAGTGGAGATTAAGGGAATGGTCGACGCTTCGGGCTGAGACCCAAGCACTGTGCACTGCCAAGCAGTGCAAATCAATGGGTAGGAGCGATGACCCATTGATTTGTGCTGCTTGCGGGGCACATGGTTTGCATCATGCCTCAGTAAGAGCATGGATGTTATTGAGAAATGCGGTGACTCGTAAGCACAAAGTATTCCCCACATGTTAGCATGGTTTATCACTACTTACATCTTTAATTGTATCTTTATAAGTGCATTACTAATTGGTCAATTGTTTATTGGTGAAGTGACTGTTTATTTCTTGAGTTGTTTCACTGTAACAGTAGAGAAGTAACACTAGTTTTGCAGTTTGGTTAAAGCGCATGCTCTTCCTCACGTGACTTACAGTTAGAAAACCAAAGCAGTGTTAATTGGTGCATTTAAACTCAACATAAGCAAAATGTTAAAAAGGTGCTACAGTCCCTGAGCAGAGTGACGACATGTGGAATGGAACTGTAGTTGTGGTATCTAACTCTTTGGGGACTTCATGCTTCAGTACCTTGCCACCCAAGCATATGGAGATACTAATGACAGAGAGGCAACCCATCAGAGAATGCAATTCTGTTCAGACATTTCCCCCGAAATGGATTATTTCAGCCTCGTTGGTCACAGATTCTGGAGTTTTCCAGTGATTCATCTTGCTATTAATGATGTCAGAGGATTTTAGGATGCTGAATTAAATAATGATAAATAGAACTTCTGAGTGATCTAGGCCACGGCACTGCTGTTTATTTATATGTGAAGCTCTGTCAGGGCTGATAAATCGGATGCCTAAAATAGTTTATAAAGCGCAGAATTGATGTTGCGGTTGGAGAGGGAGAGAATTAATGTTGCAAAATAGGCCTGTATCTGAGGTTTGATAAAGGCAAAGGAAAGCCTTTTATATAAATTGTCTGCGTCTCTGTGGACTAGGAGGGGTAATAGGGAAGTAAGGAAACTCAACACAAAATCTGTGCCACTGCAGTTTTTAAGCAAGAGAAGGTTTGTAAAGCTCCACAGGGCACCAATGAAGTGCGGACAAACAGAATAAAAAGTAGAAAAAAGGTGATAAAGATTAAATGGTTAAAATTTAAGCTTTGAAGGTGAAGAAATAAGTATAGAAAGATATGCAAACAGGAAATTCAAAGGGTGAGGTTTAAAAATGTTTTGCTTATGAATTTTGTGAAGACATGGGAAATATTTGTCCAAAAAATGAAATATATTTTTTACCAAACATCTCTAATGTTTCCTGAACAACGTCCATTCCTTTTTAATGCAAAGAGATCTCTGGTTAAAAATAAATATTATTGTATACAGTATATCATAATATTTATTTTTAGCAACAGAATGTTTTGTGTTCTAAAAGAGTAAATAATGTTCAGAAAATAACCTCATTTTGTTGTGAATCCTTTAGTATTCATACTAAAAATTCTAAAACTGGTTCATTATGTAATCTTTCAAAGATTTTCTTTTCAAATAACAACCAGGTTTCATGAAATGTCTGTATGGGCTTTGTGTTCAGGTTATTTTTGCAACAGAGTTATTTCAGAATCTTTTTCGTCTGAGATTAAGTTAAAGCTAATTAATTTTCTGCTTATTTTTCTAATGATTTTCTCCATTAATACAACAACATTATGGGGCTCAGTCAGAACATACTTTTTTCCCGATGGTGATCTGCTCCACATAACAATCCCACTGAAAAGTGATAATAAAAAAATTAGGGTTATGCTACTTTGTGGGTTGGAGTGCTGCCTCTTCCTGATCTAAAAGTCACTGCTAAAACTGATAAGATTCTGGGTTACCAAAAGCTGTGCCAGATCACTTGCAATAATTGGATCACTCTCTGCAATTATAAAATGCATTATAAGTTGAGGTTACTCTACATATGACAACAGATATTTCAATCCTGATAGTTCAGCAGGTGATGTTTCTCTTCTTCCCTTGAAACTCACCAGGACACAGGATCCCCTGCTCCATTTAAATTCACCGGGGCCCTGGTTCACCTGCTCCCTTGAAACTCACTATTAGGCCAGAAGTCTGCATAGTTTATAGTTTAAAGTGCAAACCTTCTAAAGGATGTAGCAAATTCTAACGTGCAGAAGCTGCTGATCTTCAGCCAGTATTTGCTTCATTATTCTGCAAATAGCTGCAAGTAAAACAAAAATGCAAGATTCTTTGAGAAGTTTAAACATGACAGGTGCACATTATGCCCATCATGGCAATGTTGTAATGGTCTCGAAAACTAATCCCCCTGTCTTGGTACCACACATTCTCCTGCTTCGATATTTATCCAACAATCCCTCCAAAGATGTAACCATCCCTTTCTCCGTGATTCTCTGTAGAATAGCATTTCATGCTCCATCCTTCGTAGAAAGAAACAAAGGGAATCAAAATATAATAACAATGACCGTGAAAATAGTACTTGAATTAAAAGGATCACTTTCTGAATGATCAACAACTACACAGAGATTTGCAAATTGGAACAAGAGCTTCCGTTCATGAAATTCCAAAAATCCATCAAGAAGACATGGATTTCAAATGCAAATTGTTTCTTTAAATAACATTTTGTTCTCTTTTGCACGTTTTAATGATATACTTACTTTCTAAAAAGTACTTTACAAGGAGAACTCCCTTTCATCAGTTTCAATCTCACAAAACCAGACTCAGTCAGATTAATAGTATTATTACTGGGTGGCGTTGAGTTCAACTCAATGCAATTGTGATGTAAGGTTAATAGAGAATGAGGTGAACAGTTTCTACGTAGTAGTCCCGTTCCATTTCATTACATTTGAGTAACCATAGAATTTCTTGGACAACTTATCAGGATTCAATTATAGTTTTTAATATAGTCTTTTTTTTCTCACTGTCAAACATAAAAGTAATGAATGAGCCTCCAACCCCTTTCTTGAATTACATCACATATATTTTGAAAGATGTAAATGATATAACTATTTTTGTGACACAATGTAATTGAAATATTCCTTATTTAAAAGGAAGTAAAGTTCCAAATGAACTTCTTACATGCTGTGAGGTGACGGAAAATATTTTCTTATTTTGTGGTAACAATGATTATAATAATGACCTAATACACAATAAGTCAGTGCAACTTAAAAGAGGTCCAATGAAATTGGGGCAAAACCTTTCACCATTACCATTGATTTTCATTTATGTGAAGCACCTGCTCAGCATCTTTGAAAGTAGATAAGTCACCAGGTGCTGTTGAAATAAATCCCAGGCTGTTAAAAGAAGCAAAGGAAGACATTGTGGAGGTTCTGACTTCTTTGGTGACCAACTTTATGTTTTGGACTAAAGGTCTGGTAATGTTTAAAATGGTGGGAAGAGATAATGCAAGTAATTACAGGTGAGTTAGTTAACCAGAGGTGGGCAAAGGAATAAGAGATGGCATTAACCTGCATCTAGAAAGGCACTGATTAGTCAATTAGCATCAGCATTGATTTGTTAACCACCTTGATTTAATTTTTTGAGGAGGTAACAAGGAGGGTCAATGAGGGCAGTGTGCTTGATGTAGCATACATGGATTTTAGTAAGATTTCTGAAGTGGTCCCAAAAGTCAAAAAAGTTAAAGCTCTTGGGATCCAAGGCAGAGTGGCAAATTGTATCCAAAACTGGCTTGGCATCAGAAAAATGAGTGATGTGTGATTTTGTGACCAGAAGGCTGTTATCTGTGAGGGTTCACGAGGCTTATTACTCAGTCCCTTGTTTTTTGTAATATATGATTTAGGCCTAAGTGTAGGGTGTATGATAAATAAGTTTATTGATGATATACAATTAGGCATTTAGAATTTAGGAATATATACAGTAAATATTCTGGCAGAAATGTGGGAAATGGATTTTAATTTAGGGAACTGCAAAGTAATTCATTTGGAAGGTTCAGCAAGGCAAGGGAATACAAAAAAGATGGGAGGATATTGACTGGTGCATGGAAGAACAGGGGAACCTTGGTGAGCACATGCACACATATCCTTGAAGCAACACTTAGAAACTTGGTGGCAGTTTGGATCCTAATGTTTGGTGACTGATATGAATGCAAATATGCTGCTTGCTCCCAATTTTTCAAGGACAGGTCTTTATAAAAGTTATGCTCTGGTCTAACTACACATTCTGATGCATATCAACTGCTTTTTACTGGTGGAAGCATAACATGGCAAATGAATGAACACTATGGGAGCCTGTAATTTGATTGGACTGGCATAATAGAAAGAAATTTTTGGAGAATGCTCAGAAGGCATTTCGACCTATCAGCAGTGAAAAAGATATAACAATGAAGGAAATATATAAAGGCAAGAAAACTCGGAAGTGAGAGAACTGCTGAGCCCATCTAACTGAATGGAGGAATTAAGTGACTGTGGGATGTAATTAATCTTTTTTGACACTCCATGTCATCACACCCAAAGGACAGTTTTTCAGCATGTCTCAGCATTTTTATTGAGACAGTTGGAAAAGAAACGTTAAGCCAATGGGCTACTAACTGGAACTTTTGGCAATCAGTCAGAAAGTCTGTGCAGGGTTCATCTGTCCATTTCATTCTAACCATGTCCTATTTTCAGCCTTCCCTTGATTTTGTTTTCAGAAATGTACAGATATTATATTAGTTTATTATTACAGACTTCATAATCTAACCATGCACATGTGATAAGAATATACTGGTGGCATTAATCCACAAAGTGATGGTTCAGACTTGACATGTGAGGGGGTTGTGCATCAATCAAATGGACTTTATCAATGAGTTAATAGATGAAAGAAATGGAACAATTTGAGAGGCAGTATTACCACTACACCCCACACAACTATGCAAGGTGTTTAACTGCTGGTACTTATAGAAGGTTTGTATCCTTGAGCATGGAAAACAATTATGACTGCCCCAGTCTTAAACACTGCAAATGGGGAAATTAATAAAAAGATTAATGTTAGAAGAGCTGGCTGTGATATTGTTTTTAGAAACAACAACCAGCACTTACATTTATATGGACACAAGAAATCCTACAGATGCTGGAATCTGGAGCAATACACAAAAAGTGCTGGAGGAACTCAGCAGGTCAGGCAGCATCCAAATTACATTTATATAGTTCTTTTTACCATGTAAGGAATGCATGTGAGTAGTACATCAAATTAAAGTGTTTGAAAGGGGACAGCATGCCAGTGTTCGTGAGGTATTTGTAGTGCAACAAACCAGTTTTAACCCACCCAGATGGATCTGAGTCAAATTCAGGAAATATAGCTTTAGACTAGAGGTGTGGGTTTGCCTACCAAACTTGAGAAGAATTTTGAAATGAAAACAGAAAATGCTGGAAACACTCAGCAGGTCAGGCACCACCTCAGGAAGGCAACATCCATAATCAAAGATCCCCACCATCGGGGCCATACCATCTTCTCGCAGCTACCATTGGGCAGCAGGTACAGAAGCCTGAAGTCCCACACCACCAGGTTCAAGAACAGCTACTTCCCTTCAAACCATTCAGTTCTTGAACCAGACCGGCAAAACCTTAATCACCGCTATAGTTTAGCAACACTATGACCACTCTGATCATTTGCACTAAAAATGGATTTGTTTTTTTTTCTAATTGTGTTTCTTTCTTGTAAAAATTGTGTATAATTTATGTTTAATTTCATTTTCTTGTGAATGCTACTTATATTATTCTACGTGCCTGTGATGCTGCTGCAAGTAAGCTTTACATTGGACCTGTGCATATATATACCTTTGCATATAACAATAAACTCAACTTTGATTTTGACATCTGTGGAAAGAGAAACAGAGTTAACATTTCATGTCTGAAAACTGACCTACATAATGTTTCAAGCATTTTCAATTTCATTTCGATTTTCAGTCTCTGCAGTTCTTTTTTGATTTCCTCAAGACAAATGTTGACCTCTCTCCATCATTATCCTACCATAAGAGAACAATAGAGTCAACCATTTTACTATTGTACAAGTCAATTTAAGTTTAAACGTCAGTTTGGAAACACCCAAATGCTTAGTTAACAAAGCTGATTCTTGAACAAAACTAATTGCTATACTGATGGAAAAAGAAACAACTTTACTTCCAGCATTCAAGGGTTTAAAATTTAATTGGTACCTGCACAAGGCAACTTAAACTCATCAGGCCAAAGAATGTTTTGTTCTTGGGCTTTGACTGGAGAAGGTAAGTATACTCACACGTAGGGAGTAGTGTGGGGATGGGATTAGGGGCTCGGTAGTGATGAAGAGCAGGGCTGGTGTTGCAGTGGACATCAGAAAATTTACCCCAAGGTCTTTCAGTACTTGGACATCCATCTTTCCAGAGTACTGGACTTTCATTCTAAGTTCATGCATAGCTTAAAATCTGATTCTTTCCCAAGCTGGAGCTTTCAGTTGCTACGATTGTGGATCACTTTTGTACTGTGGCAAACCCTGTATCCCACCTTGAATGTAGAGATCAAATGAAAATAAGAGCAACGAATACTGTAGATGTGGGGAAGCAGTTGGAGAAAAGCACAGGTGGCACAGCTAACAGAGCCCGCTGCCTCGCTGGAAACCCAGGTTCGATCCTGAACTCTGGTGCTGTCCGTGTGGACCCTGGGTTTCCTCCTCTGTGTGGGTTGGTGGATTAATTGACCACTGTAACTTCCCTGTGTGAATAGATGGGTGGTAGAATCTGGGAAAGTTGCTGGAATATGGAGTGAATAATCAATGGCATTAATGCAGGGATTAATGATAATTGGTGCAGACTCGATGGGCCAAAGAGCCTGTTTCCATGCAGTATGACTCTATAACAGCAGTTTACAACATCTTTACTCAGAACAACAGATCATTAGATGTGCCTCATTGTTATAAAATAACTCAGATATATGGCCAACAAAGCTTATAAAACAATTGTTGTTACAGGTATCAATAGAAGTTCTCCAATCAGGATATAATGGCTATGATTTTTTTGACACTGATGTAGTCTGCTATGTGTATTATATCAGTATCACTCACTATTGCCATGTGTAAAAGGTGATAGCTGACAGTTCATCCCTGAGCTTCAATTGAAGTCAAACGTTGCTCACTGTTATCATCTGCATGCAGGCAGGCTTCATTTTACATCAGGTAACGAGGAATAAATAAGCGTCAAAGGCTTTCAATTCCAATCACATTGTACATCTCTGTGCTTAAATCAGCAGTTTAGCTGGGATGATTGCAGTGGGAACAAAAATGCTACGGCTTCCTATATTTTTGACACTATTCTATCATTGACATTAGTTTCCTTTCTTTTTTTATATTTTTGTGTTAAATTCCCACATATATGTTCAGTTATCACATCTGATCCTGCAACAATCTGTTTCAGCCTCAGACCCCAAGCAGCAAGCAGCTGGGCTTGAAGTTCTACAAAGGGCCCAGCAGGAAACGTTTTGATATTTGAATAATAATGAGAATTCAAGGTGCATTTTTTTCTTCTTTTTTTTTATTAATGTGACAGAATTTTGTTCTTCCAGGTCCTCTGACCTTTCTGTCCCTTGCTGAGTGTTTCTTGTGTTTCCAGTGTCTGCCCCATTTGTTACACGACTACACTTCACTGGGAAAGATAATTGCAGTTAAAATTAAAGTCTTTAGACTGTGTCCCGCTGCCTTTTAACTGTGCAGCTCAGGAGAGAGGTCAATTCTTGCACATTCACCTCGTGTTTGGAAGATTCATGTTAATCTAATATGAAGTCGATATTCCAGTGCTGAAAAGGGATAGTGTAATGCTAACAATCCATCAGGGACCTTTCATTTGCAACATTGCTGCCTTGCTCTGTTGGTTCAGAAACTGTGTAGTGACATGGAAATCAGAGACTTTTGCACAAACAGGTGAGCAGATTGCCTTTATTCCTTAACCCTTGGAGAGCAGCAATAAGCTCCTGTATCAGAAAGTTGCCTAGGTAAACTCTCCACAAAAAGCAGGAAAAATCCTGCCTGGCTATTTTCTGCATTTGATCTACTCTCAGCTATCAAACAAAACAATGGAGCTTACCATTAACACCGTTATCAAGCAACACTCACTTACCAATAACCTGCTCACTGAAGCTCCATCAATATACCACACAAAGCTCGAGTCCAAGCATGGATAAAAAGCTGATTCCAATGTTCATGTGAAATATCAGGATATGGGCTCTTTGTGAAAAGTAAAATTGAACTCAATGGGAATTAGGGAAAAAAGGAAGTCTACTGGAGACACACCTCGTACAAAGGAAGTTTGTTCATGTTCAGGAGGGCAGTGTTCCGGGCCAACTCTCTTCAATCACCTTCTCTCCATCATATCAGAAACGAGAATATTTACTGTTGATTGCACAGCGCTGATTTCCATCTACAATTCCTCAGATAATAACGCGAGCATTTTTCAGGCTTAGGTTGATAATCTACAAATAATATTTGCACTGCACAAGTGCCAGGCAAGGACCATCTCCCACTAAAGGAAAGCTAACCACCCATGCTGAAATTCAATATTATCTCCGTTATCAAATTCAGAGCCATCAATATTTTTGAGGATCACACCAGTCATAAAGTCATACAGTAGTGTGGCACAGAAATGGGACTATCAGCCCACGCTGACCTTCTTGCCCATCTACACTAATATTATTTGTCCACATTAGGACCATCTGCTTCTCTACTTTGACAATTTAAGTGTCTGTCTAAACACAATAATCGTATCTGTTTCCACCACCTCTTCCTGCAGCGCATTTCAAATATCAACTACTCTGTGTAAAATAAAAACTTACCCACAGATCACCTGTGAAACTCCTTTCTCTCATCTTAAAATGATACCCTGGCACGCGGTTGACTTGCATGGATTTTGAACAGGCCCCTCAGCCCACCATATCTGTACTGACCATGATGCTACTAAGAACTAATCCCACCTGCCTGCTCATGGTCCATATCCCTCTGTTCCATGCCTTCCATGTGTCTGTCTAAATGCCCCTTAAACATTGCTGTTGTGTCTGCTTCTACCACCTCCCCCTGGCAAGCATGTTCTAGGCACCTACTACTCTCCACACAAAAATAAACTTGGAAATGTCCTTTAAAACTTTCCCCCTCTCACCCTTAAACCTATGCCCTTCAGTGCATGACATTTCCACCCTGGGGAAAAGATTCTGACTATCTACCTATCTCTGCCTCTTATAATTTTACATACTTCACTTAGGTTGCCCCTCAGGGTCCAATGTTCCAGAGAAAACAATTACATTTTGTCCAACATCTCCAGGCAACATTCTGGTGAACGTCTTCAAATCTGCTACTTCTTCCCATAATATGCCAACCAGAACTTCACACAATACTCCAAATGTGACCTACCCAAAGTTTTTTACAGCTGTAACATGACTTTGCTACTTCATACTCAATGCCCTGACTGATGAAGGTAAGCATGCCGTACACATTCTTTACTACCCTATCCACTTGTATTGCCACTTTCAGGGAGCTATGGACTTGCACCCCAAGATCTCTCTGTATATCAATGCTCCCAAGGGTCCTTCCATTTACTCTCCTCTTGCATTTGACCTTCCAAAATGAAACACCTTACACTTGTCCAGATGAAACTCCATCTGCCATTTCTCTACCAGCTTTCCAGCTGATCTATATCCTGTTGTATCCTTTGAGTGCCTTCTTCACTATCCAAACTCCACCAATTTCTGTGTTGACTGCAAACTTACTAATCAGACCATCTACATTTTTACCTAATAATTAATATATATTATAAACTCCAATGATCACAGACCTCCAGTCAGAAAAACACTCCTCTATCATTACCCTCTGTCTTCTATGACCAGGTCAAGTTTGGATCCAATTTCCCAAACTCACCAAAGATCCCACGTGACTTAGTCTTCCTGGACCCAGCCTCCCATGGGGGACCTTGTCAAATGTTTTACGAAAGTCCATGTGGACAACATCCACTGCTCTTTCTCCATCAATCATTTTCGTCACTTCCTCAAGCAACTCAATCTAATTTGTGAGACAGGATCTCCCCTGTACAAGTCCATGCTTTTCCAAATGTGAGTAAATCCTGTCCCTAAGAATTTTCTCTAATAATTTCCGCTACCACTGATGTAAGGCTCACCAGCCTATAATTTCCTGGTTTGTCCCTGTTGCCCTACTTAAAAAAAGGAACAACACTGGCTATTCTTCATTCCTCTGGGACCTCACCTGTGGCTAGAGAGGATACAAGGATCCTACTGAGTCCTAGAAATCTCCTCTCTTGCCTGCCTCAATAATCTGGGATAGATCTCATCAGTCCCTGGGGACATCCACCTTAATGTTCCTCAAGAGCCCCAACACCTCCTACTTCTTGACATCAACATGCCCGAGAATATCAGCATGTCCCTCAGGATCTTGCTATCCTCCATGTCCTTCACTTTGGTGAATACCAATGCAATGTACTCATTAAAGACCTCACCCACTTTTTCTGGTTCCTTGGCATTTATTCCCTCCTTTGTTCTTGAGTACATCTACCTGTTCCCTAGTTACCCTCTTGCTCCTAATATACAGGTATGTATAAACGCTTTAGGGTTCTATTTAGTCCCACTTACCAAAGTCATTTCATGGTCCCTTTCAGCCCTCTTTATTCCTTGTTTAAGTTATTTTCTGCTTCCTTTATATTCCTCAAGGACTTGTCTGATTTCAGCTTCCTTACACTCACTTCCATTTTTCTTTTTAACTCAACTTAACGATATCTCTTGTCATCCAATGTTTCTGAAACCTGCCATCCTTACCTTTCATCCTCACAGGAACATGCCGGTCCTGAACACTAACCAGCTGGCCTTTGAAAGGTTCCCACCTGTCAGATGTGGGTTTACCCTCAAGCAACCACTCCCAATCTAATTTCTCCGGTTCCAGTCTAATACTGTTGTAATGAGCCTTCCCCCAGTTTAGCACCTTCACCCGAGGACCAGTCTTATCCTTATCCATTACTTTCTTAAAACTAAAGAATTATGATCACTGGTCCCAAAATGTTTCCCCACTGAAACCTCAATCAACTAACTAGGCTCATTCCCCAATATAAGGTCTAGTATGGCCCCAATCTTAGCTGGACTATCTACATATTATTTCAAAAAAACCCTCCTGGATGCACCTAACAAATTCTGCACCATTTAAGTCCCTGGTACTTATGAAGTCAACACTGAGAAAGTAAAATCACTCCCTACAATAACACTGTTGTTTTACATCTTTCCATGATCTGCCTGCATATCTCTCGCTCCCATTTGCTATTAGGAGGCTGATAGTATAACCCATAACTTTTGATTGCACCTTTCTTATTCCTGAATTCTAGCTCTATGGCTTGGTGGATGAGCCCTCCAGTCTGTCCTCTCTAAGTGCAGCTGTGACCTTCTCCCTAATCAGTAATGCCTACCTCCCCTACCTATTTTACATCCCTCTCCATCATATCTGAAACATCTGTACCCTGGAACCATTGAGCTGCTAGTCCTGCCCTTCTCTCAACTAAGTTTCTGTAATGGCAACAACTTTGTAGTTCCATGTACCAATCCAGGTTCTAAGCTCATCATCTTTACCCATAAAGCTTCTTGTGTTAAAATAAATACACTTCAGACCATCTTTCCTGCCATATTCATTATCCTGACCCTGCCAGTTTTGCTATTAGACATGCTTGACTTCAATCTACATTATCCTCCACGACCTTCATCAGTCAAGGCACTGAGTATAGAAGCTGGATGTTCTGTTGCAGTTCTACAAGACATTGGTGAGGCTGCATTTGGATATTATGTCCAGTTTTGGCCGCCCTGCTATAGGAAAATGCTATTAAACTGGAAAGAGTGCAGAGGAGATTTATGAGGATGTTGTCAGGACTTGAGGGACTGAGTTATGGAGATAGGTTGAGAAGGTAGGGACTTTTAACCATTGGAGTGCAGGAGAACGAGGGATGATCTTATAGAGGTGTATAAGATCATGAAGGGCATAGATAAGGTCAATGCACGCAATCTTTTTTCCAGAGTTGGGGAATCAAGAACTATAGGGCATAGGTTTAAGGTGAGAGGGGAGAGATTTAATGAGAAACCTGAGGGGCAACTTTTTCACCCAGAGGTGTGGTCCATATGTGGAATGAGATGCCAGAGGAAGTGGTTGAGTCAGGTACATTAACAACATTTAAAAGGCACTTGGACGGGTATATGGATAGGAAAGATTTAGAGGGATACGGGCAAAATGTAGGCAAATGGGACTAGCTTAGATGGGAATCTTGGTTGGCATGGACCAGTTGTGCCGAAGAGCCTGTTTCCGTGCTGTATGACTCTATGACTCTATCATTCCGCCTGTTGATAATTGCTCCAGTTCCCGCCTGTTGCCACATTAGTTTAAAACCTTCTAAGTATCACTAGCAAACCTTCCTGCAAGGATATTGGTGCCCCTGCAGTTTAGGTGCAACCCATCTTTGTTGTACAGATCTCACTTACCCTGGAAGAGATCCCAATAATCTAGATATCTGAAGCCCTTCGCCCTGCACCTGCTCTTCATCCACATATTCAACTGTACTATCTTCCCATTTCTGGTCTCACTAGCACATGGCACAGTGAGTAATCCCCATATTACAACCTTAGAGGTCCTTCTTTTTAACTTACTCCCTGTATTCACTTTGCAGCACCTCATCTCTCTTCCTGCCTATGTCATTGATCCCAAGATGGACCATGGCTCTGGCTTCTCATCCTCCCCTTTCAGAATGTCCTGTACCCATTCAGATGTTTCCAGTAGTAGGAAAGTCTAGGACCAGAGGGCACAGTCTCAGAATAAAAGGACGTCCCTTTAGAACATAGAACATAGAACATTACAGCACAGTACAGGCCCTTCAGCCCACAATGTTGTGCCGACATTTTATTCCGCTCTAATATCTACTTAACCCTTCCCTCTCAAATGTTAACCCTTCCCTCCCATTTCTCTATCATTCATGTGGCTAGCTCAGAGTTTCTTAAATGACCCCTATGTATCTGCCCCCACAACTTTTGCCAGCAGTGCATTCCATGCATCCACCATTTTCTGTGCAAAAAACTTACCTCTGACATCCCCCTTATACCTTCCTCCAATCACCTTAAAATTATGCCCCCTGGTGTTAGCAATTTCCACCCTGGGAAAAAGTCTCTGACTGTCCACTCAATCTATGCCTCCTATCATCTTGTACACCTCTATCAAGTCACCTCTCATCCTCCTTCTCTCCAAAGAGAAAAGCCCTAGCTCGCTCAACCTATCCTCATAAGACATGCTCTCCAGTCCAGGCAGCATCATGGTAAATTTCCTCTGCACCGTCTCTGAAGCTTCTACATCCTTCCTATAATGAGGCAACCAGAACTGAACACAATACTCCAAGTGTGGTCTAATCACAGTTCTATAGAGCTGCAAGATTGCTTCACGGCTCTTGAACTCAACACCCTGACTGATGAAGGCCAACACTCCATACACCTTCTTAACAACCCTGTCGACCTGCATGGCAACCCTGAGGGATCCATGGACATGGACCCCAAAATCCCTCTGTGCCTCCACACTGCTAAGAGTCCTGCCATTAACCTTGTATTCTGCCTTCAAATTTGATCTTCCAAAGTATATCACTTCACATTTTTCTGAGTTGAACTCCATCTGCCACTTCTCAGCCCAGGTCTGCATCCTATCAATGTCCTGTTGTAATCTACAGCAACCTTTTACACTATCCACAACACCACCAACTTTAGAACATAAATGAGGAGGAATTTCTTTGTCCAGGGGGTGGTGAATCTGTGGAATTCATTGCCACAGACGGCTGTGGAGGCCAAGACATTGGGTATATTTAAAGCAGAGGTTGATAGATTAATAAGGGCGTCAAAGGTTATGTGGAGAAGGCAGGAGAATGGGGTTGAGAGGGAATAATAAATCAGCCATGATTGAATGCCAGAGCAGACTCGATGGGCTGAATAGCCTAATTCTGCTCCTCTGTCTTATGGTCTTTCACCAATCACCCAACCCCATTGTTTCAGGCCACAGAGGAAGCCTTGGATACAACTTACCAGGCATCCTTGACGCTGGCACCAGGACATAACATACCATCCTGGAGTCTTGTTCTCAGCCTCAGAAATGCATATCTGTGCCCCTGACTATAGAGTCCCCTAACACTACTGTTTGCCTAGACTTTGACCTTCACTGCTGCACAACAACGTTAGTCATGGTGCCACTGATCTGGCTGCTATACCCTGAGAGTCTATCCTGCCCCAACAGTGTCTAAAGCGGTACCGTATATCTGTTAGAGATGGGAATAGCCACAGTGCTGCCTGCCTGTCACTCCGAGCAGTCACTCAATTCTCTGGCTAACCTGCAGTGCAACCTCCTCCCTGAAACTTCTATCTATGATATTTTCTGCCTCCTGTATGCTCCCTAGTGAGTCCAGTTACCGCTCCAACCAATCCATGCAATCTGAGAGAAGCTGTAACTGGACACACTTCCTGCAAATGTAGTTGTCAGGGACACTTGACCTCTCCCTGATCTCCCACATTTCACAGGAGGACCATATCTCTCCGCTAACTGTCATTTCTGGTAATTAGTAATTACCGAATCTCAAATAACAATGAATCGGAGTACTGGAGGGAGATAGAGAGCCTAATGACATGGTATCATGACAACAACCTTTCCCTCAATGTCTACAAAACCTAAAAGCTGGTCTTTGACTTCAGGAAGTGGGGGGGAGGGGGGGGGAGGTGTGGTGCACAAGCTCCTGTTTACATCAACAGTGCTGAGGTCGAGAGGGTTGAGAGCTTCAAGTTCCTAGGAGCGAACATCACCAATAGCCTCTCCTGGTTCAACCACGTAGACGCCATGACCAAGAAAGCTCACCAGCGCCTCTACTTCCTCAGGAGGCTAAAGAAATTTGGTTTGTCCCCTTTGACTCTCACCAACTTTTACCGATGTACCATAGAAAGCATCCTATCTGGATGTATCACGGCTTGGTACGGCAACTGCTCTGCCCAGGACCGCAAGAAAACTGCAGAGAGTTGTGGACACAGCCCAGCGCATTACGGACACCAGCCTCCCCTCCTTGGACTTTGTCTTTACCTCTCGTTGTCTTCGTGAAGCAAGCCAGCATAATCAAAGACCCCACCCACCCGGGACATTCTCTTTTCTCTCCTCTTCCATCAGGTAGAAGATACAGGAGCCTGAGGGTACGTACCACCAGACTTAAGGACATTTTCTACCCAGTGTGATAAGACTATTGAATGTTCCCTGATACAATAAGATGGACTATGACTTCACGATCTACCTCGTTGTGACCTTGCACCTTATTGCACTGCACTTTCTCTGTAGCTGTGACACTTGTACTGTTATTGTTTTTACCTGTACTACATCAATGCACTCTGTACTAACTCAATGTAACTGCTCTGTGTAATGAATTGACCTATATGATCGGTATGCAAGACAAGTTTTTCACTGTACCTCGATGCAAGTGACAATAATAAACCAATACCAATACCATAGAAAGCACCCGATCTGGATGTATCACGGCTTGGTATGGCAACTACTGTGCCTGAGACCACAAGAACTGTAGAGAGTTGTGGGCACAGCTCATCAGATAATGGAAACAGCCTCCCCTCCATGGACTCTATCTACACCTTTTGCTGCTTTGGTAAAGCAGCTGACGTAATCAAGACCCCACCCATGCTGGATATTCTCTCTTCTCTTCCCTTCCATCGTGCAGATGATACAGAAGTCTGAAAGCATATACCACCAGGCTCAAGGACAGCTTCTATCCTACTGTTATAAGACTATTGACCAGTTCCCAGTGTGATAAGATGGACTCTTGACTCTGACAAGCTACCTCATCATGGCCTTGCACCTTATTGTCTGCCTGCACTGCACTTTCTCTGTAACTGTAACACTTTATACTGCATTCTGTTATTATTTTCCCTCAATGCACTGTTGTAATGAAATGATCTGTATGGATGGCATGCAAAACAAAGATTTTCACTGTATCTCGGTACATGTGACAATAATAAACCAATTAAATTGGTAAATTGGTTTATTATTGTCACATGTACCAAGATACAGTGAAAAGCTTTTGCTTGCATGCCACCAAGACAGATCATTCCAAACATAAGTACACTGACGTTGTACAAAAAGGAAAACAGTAACAAAATGCACAATATAGTGTTGAGCCATCACTAAGGACCCTCAAATCTGGGACATACCATTTTCATGTTACTACCATCAGCGAGAAGGTACAGGAGCCAAAAGATCCATACTCAACAATTGAGAAACAGCTTCTTCCCCTCCGCCATCAGATTTCTGAACCGTCCATGAATCCATGAAACACTACCTCATTATTCCTTTCTATTTTGCACTATTTATTTATTTTTGTACTTTACAGTAATTTATGTCTTTGCACTGTACTGCTGCTGCAAAACAACACATTTCATGTCATCTAAATCAGTGATGATAAATCTGATTTTAATTCTGATTCTGATTCTGATTCAGTTACAGAGAAAATGCAGTGCAGGTAGACAAATAAGGTACAAGGGCCATGTTGGAGTAGATTAGAAAGATCAAGAGTTCTTCTTTATTGTATACAAGTCTTATTTATCATTCAAGAGTCTGATAACAATGGGATAGAAGCTGCTCTTGAGCCTGGTGGAACATGTTCCCAAGCTTCTGTATCTTCTGCCCGATGGAAGGGGGAGAAGAGAGAATATCCGAGGTGGGAGTTGTCCTTGATTATGTTGGCTGCTTTCTTGAGGCAGTGGGTAGTGTATTCAGTGTCCATGGAGGGGAGGCTGGTTTGTGTGATAGATTGGTCTGTGTTCACGGCTCTCTGCAATTTCTTTTCTTTTTCAATCTTTTTATTAGTTTTCAAATTAATACAGATTGATATATAGCATCAATATTTCTGCGCGTAATACAAAGAGATTAGGATAACAATCATGGCATAGATAATTCATAAAGAACAATAAAATATAAAAAAAATCTGTAGGATCCAACGATCTCTTAGTAAATGAATATAATATAAAAGAAAAGAAAAAGATTATTACATAAATTAAAAAAAAAGAAAAAACTGGGCTAAAATTTCTCAGTAGAAACAGAGCAATATTATGGTCGTCAGCTCCATTCCCTTAATTTAGAAAGTTATTGAAAAGGGATCTACATCATGTGAAAATATTGAATAAATGCACTCCAAATATCTTCAAATTTAAGCGAAGGATCAACAGTACCACTCCTAATTTTTTCCAAGTTTAAACATGATATAGTTTGAGAAAAACCATTGAAAAGTAGTAGGGGGTATTGGATCCTTTCATTTACGCAAAATGGATCATTTGGGCCATTAATGTAACAAAAACAATCATACGTTTAGGTGGAAGCAGATAACTGGCCAGACTCTATCCTTGGTAATCCAAAAATTGCAGTGATAGGGTGAGGTTGTAAATCAATCTTCAATACATTTGAAATAATGTTAAAAATGTCTTTCCAATATTTTTCCAAAAGAGGACAGAACCAAAACGTATGTGTCAAAGAAGCCACATTTGATTTGCATCTATCACATGCAATTTCTGCTCTCCAGTTACTACTGGACTTAAAAGCAGGAAAGAAAAGGTAAAACCTTACCTTGACTCACCTTGTCACTGCTCAAGCCTTCCCACTGAAGCCTCCCTTATCAAAGCCTCTGCTCCCAAAAGTTGTTGGACAGCACCATTCCCTGGTATCTTATACATGAAGAATAAGGAGAGCAAGCATACATCAACAATAAAAATCTGAAGAAAACAATCAATACTTGTAAAAGTATGGATTGTCAGTGTCAGAAAAGTTATTTGACAGTAAGACTTACCAATAAATATTTATTTGTATGAATGGACATCCTTACCTTGGCATTGAGTGCCTGGTCTTCTGTCTGTACTGCAAACCTCATATTTCTCATGACATGGAAGGAAGCCATTCAATCCATCAAGTTGACACTGTTTCTCGGAGCAACCCCATCAATCCATTCCCTCAGCAATCTTCCTGTATCCTATTCTCTCACGCATACCCATTAACAACCCCAATTATCCTATCACCTCCCTACACAAGGGATAATTTACAGTGGCCAGTTAACTATCAACACACATGTCTTTGGGTTGTGGGAGATATCTTGAGCACTTCAAAGAACCCCATGCATTGATGGGGATGAAATGCAAATTCCATATAGACAATAGACAACACCTGAGATCAGGATTGAACCTGGACTGCTGGAGCTGTGAGGCAGCAGCACTGTCATGCCATTGTGCTGCCTTTGTGCTTGAATGCTGCTTATCTACCTTCAGGTATTGCAGCTTAGAGTCATAGCGTTGTACAGCATAGAAACAGGTCCTTCTGCCCACTATGTGCAAGTTGACCTTAAGGAGCAGGACATCCAAGACAATGACATAAAACAGAAAATGCTGGAAAATCTCAGCATGTCAGGCAGTATCTGTGGAAAGAGAAAACAGTCATGTTTTAAAGAAACGTTTTAGTCTGTGACCCTTCATTAGTTCCTACCCTTTGGCAGTTTTGCAGACCCAAAGTGTTTACTGCTTCTCTTTGCACAGATCCTGTCTGACCTGCTGAGTTTTTCCAGCATTTTCTGTTTTTATTTCATATTTCCAGCATCTGCAATTTTTTTTTGGATTTTCACAAGACAGCAACATACTGGCTCAAGGATGCCAGGCTCAGGGACAGCTTCTATCCTGCTGTTATAAGACTATTGAATGGTCCCCTGGTATGATTAGATGGAATCTTGACCCCACAATCTACCTCGTTATGGCCTTGCACCTTATTGTCTGCCTGCATTGCACTTTCTCTGTAACTGTAACACTTTATTCTGCATTCTGTTATTGTTTTCCCTGGTACTACCTTGATGTACTGATGCGATGAAATGATCTGTATGGATGGCATGCAAAACAAAGTTTTCATTGAACCTGTGAACATGTGACAATAGTAAACCAATTTACCAATTTATTGATCTTCACCATTAACAAGGAATGAGCAGGCATTGAAAATCACCACCTGAGGCACTTCTTGAAAGCTGTGAGTACTGACAACCTTGACATTATATCTATTGCAATATTCCAGCTGCTGTCATGGGATCTTCTACATCCATCTGAGAGAGTGGACAGATGCTCAGATTGACATTTCGGTCAGAAGATATCACTAGCAACACTTGGCAGTGGTCACCTCCAGTGTCCAACCTACAGGTAAGGATGAAGAATGGAATTGGTACCTCCACTGAAAATAAATGTAATAGTTTGAGGGCTATATCATGCTTGATCTGACTAATTGCCTGCACCCAACAGCCATTCACCTCCTCCTTTCCCCCTTCTAATCCCACCTCCCTGTTACAGCACTGAACTGGAGACCTCCATCTGTAGCTAGGCCTCAGGAGACTGAAGCAGGGCCCCTCCTCCACCACCAGCCCTCAGTCTTTGGTGGTCAGATGAATTTAGAAGGAACTTAAATGAATTAAAACAATTTAAAAACATAATCATAAATAAAACATTGATTCATTTTGTTCAAACACATCGCATTTATGTTAATCAAAGACATACAGTAAATGTACAGCAAAATTAAGTAAACAAAACCTTATTTTCAGTTAAGGTTGGTGACCCTAATCAAATGAATGGGGTGAACCAACCATGGTCTGTGGAAGACTGTGGCATATGTTTCAAAGCCACTGCTGGATTCAGTGCTGAGCATATACCATCTACAAAATCCACAGCAGTTGTATGTTCAGGATATTCTGAGCGCAACTCCCTAATTTACAATCCCTACCACCAAGAAGGACCAGGATAGCAGGTACAGAAGGACACCACCACCTGCAGGTTCCCCTCCAAGCAGCACAACATCCTGACTTGGCAAGATTTCTTTGTTTCTTCATTGTCTTTGGGTCTAAATCCTTAAATTCACCACCGAAGTGCACTGTGTGCATGCCCTCACCGGAAGGGATGCAGCTGTTTAAGAAGTTGAATCACCGTCACTTTCCAAAGGGCAATAAATACCTCCAATGATACCCAGGTCACAAAAACATGAATATATTCAGAAAAGTAAAGGAATCCTGACAGTGTTCGATGAAATAAAATGTGAAGAGTAAAATCAAACAGTGTGAAATGAAGAAAATGGTGCTGTACTGGTCTGCTACCTTGTTCCTGGTAAGTAACGGTTTCACTGATCATGAGATGTGACTCAAATTTAGAAACAGTTCTGTGCATCTTAAAAACAATGGGAGGGCTAAGGTTTGCTGTTGGTTGGTAGAGTGATTATATTATTGAATGAGTACCCTAGCAACCAGAACCAAGAACAAGGGCACAAATCCTGCCACCACAAATGGAGAATTTAAATTTAAGTATTTAAACAAAAATCTGGAATTTAGAAAAAAAAGTGGTTGATAGCTGGAATAGCAACCAGGAAGCTACCATATTGTCATAATAAGCCATCTGTTCTTCAGGGAAAGAAACCTTCTGACTTCAACTACATGTGACTCCAGGCCCTTCAACATAGTTGACTCTTAACTGCCTCCTCAGTTCAAGGACAATTAGAATAAGCAGTAAATGCCCAACTTACCAATAATGTCCAAGAACAATGAAAAAAAATTATGTGCTCTTGGGAGGAATCACACTTGAACTAATTTTTTTTCATGTCTAACTCTGCAATTAAAGACATTTCCTCTTGGATCAGGTGATGGCTGTGGGGTGAGGGCCCACACATGATCAAACTTCATTTCTGTTTCATCTTAAAGGAGAATGCCATTTAAACCATTTACTTCTCTGAAGGTAATAGTTTGGGGAAAAAAAATCTATGTTGAGAACTTCTTCTAAGTCTGTAGCTGAATGTAAATAGTCCCCGAATGTAACCTGTCAGAAGCCTGTCACAGCTAAGCAGGAACAAAAAGGTGGCCTGTTTCTTGGAACAAATGAGTAAGGTGTCATGAACATGTCGGCTGTAATTAATACTGCGGTGTCTCGTTTACAGGCATTAAGTATAGGGTTCGCTTTTTTCTATTATTTCCTGACTATTATATCAAAAGTGACTCATTTACACCTACGCAGCATCTTGTCAGCATAATGATACACTTTTTGGAAAAAAAAGCTTTCACATCTGGGTGCCCATGCAGACTAATTATTAATTACTTGGTGATGAAAAAAAATAGGACAAGTGTTGGAAACTGATTCCTGCCTCTTATGTGTCGAATCTTTAAGTATTTCCAGCCAATTTTAGTGGGATGCAGGAATGAGCACAATGCACAAGAGTGATCAATGAAAGTGAAAACATAAGAGCACTAAAAGTGGCAACAGGAGAAGGCCATCTTGTCCCCAAAGCCGGATCTTCTAGTCAATAAGATCATGGCTGACCTTCAGCTCCAGTTTCCAGCTAATCTCCATTAACCTTGATTTCCCTATAGTGTAAAAATCTATCCCAGTCCTTTGATATGTTTAACGACAGCCCCTAGAGCTCTTTGTGGAAAGAATTCCAAAAATTCACAGACCTCTGAGCAAAAAAAAAGCTCTTCGAATCCCTTATCCTAAACCTAGTCCTAGACTCAACCACCAGGGAAAACATCCTTCCAGTATTTCTCCTGCCAAATGCCATCAGAATCATGTTTGTTTCAATGAAATCATCTCTCATTTTTCTGAACTCCAGATAGTATAGTCTAATGTTATTCAGATTTTCCTCAGAAGACAAATCTTTTATCCCAGAATCAACCTAGTAAAGTTCCAATAACTCTGAGGCAAGAACATCCTTCCTTTAATAAGGGTACTAGAAATGTACACAGTACTCCTGGTGTGTTCTTACCAAAATGCTTGTACTCCCATTTACCTTGCAACAAAAACCAACATTCCTTTTACTTACTGAAACAGCAAGTTAACTTTTTGTGCTTCTTGCATTGGGAGACCACAGACCTCACTGAACAACAACGTCACATGCTATTTGAATACATATTCTGCTTTTCTATTCTTGCCAAAATCAATGACTCACACATCCACACATTATACTCTATCCTCCATCTCTTTGTCCAGCCAATTTATAGGTCTGTATCCTTTTGCAATATTTGTCATCTCCACACTTATATTCTGACCTATCTTTGTACTGTCAACAAACCTTAATCCATAAAACTTGACTTAAATACATTATTATTAAACTTCCATCTGGTATTGTAAATAATTGAGGCACAAAAGTGAAGTAACTGACTGAGGCTGGAAACTATCTTATATGACATTCTTCTTCTTCTTCTTCTAAGGCAGTCCCTCAGGATCGAGTAACAGAATGTTGACAGTAATAATATTTTGCCAACTTAAACATCTCCATGGGCAGCCAATCACTAAATAAATCATTATGTTGTACAACACAGCATTTACTGTCAATTGTTCTTGCGAATTGTTGTGAAATCTCAATTACTCTTTGACTCATACAAGAAGCACTTATAAATTAACAGAAAATTAAGTAGAAGAGGCAATTTTAAAAATTGTTTGTGCACTTTTTGGGAAAAAGTATGATGGGCTTCAAAAAGATTTTGTGGAAACTTTATTCCTGGGTTGCATTGTTTTAATAGTAAAAGATGATTACCTGTTTATATCGATGGCTGATTAATAAAATCTCAGAACTCATTACTTAGGCACAGCAAAGAAAATAGGATTAAATAAACTTTTATAATTTGTACTGTATACCAAAACTCTTTCAGTTAACAGGCCAAGACTCCTGTTAACTGAAACTAGTACATGAAATATGTGGGCTAACTATCCAACATGTGATATACAGAAGATCTGTTTTGTTTTTATCATCAAAATATGTTTTTATTAACTTTTTGTGATCTAGGCATCAGTGGCAAGGCCAGCATTAATTACCCTTGAGAAAGTGGAGGTCAACTGCCTTTTTTAATCACTGCAGCTCTTCTTTTGAGAGTAATTTTATTATATTGTTAAGGATAGAGTTCTAGGACTTAAACCAAGCAGTAATGAAAGAATGATAATATATTTCTAAGCCAGGATAATATGTAAATTGCAGGGGAACCTGCAGGTGGTAGTGTTCTCAGATGCCTCTTCCCCTTATCTCTGGTGGCTGAGGTTGTGGTTTTGGAAGGAGTTGTTGGAGTATCCTGAATGAATAATTGCAGTGCACTTTGCAGATGATGCACACTGCAGTCATTGTACACTGGTGGCTGAGGAAATGAATGTTTAGAGTGCAGATAGGGTACAAACCAAGTAGATGGCATTGTTTTGGATCTTTGTATCTATAAGATTTTTGAGGAACATGTGGAGATAATTTAGCACTTCAAGGTCTTTTGGCAATTCTTTCAGATCTTGGATGTCCCATACTTTAACTCCATTTATCAGCCTTTGAACCAAATCCTTTATACCATTTATCAATCTATTTTTAAAAAATTTTAACTGACCCAGCTGAATTGATTGTGATTGTGATTGTGCTTGTCTGTGCTTGTGAACGTACATGTCTTAAGGCCATAGAACGTAGAATAGAACAGCACAAGAATAGGCCCTTCAGCCCACAATGTGATTAAATTAATCTCATCTGCCTGCACATAATCCATATCCTTCCATTACCCACCTGTTCATGTGTCTGTCTAAAGGCCTCTTAAATGATACAATCGAATCCTGAGACAGACTTTCAACATTCACTCTGTTATTTCCTCTCAGAACCTTATATATCTTGATGAGATCACTTCAGATTCTACCAAACTCCAGTGATGCTAATCCAATCCTACTCAATACCTTCTAATCCCTTCATCCCAGGAATTAAACCAGTGAATCTATGCTGCTCTGCCTCCCTAGCCAATATATCCTGCTGATGAATATATTGCTGATGAATATCCTGCAGATGAAACATTACCTGTTTCTCCCTCCACAGATGCTGCCTGATCTGTGAGTATTTAAGTACTTTTTTTTCCTTAGATGTGGAGGCCAAAACTGCACAGGGGACTCCAGTCTTAGTCTTCCCAATGTCATGTACAATTACAGCCATAATTGGCTATATCCATTTCTAATTCTCACAATTCCCCATCAAGGTTCATCAGCCCCCGACCTAAAAAGAGTTGTTTAACTCACTGGGAAAGAAATCACTTTCTATGTGATAGTTGGTTTGCTTTACATGCAAAACCAGTGAAAACTGCAAGGTTATTTGTGTGTGCATTGTAAATTTTTTGTGATGGTATAAAGCCAAAAACAGCAACCACTGGGAATCTAAAATAGAAACAAAAACGTTGGAAATGTTCAGCAGGTTAGGATGCATCTTTGGAGAGAGGAAGCTCAGATTAATATTTAAGTTTATCCAACAGTAAGGTATTGATTCCCCTCTGTATAACTGCTGCCTGAGCCAAAAATGTTCCCAGATCACCCACTTTTATTTTAGATGTTTCAGTGTCCACAGCTTTCCTTATTTTCTTTCTGTGAATTTGAATTCAAAGAAAAGATATTATTACCCTTGAAGAAAACTTTTTCAGTGAATTTCCTTTTCACCTGGTGGCAGTAAATTGGAGCCTGTGTGACACTTAGAAGCCTCCAAGTTAATATTTAAACTTGGCTGTCCAGTTATTAACACAAATTATTGCTGTTAAGTATATCTATTAGATTTTCAAAGAATGCATTATTTTGACTTTTCCCTAAGTTAGGTCAAACCAAAGCGAGTGATTAATCTACAGTTATTTGTCATCTTGCTTCTGTTTTCTTCACCAAACCTGTTTACAGTATAAATTTGAGATGCACGGTCTGTCATAGTGATTATTGTGCCTCACAATGAGATGCCTAGAGTTCTGTTTGACAGTATTGCTGGTAAATTGGGATATTCTTGAACCAAGGTTACATTTCAATTCATAGCAAGTATGAGGCTGCAGAAAAGACATGACAGTGTAGTGCACTTAAAATCAAAACAATAGCTTGCCTTTAATTAGCACCTTCTATAACCTCAGGATACCCATAGCACTGTACAAACATACCATAAGGAAATGCAGACAATTTACGGATTTACCAGCTTTACCACTGACACGGGGAGATATACATTGGCTGAAACACACCTACCTTTCTTTTATTAGCGTGATGAAATATTTTATGTCAATGTGAGAGGGGATACAGCACCTCACCTTTGTGCTGCAAATAAAATACCTCACCTCAAAACTGTACTGTAGTGTCAACCTAGATATTATGATGAAATTTCTGGTGTTGGACATAAAACTTTAACCCTTTGACCTCAAAGGCAAGACCCCCACCTCTGTGTAGCTCTATGTAGTAGTAGGTTCAGGAACAGCTACCTTCTTAAAACTATCAGATTCTTGAACCAACCAGCACAACCTTAACCCTACCTCACCAATGGAACACTATGGACCACCTCTTGTACTAGCATGGACTTGTCTCTGATTGTGGCTTTTTTTTCACTAATGTCTTTTTTTAATCTCTCTCTTCGCTGTCTTGTGTAATTGATGTATAATTTATGTATAATTTATATTCTGTATGTTGTCTGTACCTATATGCCTGTGATGCTGTGTAGCAAGCAAATTTTTTCATTGTAGATGTGCCTCACCATGACATGAGCACATGACAATAAACTTGACTTTATTATTAACATTATTAAATTAAGTAAACTATTTGTCCTGCAGAAAAGCATGTATCTGATGGTGAATAAACCTAATATTCAATTATAATGATACAAAATTTTTAATCAGATTTATTATTACTGACACGACATGAAATTTGTTGTTTTGTGGCAACAGTACTGTGCAAAGACGTAAAAATCTATAAATTACAAAAATAAATAAATTGTGCAAAAAGGAGGAATAATGAGGTAGTGTCCATGGGTTCATGGACTGTTCAGAAATCTGATGGCAGAAAGGAAGCAGTTGTTCCTAAAACATTGAGTCTGCGTCTTCAGGTTCCTGTACCTCCTCCCTGATAGTAGTAATGAGAAAAGGGCAGGATGTCCAGGATGGTGAGGGTCCTTAATGATGGATGCCACCTTCTTGAGGCACCACCTCTTGAAGATGTCCTCGATGGAGGGGAGGGTTGTGCCCATGATGGAGTTGACTATAATCCTCTGCAGCCTCTTGCAATCCTGCACATTGGAGCCTCCATACCAAGCTGTGATGCAACCAGTCAGAACACTCTCCACCGTACATCTATGGAAATTTGCAAGAGTCTTTGGTGACATACCAAATCTCCTCAAACTCCTAATGAAGTAGAGCCACTGGCGTGCCTTCTTTGTGATTGAATCAATGTGTTGGGCCCAGGATAGATCATCTGAGATGTTGACACCCAGGAACTTAAAGCTTCTCGCCCTTTCCCCCACTGACCCCTCAATGAGGACTGGTGTGTGTTCTCCTGACTTCCCCTTCCTGAAGTCCAGAATCAGTTCCTTGGTCTTGCTGACGTGGAGTGCGAGATTGTTGTTGTGACTATTTTTATTGATTTATATCGGTGTTCTCATGGCTTTTAAGGTTTTTTTTATGATACCATTTGTGGGACAAGAATATTACAGGGGTATCTAATATTTATTGTTTATCCTTAATTGCCCTTGAACTGAAACCTTTGCTCAGCTAGTCATAGGACAGTTTAGAGATAACCACATTGTTATGAGTCACACATTGGTCCAGATGCTATAATGATGACAATCCTGTATTCTTGGGGATACAACAATGATAACAGATTTTTATTCCAGATTTATTTAACTTGATTTAAATTCCCCAGTGGCTGTTGTGTGATTCAACTGCATAAGTACATTAAAAAAAAGGAGCAGATTTAGTCACTCAATTCAACATTCATGGGTGATCTGCCCCAGGCTTCATCTCCTCTTCTGTGCCAGTTCCCCGTAGCCCTCACTTCCTCGATCTTTCAAAATTTATCTATTTCCTCTTTAAATACCCCTAACTGATCCAGCCTCCACAATTCTCCAGGGCAGAGAATTCCAGAATTCATCACCTTCTGAGAGAAGTTCCAATGCACCTCAATTTTAAATGACTGCCTCCTAGTCTTGCGTCTCCCACAAATGAAACATTGCAACATTTGGCAGCACAATGGCACAGCTTGTAGAGCCATTGCATCACAGTTCCAGAGACCTGGGGTTTGATACTGACCTTGGGTGTTGTCTATGTGGAGTTTGCACATTCTCCCCATGGATTTTCTCCAGGAGTTCCAGTTTCTTCTCACAGCCCAAAGACATGCAGGTTGGGAGGCCAACTGGCCACTGTAAATTGCCTCTGGTGTGTAGGTGACTGGTAGAATCTAGGGGGAGTTAATGGTAATGTGAGGAGAATGTAATGAGATTAGTGGAAGTGGGTGGTTGATGGTTGCCGTGGACTCAGGGACCGACAAGAGAGTTTCCGTGCTGTAGGATTCTATCTATCTTGTCATGACCCTCAAGAATATATGTTTCAATAAGATCACCATGAATCTAGATTAAAGGTCCAAACTTCTGCAGACTAGTCCAATAACTTCCTCATTATGTTTCAGTATCCATTTTTGGATATTATCAATAATCTCTCACCAAATAATATCTTGAAATGTCATCCTGCTTTCTTTGTGTACAATTATCCATTACCAGGTATTCACATTATTTGCACTTCAATGCATCACAGCTAGATATGGTAACTGCTCTTCCAAAGACTACAAGAAATTGCAGAGTTGTGAATGCAGCCCAGTCTATTGCGCAAACCAATCAGCCCTACATTGGCTCTGTCTACACTTCCCGCTGGTTCGGGAAAGCAGCCAACATAATCAAGGACACCCTCCACCCCAGTCATTCTGTCTGCTCCCCTCTCCCATCAGGCAGAAGATACAAAAGTCAGAGAGCACGAACCACCAGACTCAAGGGCAGCTTCTATCCCACTGATATCAGACTTTTGAATGGACGTCTCATCGGCTAAAGGATGCCATTAAGTTCAAAAGAGTGTAGAAAATATTTACTAGGATATTGCCAAGACTTGAGGGACTGAGTTATAGATTGAGATTGAGTAGATTCATTCATTGGAGCATAGGAGAATGAGGGTGATCTTATAGAGGTCTATGAAATCATTGGATCAATGCACACAGTTTTTTTTAGGGCTAGCAAATCAAGAAATAGATGGTGTGAGAATCAAGAAATAGAGGGCATGAGAATAAAGTGAGATGAGAATGGTTTAATAGGAACCTGAGGGACAACTTTTTCACCCAGAGGATGGTCTGTATGTAGAATGAGCTGCCAGAGTAAGTGGTTGAGGCAGGTACATTAACAACACTTAAAAGGCACTTGGACAGGTATATGGATAGGAATGATTTAGAGATGTGGGCCAAATGTGGGCAAATGGGACTAGCTTAGATGGGCATCTTGCTTGGCATGGATGAAGGGCCGAAGGGCCTGTTTCTGGGCTGTATGACTCTATGACTCCATAACTCTTGAACTTTTGACCTCCCAATCTTCCTCATCGTGGCCCTTGCACTTTATTTGTCTACCTGCACTGCACTTTCTCTGTAACTGCAACACTATATTCTGCATTCTCTTTTCTTTTTGCTACCTCAATGTAATTATGTAGGCCATGATCTGTCTGGATGGCATGCTAAACAAAGCTTTTCACTGTATCTCTGTATATGTGACAGCAATAAACCAATACCAATACTTGCCATCTGTTTCTCTTATTTTCACCATGAATCATCCATGTCAGTATTTTGCAATATGCTCCTATAATACATGTTACGAGTAATAGTAACCAGTGGAAATCTTCATAAATACACCCGACAGAAGTTTACTTTTCAGTTTGATCACCTATTGTCTGATGTTGCTTGACCTCTTGAGTTTTTCTCAGCATTTCCTGCTTTTATCTTGTTTTTCAGGTGTTTCCTTTTATTTTCCCACAGTGAGTTTGTCAGTAACCTGATGTACCTGTAAAACTTCAGCACAAGACCTTTTTTGTAAATGTTTCATCAAGCTGAAAGCCTGGCAAAATTGGAGGGATTATAAACTCAGTTAATGTAATGGGAAGCTACTTATGTTTTGGTGCTGTTAGGAAAGAATCCATATGATAAAGCTCTCATTACCCATGGTTATC
Source organism: Pristis pectinata (assembly GCF_009764475.1). Lineage (NCBI taxonomy): Eukaryota > Metazoa > Chordata > Chondrichthyes > Rhinopristiformes > Pristidae > Pristis > Pristis pectinata. Next base: position 21,427,210 of record NC_067409.1, on the reverse strand, counting down.
CAAAAGCAAATATGGAATGTACTTAGAGAGTTGAATTAACAAAATGCATATAAGGTGTCACAGGTATAGGTCTGTGGAGAAAGAAATAGAATCAACATTTCAAGTTAATGACATTTTCATTAACAATTGCCAATCTGCCACTTTTCTGCTTATTTTGCCATTTTTTGTCCTTTGTTCCTCAGTTTCTTTATTTATATAGGTTACATGATTGTATTAACTCAGAATCGTCCCTTGGAGGATAAACCCTACACATATATCAGCCTGGGTGCTTTGTGAAGCACCTGCCTTCAGTCCAGTTTGCCTGAGCTGCTGAATTTTTTCCAGCATTTTCTGTTTTTATTTCAGATTTTCAGCATTTGCAATTTTTTTTGATTTTTCACTTACCTTTGAATTTACTGCCCCTTGTCTTCCAGGAATGGATTAAAAGTCCCAGACCTGGAACTTTAATTCTGTTTCTCTTGCCACAGATGCTGCTTAGCCTGATAAGTTTTTCCAGCATTCTCAGTTTTTATTTCAGATTACCAGCATCTGCAGCTTTTCTTTTGATTTTCTCTGTCGATTGATGCTGCCATACATAGATAAAATCATGCAACACAAAAAAGGCCATTCAGCTTATTAAGTGCACACCAACTCTCAAGCATGCATTTACACTAATACCATTCTTTATTCTCACATTCCCATGGAGTCACCCCAGATTCTCCAAATACAATTTATAGTGGCAAAGTAACCTATCAACCCACATGTCCCTTTTTCCCAGGGAAAGGGAATTGAAAACTAGAGGGCATAGGTGTAAGGTGAGAGGGGAGAGATTTAAAAGGGACCTGAGTGGCAACTTCTTCATGTAGAGGGTGGTGCGTGTATGGAAGAAGCTCCCAGAGCAAGTGGTTGAGGCAGGTACAATAACAACATTTAAAAGACGCTTGGACAGGTACATGGATCAGAAAGGTTTAGAGGGAAATGGGCCAATCACAGGCAAATGGGAGTAGCTTAGGTATCTTGGTCGGCATGGGTGAGTTGGGCTGAAGGGCCTGTTTCTGTGCTGTATTAGTCTATGACTCCATGTCTTTAGTAGGAAACTGGAGCACCCAGAGGAAACGCACGGAGAAAACAACAAACTCCACATAGACAGCTCCGGAGGTCAGCATTGAACTCTGTTCACTGGAACTGGGAGGCCACATTTCTACTGGGGGCACCATTATGCTATAGCTGTGCTACATTTTACAGCTATTACATGTCCCATTATTTCCTTTCTCTCTTTCTCTAACTGGCTCATTATTCCATAAAAAATGGCTTCATTAACATCTTATCACCATGGCAACCCCAGGCTCACCCTACCAGAGGTATTCCTTTTGTTTTATTCATTCCTCTCCCACATTCTCCGCATCATAAAACTAACTTGTTTTCTTTCTTTCCCAGTTCTGATGAGAGGGCTTTGATTTGACCCGACTCTGTTTCTCTTTCCACAGATGCTGTCTGACCTGCTGAATGTTTCCAGCATTTTCTGTTTTCGTACCTAGAACATATCTCTTCACAGTCAGCCTCAGATACAAAATCATTTGACCCATGATCTCTAACTTACATGTACCAAAATTTCTCAACTGTGACTAATTGAGTGCCTGAACGTTTGCATCATTTGTCCTTTGAAAAATCAATAAAGTCTAATTCAGAGCAATTGGACATGGTCACAGCTGACAGCTGATGCCAAGTAACTGAACAGAAATACCGAGATTGATTCTGAAAGGTCCAGGTACCCATTTTCTTGCTTTGTCTCAAAGAACTAATTCAAGCAAGCCCACGCTGCATTTATAAATAGTTGAAATAATCAAAGGACTGATATAGTTTAAAATATTAATACAAATTCATTTGTTTGCTGATAGGATAATAACCAAATCAATATGTGATTATTACCATTTTAAGTTACTGAGGTGATTCACCAGGATGCTGCCTGGATTGGAGGACTTTATTTATGGGGAGAGATCGGATAGATTGGGCTTGTTTTCCTTGGAGTGAAGGAGGCTGAGGGCTGACCTGATAGAAGTACATAAGATAATGAGAGTCAGAGATAAGGTAGACAGTTAAAATCCTTTTCTCATGTTAGGTGCATCAAAAACAAGAAGGCACAGGTTTAAGGTGAGTAGGAGTTTTAAAGGGGATCTGAGGAGTAAGTTTTTTACACAGAGGGTGTTTGATATCTGGAATGCACTACTAGAGGAGGTGGTGAAATCAGATACAATTAAGAGGCATTTAGACAGATACTTAACTAGGCGAGGCATGGAAGGATACAGTCCTAATGTGGACAAATGGGACTAGAAGGCCAGAAAAGTTGGCATGGGCATGAAGGCCCCGAATTTGTGCTATATTACACTATGACTCTCATATCTCTTAATAGTTCCTTCGTGGTTTCTATAAATGGAGTTTGTCTTCTACAGTCCAGCTGTGCTTACTAAAGAAGGAAGAAAATGTGGATCCTTTTGGTCCTTGAGGATGTCCCAAACCAAAGCCAATGAAGTCCTTTTGAGGTGATGTAAGGTGGGAAACATGACGGCAAGTCTGCGCACAGCAAGGACACACAAACAGATACGACACGTCCTGAAAATCTGGTTCAGCGATGCTGATTAAATGCTGTTTCGGACATCATTACAACTCCCCTACTTTTGTTTGATTAGTAAATGAAGGGAGTGGCCAAACGGAGCCATGGTTTAATGAAGAAGACACTCGGGACTGTCTGCCATTCTCAGTACTTTACTGAACCATGTAACTCAATAATTAATGATCACCCCTCTGGCAATAACCTGCATCTTCCATTAGAAGTAATCTCGTACTTCAATGCTACTCACTCAGATAGCTGGCTTCAAGAACTACTACAATAACTAAGTGAAAATATAAAAAAAACTTGCAATTGCTGGAAATCTAAAACAAAAACAGAAAATGATAGAAATACACAGCAGGTCAGACTGCATCTGCTGCAAGATATCAGACTCAATGTTTCGGGTTGTATAAGCTTATTCAGAACTGAAAAGAAGACTAAAGGAGCTTATATGCTATTGGGAGGGAGTTGCGAGTTGCAGAGCAAGAGGACATGCTCAGCAGTTTAGTCTGGGCATGTCCTCTGTTCCCAGAGAGAGAAAGAGAGGAAGGGAACAACAAAAAAAAGAAAAAAAATACAAACTGAGTTAATATTACAGTTTTATGTCTGATACAGAACCATAAATCAAGTTACCTGAAGTTATAGAATTCAATATTGTGTTCAGAAGGCCACAGTGGGCCCAGATGGAAAATGAGGTGCTATTCCTCAAGTTTGTGTTGGGTATCACTGTGACAGTGAGGCCAAACACAAACTTGAGGAACAGCACCTCACTTTCCTTCTGGGGACATTGCAGCCTTCTAGATTCCATATTGAATCCTACTGCTTGGGGTAATTTGACTTATCCATCTCTGTTTTTGTTTTAGACTACTACAACAACATTACTTACAAATAATATGAACCTTCAGTCAGGTAAATATTAGAATTACAATCCATAATATAGAGACTAGGCATTGGCCAAATCACTCTTTTTGAAAGGACTTTTTGGAGGAGAAGCCAATGACTTTGATCCAATATTAAAATAGCCATTTCAAACAGTTTCCATTTTTTCCTGTATTTTGAAATATAAAGCAATGTAACTCAAATACAAGAAAATAATAGCAGATTTCATTTGATTGTTTACCAGAATTTCTTGAAAACATTGGCAATGAGGAAATAATGCAGACAAAATGAACATTTTTCTTCAAAGTTACAGGCAACATGCTGGTTAGATTTTACAATGAGCCATTTTTGTATCATCAAAATCTATTACTTAAAAAATATATACCAGGGATAGATCAATGAAACAATCACTTTGATCTGTGTATAATGTGATACCATCTGCTTTTTAATCACATGTGAAATGACTCCATCTACTCATTCATAGAATTGTTATGACACAGATGGAAGCCATTTGGCCCACCAAGTCTTCAGAAGCTCCTGGTAGAGCTCTCCCATTATCCTTCACTTTCACCAGAAGCCTGCTAATTAAACTCGATTGAATAATATTAAATACAAGGATTATGCAGAAACAGAAGTACACATAAACACCAGGAAGGCTGAACCTCCCTTTTCTGGTGGGTTTGTAGACAGAAAATTTGGGGCCTTTTCAGTGTTGTAATTACTCAAAGACTGCACTCCTGATTCCTGATGGATAGATGAGATATCTTTATTAGTCACATATACATCGAAACACACAGTGAAATGCACCTTTTGCATACTGTGTTCTAGGGGCCGGCCCGCAAGTGTCGCCATGCTTCTGGCGCCAACATAGTATGCCCACAACTTCCTAACCCATACATCTTTGGAATGTGGGAGGAAACCAGAGCACCCGGAGGAAACCCACGCAGACACGGGGAGAATGTACAAATTCCTTACAGACAGTGGCTGGAATTGAACCTGGGTTGCTGGCGCTGTAAAGCGTTTCGCTAACCGCTACGCCACTGTACCTGCCCCACACGACCCATGATGTGGACAGCAGAGAGAGTTATGGGGAGGGCAGTGTGTGTAAGTACATGACATATGTGGACACTTTGAAATGTGGTTTGAGATCTGAATGAACAAGATGCTCTTATTGCAGCAGCTCTTTGCTTTACTTATTAATTCTCAGTATAACCCAGAGTTGAAACTAGTGACGTATGCATTCACCCATATAATACAAATTGGCAGTGAGAATGTGAAGAATGGACCTTGTGTGAAGCAGGCAAAATAGTGGACTTCATGTCAAACAGGGTACAAAGGCAATCATTGAGTGATAACGAAGGCTACTGTTCCAAAGCTGAATACGAAATCTGTGAATGATATTGGGGTGAATTGCTGCTGTGGTGTATTGGTACTGGTATTGGTTTATTACTGTCACTTGTACCGAGGTACAGTGAAAAGCTTGTCTTACAAACCGATCTTACAGGTCAATTCGTTACACAGTGCGGTTACATTGAGTCAGTACAGAGTGCATTGACGTAGTACAGGTAAAAACAATAACAGTACAGAGTAAAGTGTCACAGCTACAGAGAAAGTGCAGTGCAATAAGGTGCAAGGTCACAACAAGGTAGATCGTGAGGTCATAGTCCATTCATTGTATAAGGGAACCCTTCAATAGTCTTATCACAGTGGGGTAGAAGCTGTCCTTAAGTCTGGTGGTATGTGCCCTCAGGCTCCTGTATCTTCTACCTGATGGAAGAGAGAATGTCCCGAGTGGGTGGGGTCTTTGATTATGCTGGCTGGTTCACCAAGACAGCGAGAGGTAAAGACAGAGTCCAAGGAGGGGAGGCTGGTGTCCGTAATGCTCTGGGCTGTGTCCACAACTCTCTGCAGTTTCTTGCGGTCCTGGGCAGAGCAGTTGCCGTACTAAGCCATGATACATCCAGATAGGATGCTTTCTATGGTGCATCTGTAAAAGTTGGTGAGAGTCAAGGGGGACAAACCAAATTTCTTCAGCCTCCTGAGGAAGTAGAGGTGCTGGTGTGCTTTCTTGGCCAGGGCTTCTACATGATTTGACCAGAACAGGCTATTGGTGATGTTCACTCCCAGGAACTTGAAGCTTTCAACCCTCTCGACCTCAGCACCATTGATGTAGACAGGTGCATGTACACCACCCCCTTTCCTGAAGTCAATGACCAGTTCTTTTGTTTTGTTGACATTGAGGGAAAGGTTGTTGTCATGACACCATTCCACTAAGCTCTCTATCTCCTTCTTGTACTCCGACTCATCGCTGTTTGAGATACAGCCTACAACGGTGGTATCATCTGCAAACTTGTAGATGGAGTTATAGCAGAATCTGGCCACACAGTCATAAGTGTATAGGGAGTAGAGTAGAGGGCTGACGACGCAGCCTTGTGGGGCACCAGTGTTGAGAATAATCGTGCCGGAGGCATTGCTGCCTATCCTCACTGATTGCGGTCTGTTGGTCAGAAAGTCAAGGATCCAGTTACAGAGGGAGGTGTTGAGACATAGGTCTCGGACTTTGGTGACAAGCTTACTTGGGATTATTGTATTGAAGGCAGAGCTGTAGTCAATAAATAATAGTCTAATGTAGGTGTCTTTACTGTCCAGATGCTCCAGAGCTGAGTGTAGGGCCAGGGAGATGGCATCCGCTCTAGACCTGTTTCGGCGATAGGCAAATTGCAATGGGTTCAGGTTGTCTGGGAGGCTGGAGTTGATGCGTGCCATGACCAACCTCTCAAAGCACTTCATGATGGTGGATGTCAGAGCCACTGGTCAGTAGTCAGTAAGGCATGTTACCTTGCTTTTCTTTGGTGTCGGGATGATGGTGGTCTTCTTAAAACAGGTGGGAACCTGAGCTTGAAGCAGGGAGAGGTTAAATATGTCCAAAAATACTTCTGCCAGCTGATCAGCACAAGATCTGAGCACACGGCCAGGGACACCATCTGGGCCAGGTGCTTTCCTCATGTTCACTCTCCGGAAGACTGATCTTGCATCCTCCACTGTGATCACAGGTTCAGCTTCATTGGTGGCTGTCAGGGTGGATGGTGACAATCCACTTCCTTTCTATTCAAAACGCACGTAGAATGCGTTAAGTTCATCCAGAAGGGATGCGCTGTTGTTAGCTATGCAGCCCAACTTCGTCTTGTAGCCTGATATGGCATGTAAGACCTGCCATAACTGACGGCCGGTGAGGGACTCTATTTTGAGTCAGTATTGCCTCTTAGCATCCCTAATAGCTTTCCAAAGGTCATACCTCGATTTCTTGTACAGATCAGGATCACCAGATTTGTGTGCAGCAGTCCTCTCCTTGAGTAGGGAGAGGATCTCTCGGTTCATCCGTGGTTTCCTGTTTGGGAACACCTAGATTGTCTTCTTTGGTACACAGTCCGCCACACACTCGCTGATAAAGTCTGTGATGGTGGTGGCATACTCATCAAGGCTGGCAGCTGAGTCTTTGAACATGGACCAGTTCACTGTTTCAAAGCAGTCACGTAGGAGCTCATCTGTTTCCTCAGACCAGAACTGCACATCACTCCGTACTAGATCCTCCCGTTTCAGTTTCTGTTTGTATGCAGGGAGGAGGAGCACAGCCTGGTGGTCCGATTTCCCAAAGTGAAGATGAGGGGTAGCTCAGAAGGCATCTTTGATGGTTGTATAGCAGTGGTCAAGGGTGTTGGCACCCCTGGTGGAGCAGGAGATGTGCTGATAGTATTTTGGTAACACACTCTTGAGGTTGGCCTGATTGAAGCCCCTGCAATGATGAAGAGGGCCTCAGGATATCCTGTCTCAAGGTTGTTGACCACAGTGTATATCCCATTGAGTGCAGGCTTCATGTCCGTCTATGGTGGGATGTAGACTGCCATCAGGATAGCTGAAGTGAACTTTCTTGGCAGGTTGACACTTCACCGTTAGATATTCTAGGCTGGGTGAGCAGGGCTCGCCAGGACTGTCATGTCCAAGCACCATAAGTTATTGATTAAGAAGCAGACCCCTCCTTCTTTAACTTTGCCTGAGGATGCTGTACGGCATAATGAAACCATCTACCGCATCGATGTCAGTTTAACCAGATCACCAGAGGAAACCCACACAGACACAGGGAGAACACGTAAACTCCACACAGGCAACACCAGACGTCAGGATCGAACCCAGGTTGCTGGAGCTGTGAGGAAAGTAAGAACAAAATGGAGTTCTAGTGAAGACAAGCAACGATGTCTGCACCTCCATTGTTGCAGTGCCTAAAGCGAACACAAGTTTTCGTGAAGTGGCAGTGATTATGAAGTGACGTTGAACCAGAGAGTCAATGATGAGCAGTGTCTGGTTTCCACTTTACAGGATTTACATTTGAAGCTGGCAGGAGCCAAAGTTTTCACCTAACTAAACCTACAGGTCACATATGAGCAAATGAAAGTGAAAATGTGGAATCAGAAATATTTGGCAATTAATACATTCCTTTCTTCTACACAAAATTACCTTATGGTATGAAATCATCAACAAAAATCTTCCAAGCTGCCATGGACAAGACACTACGAGATACAAGTTATTTGCTATGCTATCAGGATGATGTGGGTACAGTCAGCTGTACTGAAATGTTCAAGTAGCTACTCAAACAGAATAGGTCTCATCATATTCAATCAGACTCACTGCCCCCACTCGAAAATCCCCCACCCTCCATGCTAGCTTCCCAGCAACATTAATCTTTTGTGGTTGACAGTTCCCAATAATCTCATGACCTTGGGTCTGCAACCATCCTGTGTTTGAATGGAGCCATGAGTGGTGACCAAGCCTTTGATGATGCAGCCTGAGGCTGTACCCCTAGCAAAGCTCTGACATTCTTTGACAGCTCATACTGACAATTTCAATGTGTTTAAATGTCTCTGACGATTAGAGATATTTAAAAACAGTTGAAATTGTTTTAAATAATGGGCAATTTTTAAAAAATATGTTAAAATAGTTATTAAAATGTTTATTAATTAAAATATAAATATAGAGAAAAATAAACAAAGCACTTTGTTAAATTTATCTTATTGATTAAGGTCTGCAAGCCCATTCAGATGAACATAGAACATTACAGCACAGTACAGACCCTTTGGCCCACAATGTTGTGCTGACATTTTATCCTGCTCTAAGATCTATCTGACCCTTCCATCCCAGATAGCCCTCCATTTTTCTATGAATTGGGTCATGCTAGATATACCAGCTATGGTAGGTATACAGCTCAGGTGAAAATGGTCCCTTAAATGCCCCATCTGGAATATTGCATTCATTTCTGGTCACCCCATTTTAGGAAGGGTGTGAAGACTTTGGAGAAGGTGCAGAAGAGGTTTACCAGAATGCTGCTTGGATTAGAGGGCATGAGCTATAAGGAGAGGTTGGACAAAATTGGGTTGTTTTCTCTGGAGCAGCGGAGGCTGAGGGGAGACCTGACAGAAGTTTATAGGATTATGAGAGGCATAGACAGAGTAGACAGCTGGTATCTTTATCCCAGGGTTGAAATGTCTAATACAAGAGGGCATGCATTTAAAGTGAAAGGAGGTAAGTTCAGAGGAGATGTGCAGGGCAGGTTTTTTTACACGGAATGCGGTGGATGCCTGGAATGTACTGCCGGGCGTGGTAGTGGAGGCAAATATGATAGAGGCGTTTAAGAGACTCTTAGATAGGCACATGAATATGCAGAGAATGGAGGGATATGGACTTTGTGTAGGCAGAAGGAACTAGTTTAGTTAAGCGTTTAATTGCTAGTTTAATTACTTTGGTACAACATCATGGGCTGAAGGGCCTGTCCTGTGCTGTACTGTTCTATGTTCTATGTTCAATGGTGAGTCCAGAAGCAAAGCAATGAGTCAGAGGCATTCGCATTTCACTTCCAGTATGTTCTGCACTTCAGTTTGCCGTTCACTGACACGGACATTCTGAAAATACTGGAAGGTCTGCTGCAGACAGACGGTCTTCTATAGACCCATTAGCTGGCCATCAGTGTGACCCAGCCCAATGTAAATACTAAGAGAAACAAGTAGTCCATCTCAGACAAGAAGTAGATGTAAATGAATTGCAATGAGTGAAAGGAAGAGTAGAATCAATTATGAAGGCAAGGAAACCTGGAAGTATTTCAGAACATAGGATATTTCTATAGTTCCTTGGATTCTGCCTGACCTGCTGAGTGTTTCCGGGATTTTCTGTTATTACCACGATACGTAAGTTTAACAATGAGATAAAACCAGAAAACGCCAGGAACACTCAGCAAAGTACACTTAACATTTCAGGTCCGGGATCTTTCATCAGCATTTAACTGTTTCCCTTTCCACAGATGCTGCCTGACCTGCTGAGTGCCTCCAGCACTTTGTGCTTCTATTTCAGATTTCCAACATCTGCAATTTTTTGATTTTTGTTTGACAATGAGGCATCATTTAGCAAACTAAATTGTAGAATGACTTGATTTTCCATGGCAGGCTGCACTCCCGCTGGGTTACAACTACATATCTGGTACAAGGAGATAGCTTGTGAAAGTAGAAGGCAGAATTAGAAGTAAGCGTGTAATTCAATTAATTATAGAAAGAGGTGCATTGAAGAGTGATGTGATTGTGAAAGACTGTGAAAGAACCAGTCAAAGAATCCATTGAATCAAGTCAAGAAGTGACAACTTCCTTATGTCAAGAAATGGAGAAAACATCAACCACACAAGTTGTTTCGAGAAGGTCTCAGAAAATCTATGAATAGGTTAAATGTGCAAATAATGTGTATACGTGAATCACTCTTTCTTTTCAGAATGCTTAAACATTGTCTTCTTCGACTTAGGCAGTTCCTTGGGGTCGAGGGTGATTTGCTTCCACTCCATTTCCATGGGTTTTAAGGTGGCTGATGCAGCCAAAGTAGAAACTGCAGACATTGCCAGGTGAGTTAGGAGTTGGTTGATAGGCCAGGTGGGGGTGGTTAGTTTGGAAGGTGGTGTCAACAGTGCTGGCTTCAGTGTGCTCCCAAAGAATGCACTTGAGGGTCTCAATGCCATCACAAATGTTCACTCCATTTTGAGTGGCTGTGTTCCAGGAATTCCCATGAGTCAGTGGTGATGTTATACTTCTCCAAGAAGATTTTGATAACATTCTTGAATCTTACCCTCTGTCCATCTGATTATCTTATACTATAGCAATTTGGAATAGCATGTCTATCTTGGGAGTCTGTGGCCATACATGTGAAAGATGTGGCCTATGAACTGCAATTGTATGTTTTTAATTGAGTGAATATGATAGAATATTTTTTTGCTTGGTAATGAGTTGATGAGGCTTTATAGTTGATGAGGTGTACATGGACTTCCAGAAGGCTTTTAATAACATGCCACTTAACAGGCTTTTCAACACATGGAATAAAATGAAACTTTGATAGGATGGATAGGATGTTGGCTAAGAAACAGGCAACAGAAGGTTGTGGTGACTGTTTTGTTTTGATTGGAGGAAGGAAGATGAATAGTGGAATTCCCAGAAGTCAATGTTAAGCCTGTTTCTTTTCTTTTTTGTTCTATATTAAAGATCTAGACTTGGCGTGCAAGCCACAATTTCCAAATTTGTGGATGACACAAAATGTGTACTGCATAGGGGAAGGCGATATCTTGCAACTGGAGGAATAGGCAGTTGCATGGCAGAAGGAATTTAATAAAGTGAATTCTGAGGTGGTGAATTTTGGTAGGAAGATTGAGGAGAGGCAATATAGAATAAAAGGTACTGTTCTGAAAAGGGTGCAGGAGTAGAGGGACATTGCACAAATCATTGAAAGTGGCAAGGCAGGTCACAAAAGGGTATATATAGAACATGGAACATGAACATAAGAAAGTCTGTGAGGAAGGACAGGCATTTGAAAAGGCAAAATTGCAGTCAGTTGGATGAGCTGAAGTGTGTCTACTTTAATGCGAGAAGAATCAAGAACAAGGGTGATGAACTTAGAGCATGGTTAAATACGTGGAACTATGACATGGTGGCCATTACAGAGACTTGGCTGTCACAAGGGCAGGAATGGCTGCTGGATCTTCCGGGGTTTAGATGTTTCAAAAGGGACAGGGACGGAGGTAAAAGAAGTGGGGGAGTGGCTTTGCTAATCAGGGATAGTGTCACAGCTGTAGAAAGGGAGGGTTTGACTGCTGAGTCAGTGTGGGTGGAAGTAAGAAACAGAAAGGGAGTGATGACTCTATTGGCAACATTCTACAGACTGCCCCCAATAGCAGCAGAGACACAGAGGAGCAGATCGAGAGGCAGATTTTGAAGATGTGCAAAAATAACAGGGTTGGTGTCATGGGATGCATGTCTAATGAGGATAGGTTGAGTGAGTTAGGGTTTTTCTCTTTGTAGAGAAGGAGGATGAGAGGTGACTTGAAAGAGGTGCACAAGATGATAAGAGGCATAAATCGAGTGGACAGTCAGAGACATTTTCCCCAGGGCGAACGGCGAACACGAGGGGGCATGATTTTAAGGTGATTGAAGGAAGGTATAAGGGGATGTCAGGGGTAAGTTTTTACACAGAGAGTAGTGGGTGCATGGAATGCACTGCCAGCAGAGGTTGTGGGGGCAGATACATTTGGGACATTTAAGAAACTCTGAGATAGCCACATGAATGATAGAGAAATGGGAGGGTAGGGTTAATATTTGAGAGTGAATGGTTAGATAGATCTTAGAGCAGGATAAAATGTCGGCACAATATTGTGGGCCGAAGGTCCTGTACTGTGCTGTAATATTCTATGTTCTATGACAGCATGGTACAGGCCCTTCGGCCCACGACATTGTGCCGACATATTATCCTGCTCTAATATCACAAGACAAGGGAGCAGAAGCAGGCCATTCGGCCCATCGAGTCTGCTCCAAGGAAATGGGAAAAAAAGAAATGAGAAATGGTGGGGGGGGGAAGAAGGGAAAAGAAAATTCTAATCCCAATTTCCGGCCTTATCCCCATATCCCTTGATACCCCAACTATTTAGATATCTATCTATCTCTTCCTTGAATGCCCCCACTGATCTGGCCTCCACCACTGTACCTGGCAAGGAATTCCACAATTTAACCACCCTCTGGCTAAAGAAATTTCTCCTCATCTCTGTTTTGAAACTGTACCCTCTAATTCTAAGATTGTGCCCTCTGGTCCTGGACTCAGCTACCAAGGGAAACAGCCTAGCCACATCTATTCTGTCCATTCCTTTCAACATTTTAAATGTCGCCATGAGGTCCCCTCTCATTCTTCTGTACTCCAGTGAGTACAGTCCAAGAGCCAACAAACGCTCATCATACGTAAGCCCTTTCATTCCTGGAATCATCCTCGTAAATCTCCTCTGAACCCTCTCCAATATCAGCACATCCTTCCTAAGATATGGGGCCCAAAACTGTGCACAGTATTCCAAATGAAGCCTCACTAGTGCCCTGTAGAGCCTCATCAACACTTCCTTACTTTTATACCCTATACCTCTCGAAATGAATGCCAACATAGCATTCACTTTCTTTACCACCGATCCGACCTGGTGGTTAACCTTTAAGGTATCCTGCACGAGTACCCCCAAGTCCCTTTGTACTTCTGTACTTTGAATTTTCTCTCCTTCTAGATAATAATCTGCCCTTTTATTTCTGTTTCCAAAGTGTACAACTGCACATTTCTCAACATTGAATCTCATCTGCCATTTCCTTGCCCGTTCTCCTAAACTATCTATCTAACCCTTCCCTCCCACAAAGCCCTCCATTTCTCTATCATTCATGTGGCTATCTAAGAGTCTCTTAAATGTCCCTAATGTATCTGCCCCCACAAGTTCTGCTGGCAGTGCGTTCCACGCACCCACCACTCTCTGCGTAAAAATTTTAACTCTGACATCCCCCTTATACCTTCCTCCAATCACCTTAAAACTATGCCCCCTTGTGTTAGCCATTGTTGCCCTGGGAAAAAGTCTCTGACTGTCCACTTGATCTATGCCTCTTATCAATCTTCCAATACACATTTTCTCAGATGGCCAACTGCAATGCTGCACATTGGAGTGATAACAAAATATATTTCTGGGCTTTAACAATAGAGGCATAGCATATTAAAGCAGGGAATTCATGCTGAAACTTTATAAAGCCTTGCCTGTCTTGAACTGGATTATTGTGTTCAATTCTGGTAACTACATTACAGGAAGGATGTGAGGGTGTTAGAGAGGGTCGAGAAATGATTTTCAAGTATGGTTCCTGGGATGAGCGACTACAGTTACAGGGTATAATTAGAGAGGCTGTGACTATTTTTTTAGAGAAGTGAAGGCTGAGTGGAGGTCTAACAGAAGCAAGTAAAATGATGCAGGGTTTGGACAGAATGGTGTGTGAGAGAGGTTGAGCAGGTATAAAGTAAATGGGAATTAAGATTGACATAAGGAAAACCTTTTAATGTCGTTGGAATCTGGAGTACAGATGTGGTGGAGGCAGGTTCCATATAAGGTGAGGGAAAATTCGCAAGGCTATGGGGGGGGGAGTAGAAATGATGAGCTGCTGCGATAGCGGCCTGTGTGGGCATAGTGAGGTAAATGCCCTCCTTTTGTGCTCTAACCATTGTACCTCAATGCTGGGGATGATGGGTTGGGAGAAGATACAGACATTGATTCATCTATCCTGCCAGTGGATTTGGAGGCTTTTTGTGGAGACGACATTGCTTCTATCTCAACAGTGGGTGGAGATGCCTGCTTTAAGCAGTCCACAACTCAGAAGCATATCAGAGGGCAGGGAACACTGCTGCCTGATAGACCATGAATTCTGTGCCAGGTTTAAGGCCTTGGTCTTCCAGTATACATTTTCTTAGAAGGCCAACTTCAATGCCAGAACACTGGAATGATGACAAAATTCATCACTAATAGCCACCTCCATTGAGAAATGATTTCTGAAATATAGGAAGAGGTCCATATTTTCCACGGTCTCATTTATTGACCTTTTGTATCAGAGGGCATTGTTGTGCACCAGTAGCAGTTTGCCAGGAGATCTATGTTTTGCAGATGTTAAGTGTAAGTCTCAATCTCTTGTCTGTTTCAGTGATGATGATGTGAGCTCAGCCTCCAGTCTTGTGCATAGACAAGTGTCATGTGCACACTCAGGCTTGATGACTAAAGTTGGGTTTGACTTTGGTTCAAGAGTGGATGTGACACAGGTTAAACAATTTCCTATTTGCCCTGTGGATTAGCATCACTCCAGCAGGAAGCCTGATGGAGATAAGGTGTAGTACTATGATGAGAAAGAGCGAGAAAATTGTTGGGGTGACAACACAGCCTTGCTCTGCACCAGTCTGCATTTAAATTGGGTTGGTTGTGAACCCATTGGTTAAGATCATAGCTTGCACGCCATCTTGAAACAGATGTAAGATGAAGATAAATTTCTGCTGGCAGCCAAGTGTCAGGAGGGTGGTCAACAATCCTTCTCAGATGATGGAGTCAAAACCTATTGTGAGGATGAGAAAGGCTGCGAATGGTGATTGAAGCTGCTCCTTCCATTCCTCTTGGACTCATTTTACATTAAAGATCATGCTCATTGTGCCTCTGCAATTCACCAGAGCAATCCTATGGCCACTTGGAGGAGCCAGCTGAGGAGGACCCAGGCAATGACTTTCCCTGTGGCAGACAGCAGGGAGACTTCTCAGTTGTCACACAGTTCTTTCTTGAAAAGGATCACAATTACAGCATTTCTAAGGCCTCCTGACGTTGTACTCTACCCTGGCATGGGATGTAACATTATGGATTTCTGGCTGAAGTTGTCCTCCATCAAGTTTTAGAACTTCAGCAGGTATACCGTCTGTTCTAAGGCTTGTTGTTTTTCAGTTGGAATTTTGGTTGTCACATGAGGAGACAAGGCTGGACTGGATAGTTGGTTGTAGAATGCAGTCAAGGACACTTATGATAAGTACAAAGTCATGGTTGAAGAGTTGCTTAAAGTGTTCCTTCTAACAGGTGCTGACCACCTCTTGGCCTTAGGCAAGTGTGTTCCATTCTTGGTTCTCCATATGATGAGCATTTGGATGCTTTAGTCATTGGTGACACTGTGTAGAAGTATCCACACATGTCATGGTTATCAGCAAGTTGCTAGGTCTCCTATGTTCTTTCCACTTACCATTGTTCTTCAATTCATGAGTTGGCTGTTGGACCTCAAGCCTTCAGCTGGTTGTAGAGCTGTTTCTTTTTCCACTGAAATGTGCTGGATCTCCCAATCCAAGACCATTTGCATTTGTAGTTAATCATCTCCTAGACCTTCATCGTGGATGTAGCTGTTTTTTTGAGAGAAGATTGATTTTAAACCTATTCAAGGGATCACAGAAACTGCTATCTGTGATTGGAATTGCATAATTTTTTCAGCTGCAATGGTTGGCTTTAGACAAATTATCCTGTTAAAACCAATATAAGTGAGTAGAGATTCCCTTCTATAACATGCGATGGACAAGTGATTGAGAATCATACGTCCATGGACTCTGTCTATACTTCTTGCTGCCTCGGTAAAGCAGCCAGCATAATCAAAGACCTCATGCACCCCAGACATTCTCTTTTCTCCCCTGTCCCATCGGGCAGAAGATACAAAAACTTGAAAGCACATGCCACAAGGCTCAAGGACAGCTTCTATCCCACTGTTATAAGACTATCGAATGGTTCCCTAGTATGGTAAGATGGAGTCTTGTCCTCACTATCTTTCTCATTGTGGCCTTGCACCTTATTGTCTACCTGCGCTGCACTTTCTCTGTAACTGTAAAACTTTATTCTGCATTCTGTTATTGTTTTAACTTGTATTAGCGTAATGCACTGTGTAATGAATTGATCTGTATGAATGGTATGCAAGACAAGTTAGTCATTGTGCCTTGGTACATGTGACAATAATTAACCAATTTAGCAATATAATAAACCAACGTTCAGCATAAAATGCAAGATATCTGTTTCTAGGCAACAGGAAACTCAGTGGAAATCCTGAACTTCCAGTTATCTGACATTCTAAATCCCCATTCCACTCCCACTCTGATCTCTCTACCTGTGGCCTCTTACACTGTTATAACAAGGCTTAATGAAAGCTTGTGGAAGATCTCTGCCAGCAAAATCACTGCTGTCCAACCAATTCCTCATGGATAATTTGAAAAACATCAAACAATTGTAGAAGTCATGAGTCCATTGGCAAATGGCAAACTTCCTGAGTATCTGAGTACTTCACATTGGGAAATCTGTCCATCCCTCCACCCCCACAGATGCTGCCTGACCTGCTGAGTTTCTCCAGCAGTTTGTCTTTAGCTCCAGATTCCAGCATCTGCAGTCTCTTGTGAATCTAATAGACCTGTACTTGGTTAGACCAGGCATAAGAATATCAAGCTTACTGATCTTGGTGGAAAAGGTAAGTCCCGGGCAATTTGTAATTTTTGCTTTAGTTCAGTTATTTTAATTATATTTCATTGACATTAAGTCTTTAAATATTTTTTTAAAGTTTAACAGGATGTTTATATTTTAGCAGCTTTTGAATCTCATAAATAATCATAAAATTACTCCAAATTTTTGCAACTAATAAGGCTGGAGTCATGGCTTAACATCATTTCTATGGGTGCCGTCACTTATAATCAGTAGGGTATCTGCAAGGCATCGGCTGTCAGACTAGGGCCAACTTCCTTGATATAGTTTATGTTACAGGGCAAGAGCAGGTTTAAAGGGCAGTCAACTTGCATACAAAAGTGGTGAACTGGTCTATGAAACTTTGGGCTGTTATTATGCTCCCCAGAAGTCAGTTGGTATCTACTCCAGAGTTAACTACAGTCCTTTCTTTTGTGTTGTTGGTGAATGTTGGTATTATTCCCTCAGCATCCTAGATCATATATATCAATACTTTATAATTGCTTTAATCTAGAATTCATGCAGAGATCAGCAGTTTTTTTTTGCTGCTGTATTCAGAAGCGCTCTGTGCCTTAATTATCCCTATGCTCATAAATATCAAACACTTGTATAAGTCATTGTGGGACATCAAAACCAAAAATACAATTAAGCTGTCCCTAAGACAGTGTGTAAAACAATTTATTTCATTAGGAACATATCTCCAATGCAGATGCTGTTTCTTACAGAATACTTCATAACAAGTATTGTGCATTGCTTTAGGAGGCTCTCTTGTGACCAATACAAATTAGACATAAGGCTATCCTTCCACTTACAGAGTGGGTGAAAGGATCATCCAAAGAAACCTTCGGAGTTGCTTGGGATGGCACTATCAACTTCTCAGAGCCACTGAGGTAAAGCTTTGCTTTCACCATCCAGGAAGCCTTCATATCAGGCAGCATCCTGGTGAATCTCCTCTCCATTATCTCCAGTGCAATCACATCCTTGATGTGGCACTTGCCCATTTAATATACATACATAGCTGCAGGTTCCATTTCTTACTCATCTGCAACAAGCCAGTGATGTTTAAAATGTTCATTATGGTTTTCAAACTAATTTGCTGGATGATACTTTTTAATGCGTGTCTTGAGCTGCTTCTGTCTTTTGAACAACAAAATAATGCAATTATTTCCAACTGGCTGCCAAAACTTTTGTTGAAACCTCTACATATATGGTTTATTTTAAAATTGTTTTCCCCAAAGGAATTTTATGACTAACTAATATTGGATAGTGGTAAATGTTTCATTAGCTTACGAAATGCAATATGTCAATACCAACACTATTTTTGTAACTGTGCTGGAGTCTCAGTTGGTTCATGCCTGGTCATGCCTTCTGGCCTGCACTGCCTCATTTGCTTCCTTGGCCCTTATGGGTCCTCTTTTAAATGGTGGGAATCAGGTCAGGATCCTTCCTTCCATGGTCCAGGAGGAAATGAAAGAGTCCTTCATTCTTATAATGCACAGATCATTTAACAGGTTCTCTGCACAGATCCATTTCACAGCTGTTATGTGTTCCCATTTTAATTGCTGCACATTTGGTGGTTGTGCTGAGTCCCTAATTCCATTCCTGAATCTTTCCATGCCTAAATCCATCCTTTAGGGCTCTCCTGAAAAACAAAAGAACATGTTAAATTTGTTATATGAGTGCACAAAGATATTTTGCCAATACTATTTTTAATTAAGCCTGTGCCTCTAAATATTAGTGTGTTTATTGATTAAATGAAGTCTGTTCAAACTAGATTAGAGCAATCAATCCTCATAGAAGATTTTCTGACAAGACCTGCCAAGATATGATGGTGTGACAAGCAACTACAACTTCCAACAGATCAACAGTTTCACAGATTTAAAGTTGACATTACAAGCACCCACAAAACAAAATGAAAGCTGTAATGTATAAGAAACAAGCTGGTGTTCAAATTTGGAAATCACCACTGAGGTACAAATTCATTTGTATTTATGTGAGCTTTTTCTATGAGTTCATAAGCACAACATTAATTTATGGGAGTCTGTTTCCATATAATCATCCAGAATGTTTGTCTAAACTGTAGACCTTTTTGTTCAATTTGTTAGTCAAGATAGTTATTTGGATACTAACAATTTCAATAACATTTTAATCTGCCACTGAGACACCCTAGATATTTATGGCCATTTCATTTGAACAAGTTAACAATCTAAGTAAGACCACAAGAAAACATTGACTCATTTCTTCCCACCATCTAATACTTCACTGTTTTAATCCACTGTTTTATTCCAGTCCTCAACGCTATCCATTGGCCAGGGGTGGGGTGGAGGATGGCAACAAGACATGCAAAGTTGGAGACACCCATTGGAAATCCACAAGTGAGATGGTGCTGTGGTGTTGCTGTCTCACAGCACCGGCAACCTAGTTCGATCCTGACCTTCAATGTTGGTTGTATGAAGTTTGCACATTCTTCCTGTCACTTTGTGGGTTTCTTCCAGGTGCTCCATTTTTCTCCCACATCCCAAGGATATGCTGGTTGGTAGGTTAATTGACTGCTGTAAATTACCACAAGTGCGGGTAGGTAATAGGAAAATAGGTCAATGGGTATATGAGGAAGAATAGATTACAGGTGGAATGGGATCCGTCTGAGAGCTGGAGAGACTCAATGGCTTCCTTTATGTCATAACAATTTGAGAAGATAATGTGAGAAGTGTTCCATGTTAATATAAATGGGAGGAAAACTTAGATAGTTCCCTTATGGGGACGTCATTCTCTCCTGCTTGATTTTCCACTATACATGGTACTCAGGTAGTCTTGTGTGCCAGGTCTAGGAGTAGAGAAACCTTGTCTTGCCCATTGTCATTAATCTCAGACCATGAGAACCAATATCCCACATGCAAAGGCAATATTATTATTTGTAAGTTCTTACTGGGCTGAAAATTAAATCAAATATTCTGAGACAGTTGGCAGATTGTGAGAACAAAATCACTTTCATGTGACTTGAGCAGTAATTAGAGCGGTAAAATTTAGCATTTTCTCAAATAGGGACCATAAAATTTACTATGGCATCAAAAAATGCCATTCATCCAATTGGATCTGTGCCAGCTCCCAGCGGAGCAATCCCATCAATCCCATTTCCCCTCTCCATATTTTTCTGTAGCCTTGAAACCTATTCTCTTTGATACACCCATCAACTCCCCTTTGATTTTTTTTGCAACCTACACTAACGGTCAATCTATTAGTTAATTAACACCACCAGAGCTACGGGACATGGGAGGCAAATGGAGAACCTGGTAGAAGTCTGGCAGTACCCAAGATCAGGATTAACCCTGGGTCGCTGGAGCTGCGAGGCAGCAGCACCACCTGCTGCACCACCATATGGCACATAGAACAGTACAGCACAGTACAGACCCTTTGGCCCACGATGTTGTGTCGACTTATATAAACCTACTCCACAATCAATCTACCCATTCCCTCCTACACAGCCCATAATCCTCCATTTTTCTTACTTCCATGTGCCTATCTAAGAACCTTTTAAATATCCCTATTGTATCAGCCTCTACAACCACCCCTGGCAGTGCGTTCCAGGCACTCACCACTCTCTGTGTAAAAAACCTATCTCTGACATCTCCCCTAAACTTTCCTCCACTTACCTTAAATGGATGCCTTCTGGTATCTGGCACAATGAAGGACTTCCAGCTTTGCTAAGTGATAGTTCTATAGGACAGCATCAATATTTTCTTTGTGAAGAATGAATATTTCTTCGCTTCTGATATAGGGCGGCACGGTAGTGTAGCGGTTAGCGTGACGCTATTACAGCGCCAGCGATCGGGGTTCGATTCCCATCACTGTCTGTAAGTAGTTTGTACGCTCTCCCGTGTCTGCATGGGTTTCCTCCGGGTGCTCCGGTTTCCTCCCACATTGCAAAGACGTACGGGTAGGTTAATTTGGGTTTAAAATGGGTGCCGCAGACTCGCTGGGCCGGAAGGGCCTGTTACTATGCTGTAAATAAAATTTAAATTTAAAAAAATTTAAAATTTAACATTTAAATTTAAATATTGGTCTCCTGAAGAAAAAGCAGAATACAGTAGGATGAACTGGCAGACCTTGAAAAAAGCTTTCCTCCTCTCTAACCACAGTAGCTCTGATGAAAGTCATAAGATTACATAACAGGCATGATTAGTAAGTTTGCGGATGACACCAAAATTGATGGTACAGTGGATAGTGAAGAAGATTATCTAAAATTACAACAGGATCTAGATCAACTTGGAAAGTGGACCAAGAAATGGCAAATGGAATTTAACTCAGAGAATTGAGATGTGTTGCATTTTGGTAAGTTAAACCAGGGCAGGACTTACACAATAAATAGCAGGACCCTGGAGAGTGTTGGAGAACAGAGAGACCTAGGGTTACAGGTACATAGTGTCCTGAAAGAGGCAACACAGGTAGACAGGGTGGTGAAGGAGGCATTTGACACTCTTCCCAGTATTGGTCAGGACTCTGAGTACAAGAAATGGGACATCATATTACAGCTGTACAAGGCATTGGTGAGGTCACACTTGGAATATTATGTGCAGTTCTGGTCACTTAGCTATAGGAAGGATGTCTTTAAGCTGGAAAGGGTGCAAAAAATATTCACAGGGATGTTACTCAGACTGGAGAGCTTGAGTTATAAGGAGAGATTGGATAGGCTGGGACTTTTTTCCCTGGAGTGAAGGGAGGCTGAGGGGTGACCTAATAGAAGTATATAAAATCTTGAGGGGCATAGATAAGGAGAATAATCACAGTCTTTTTCTCAGGGTAGGGGAGTCTAAAACTAGAGGGCATAGATTTAAGATGAGAGGGGAAGATTTAAAGGAGACAAGAAGGGCAATTTTTTCACACAAAGAGCGATTAGTATGTGGAACGAGCTGCCAGTGGAAGTGGTAGAGTTGGGTACACTTACAAAGTTTATAAGACATTTGGACAGGTAGATGGATAGAAGAAGTTTAGAGGGATGTGGGCCAAACACAGGCAAATGGGATTGGCTCAGGTAGGCATCTTGGTCGGCATGGACAAGTTGGGCCAAAAGGCCTATTTCCCTGATGTTTAAGTCTATGATTCTACTAGACTTGCAGCATGGGAACAGGTCATTTGTTCCAAAGAGTTTGTGTCAGTGTGTATGATCCACATGTGCTTCTTTCCTTCTTTCCTCATTTAAATCTATCAATGAAGCTCTCTCTTCACTTCTCACTTACATGCTTGTCCAGTGCCCCCGTAAATGTGTCCCAACCACTCCCTATGGTAATGGGCTCCACATTCTCTCCACTCTTGGATAAAGACGTTTTATATGAACTATCCATTGGCTTTCTTGATGACTTCCTTATAACGATGGCCTGTAGTTATGTTCTTCCCCACAAGTGGAAACATTCCCTATGTCCACTCTTTAAAACCCTTAGCAATTTTAAAGACCTGTATTAGGTCACTATTTGGCTTCTTTTTCTTCTCAAGTTTAACAATAATTTTTTAATTGATGTGCTTTTAAAAGAAGTGCCAAATCTTGGCGCCTAAGCAACCCTCACACTGGGTTTGGTGTCTGCACTGACCGTTTGATAGTGAAATGTGATTGGATTTTGGAATAAACTGTTGGTTCCACTTTATGTTCATTCAATGGGGTTTTCCGAGAAGTTTCAGTGTAAGCTCATGATAAGAACAAGGTGAAAAATGGTGACATCTGTCACTGGGTCATTCCATGAATGTTTGTGTCATAATTATTTTGTCTATCATATATTGGACAGAATGTTGTGATCAAGGAACTCTACTGGACCTAAAAGAACTGGATGGATTTTTTGATATAATGGGGTAGCAATGACTGGTCAAGTCATGGAATCCTGCTAAAGTTCAGTAGTGCTTAAGGGCCAGGAGCAATAACAGTGACCTGTTGGGAGATGTACCTGACTGAATTGGCAGAGTGACACAAAACTGCCCCAAATTATTTATTATTGTCATTGGCTCCAGGTGAAAACGGTTAATAATTGCTGAAAAAAAGTTAGGTGAATAAATTCCTGGGCCATTGAGTATGAGTCACAGTAAGGAGTAGCTGGTCTTCTGGGAATGTCTATCGGGAAAATGGAAAGTCATGATGTGTGATACTTTGGAATTTTAATCAGTGAAACCATATGTGCCTGCATTGAAGTTAGAGTTTGACAGGAGTGGATTGAGAAAAGGATAAAGGCAGATGCACACTTCAGAACATATGGTACTGACAGTGGTTGAAATCTAAAATTTCAGGTGTGAGACTCTGAAGAATCAGCTGTGGATAAAGTCTGGAACATTCACATCAGAGTTCTGAACTGACAGAACTATTATGTGTAAAATCAGTGCAGGGATGTCTTGAGAGTTCCTAATGGATGAATTTGAACTGACTGTCAATGATGGCTGAGACAAAAATAACACTGAAATTAGATTTGTTGAAGGCAGCAGCAGTGAACATTGTTTGGTCATCTGTTGAAACTGAATGAAGTATTTGTCTGAGAGAAGCCCCATGGTGAGTTGGTGCCAATGGGGAATGTTGCTCACAGTTGTCAGGAGATTCTGCAGTACAAAATATCATCAACAGAGCTGTGGGCTTGGAGGATTGCTGTGCAATGGCACAAGAGTAAGGATTTTTGAATTAACATCCTAATATGCAGTAGTTGTTGGTGAGAATGCTCATAGTGTTGCATAGGGATAGTCATGGTTATATTTTTGGCCATGTTTTCCCCACCTATAATTAGATTATTACAATTTTCAATTTTGGGGGCCAGTGCTTATGTTGTGTGCAAGTATCTGCCATTGGTTGTTTGCATATTTATTTCTAATGCACATAAACACAAAGGATAGTTGATACATGGGCAAACAGCCCATTTCTCACTTTTAACTCCTGTTGTTTTGAAACAACTGGATCAGTTTAATGAGTCCATTAGGCTTCAATATTTGTCCTTTCTAGCCTTATTTAAAGTGAAAGGTTAATTTGTCTGTGGCAGTGAAAAGGCAATGCATGAAAGCTATTATCCAATATTAATGTACTCAACAAATTAAATAATATCATTTGCCATTGTGAAGGGATATCTTTCTTCAGTTCTTTGCCCCAGTCAAGTAGGCATTTAATATGGAGACCTTGAATTAAGTGAGTCATAGGATGGATGACTTTCCATAATTTAGGATAAATTAAAATTATGCATTAAATTACACCAGATGATTGAACAGTATTGATGTCCACTGATGTCAAGAAAATTTCAATGCATGACTGACAAGAGAAACCAGACCTGTCATCATTAAGCCTTTAATTACAGAGAAGAGTCAAAGCTATTCAAAGTTTTCATTGTCCCAGCTAAATTAAAGCTGAGCAGATTGCTAGCTAATTCTATGATACAAAATGACTATTATTTTTTAAATATAACATTTCTTCAGGACATTATTTTTTGTCTTTCTGCTGGTTACTGAAATTCATGTCAGTCTGTGCATTAAAAAAACATAAAAAGAGAAATATTGAAATTGTCACATTCCAATTTCTCCTAACTGCACTTAAAGGTAGTTCCGTTAGCACCAGTCACATTCCTATTCCTTACAAAGTAGGCAATTTAAATCCACATAGTGAATATTGGAAGCTGTTAAGCTTAAGGAACATTACAGGTAACCAAATCCTATCACAATCCAATGTGTACTTTACAATGGGTGGGGCTGAGGTGCATAACTATTGGGGGATGTTAAGTATTTAGTTAAAGAAAATTATATTCAATTATAAGTCCCCTGATTTTAAACCTAGAAATGTTATGACAACCTAGAAATCATATCTGAACCAGTGAAACCAAATATTAGGAGCAGCATTGGGAAGACAATTGCTGCTATCTAGCAGTACTGATGAGCAGTAAATTTGTAGGGATAAATATCTTAAAGGCTCTGGGGCACATATTAATTGATATATTAAGAGAGCTCTGCAGAACCAGTTCTCAATATATTTGAGAAAACAATAACTCATTAGACCAACAGTGGTTCATTGGAAGGACTCCTGGCTGTGATTCAGAGGTTTGTGTATGTAAGCCCACCCCAAGAACTCAAACACAAAATCTGGTCTGCCTCTTCTGTGAAGTGTTGAAAAGCATTGCACTGTCATGAAGTTGCTATCTTTTGAAGGAGATGCTAAACCAAAGCATTATCTATTCCCACAGTTGTTCGTTAAAGAACAGGTGATATTGTTTCAAAGAATATTGCTGCTCTTCCTAGTTTACTGGTCAACATTCATCCCTCAAGTTAACAGTAACAAAACAGGTCATTATCATATTTCTGTTGCATAACTTGATTGCAATATTTCCCATATCATCACAGTGACTGTGCTATACAAAAGTACTTAAGTGGCTATAAAGCATTTAGGGAAAGCTTGGTGTTCCAAAAAAAACTTTATATCAATGTGCCTGCTCTTTTATAAGAACTATATGAAAGAGTATGTCATAATAAGACTAATAATTTATGTTTTTCAGATTGCCCTAACATACATTATTTTTCCTGTTATGTTTCTGGGGAGGATTCAAATGAACTGAGACTCTTAGGGTGTAAGTAAAAGTTTGTAAAATTATTGCAATGTATATTACCAAAGCATTGCCCCTTGCAATATTAAATATTATACAGATTAGAGAAACTAGAAACAATTTCAGTGTGCCAATAAAATGGAAAATATTACACCAATGAATAACCAAAACTTTTCAGATAAAATCTTGTTTGAGATAGAACTAGACATGTTGGATCTATCCTTTTCATCTGTTGACTGTTGTCTTCCTCGTTTCTGTTGACAAATCTGTTGACTCGTAAATCTTTGACAGTCACATAATAAGAGTTCTGAGAAGAACACAGATAGTTGAATTCCAACTGCATCTGTATGTAGGAACAGCTTCTTTAGCATTTCCTCTCATCTGCACAGACCGTCTTGGTTCATTGCAACCTGCTGGGATAGAAATTTGGATCAATTTTTAGCCAAATAATACTGATTCATGTTTTACGTCTTTATGTCTTGCACTGTACTCTGCCGCAAAGCAACAAATTTCACGACATATGCCAGTGATAATAAAACTGATTTTGATTCTGGCAAGCACCCTGGCTGAAGGTTTTTACTACTGTGGTAAGAAGCCAATCTCACAACTTAGAACAGGATCAACGGGATTTCATGAAGAATACCTATAAAAAGTGAAAAATGGCTGACATTCAGGAATTCCATGTTGCTATTTTGTTGTAGCTAAATTTGACATAAAATACCTGGCAAAATAATGAGCAGATCTTGAAGCAGCTTTGTACAAGACTCATATTGACACAGCAGTTACTCACAGGCCATAATTCAGAAACTAGGAACTTTCACATACTTCTTCTTTATAGGTGCACATGGTGAAAACTCATTTATGAAGTCATCTTAATTAAGATCTAGATGTGTTATGTATAGAGAGTATAACACATCTAATACATTACAATCCAGGGCCAAATAATACTAATTCATGTTTTATTAAAATATGTGTGCATTGTAAGACTTGCTTTAAAAATCTCTACAGTGCTATAAGACCATGTTAATTATGGTTATTAATAATACTTTCATTATTCTTTATCTCTGTCAAATCGATTAGGGAAGTGCACTTGTTATAACTGCATGTATTCATAATTGGATATTCCACTTTTCAGATGCTTACAAGTCTTAGCCCAATTATTCTGATTG
This sequence comes from Pristis pectinata, assembly GCF_009764475.1. Taxonomy (NCBI): domain Eukaryota; kingdom Metazoa; phylum Chordata; class Chondrichthyes; order Rhinopristiformes; family Pristidae; genus Pristis; species Pristis pectinata. Next base: position 21,400,666 of record NC_067409.1, on the reverse strand, counting down.
GCAATGTTTTAATTCTGCTAAATTCATATGCATACAATTGACATTAAAATAACATTGGCTAGAAAATCCAGAGCTCTTTCCCATTACTCCATCATGGGGACAAATGGACAGGGGTTAGGTAGACTGAAGTGGGTGTCCTTGAAAGTAAAAAAAAGATTTTAGAAGATGAACAAAGAGTTTAAATTTTCATAGAGTCATGCAGGTTGAAAACAGGCCCTATTCCCCACCATATCTATGCCAGCCATCATGTATCTCTCTATTCTGATCCCATTGTCTAGTACTTGGTTTCATTGTCTTCTGTGTCATTGTGTTTTAAGTGCTCATCCAAATAATTCTTAAATGTTGTAAGAGTACCTGACTCCACCACTCCTCAGGGAGTGTGTTCCAGATGTTAACTCTCCTGGGTGAAAAAGTTCTTCCTCGAATCCCTTCTAAATATCCTACCTCTTACCTTAAACTTATGTCCCCTAGTTATAAATAAGATAAGATAAGATATCTTTATTAGTCACATGTATATCGAAAAACACAGTGAAATGCATCTTTTGCGTAGACTGTTCTGGGGGCAGCCTGAAAGTGTCGCCATGCTTCCGGTGCGAACATAGCATGCCCATAACTTCCTAACCCGTACGTCTTTGGTATGTGGGAGGAAACCGGAGCACCTGGAGGAAACTCATGTAGACATGGGGAGGACGTACGGGGAAATGTTTCTCGCTATCTACCCCCCCCCCCCTTAATTTTGTATACTTCAGTCAGGACCTCCTTTGTGTTATCCACTCCAAAGAAAACAAGCCCAGTCGATCCGCTTTGTCTTCATAGCCGAAATGCGAAATAGTCACCTCCTTGAAAACTCAAATTAGTTAGACAGAATCTCTCCTCAAGAATGCAATGCTGAGTATCCTCGATCAATCTCTGCCTCTCCAGGTGCAGATTAATTCTGTTACTCAGATTTTTTTCCAATAACTTCCCTACCACTGATGATAGACTCACCGGCCTGAAATTATTTGGCTTATTCGTGTTGCCCTCCATGACTGAAGGCCCTGCATTTGCTGTCCTCCAGTCATCTGGTACTTCTTGTGATGCCAAAGAAGATTTGAAAATATCTGTCTGTGCTACAAAAGTCTCTTCCCTTGCCTCCCACAACAACCTGGTACATCCTATCAAGCCTAGGAACTTATCCATCTTTAAACTCAATAAGACATCTAATACCTCCATCTCAATGTAATCAGTTATAGGATTCCACTGAATTCTCCAACCACAATGTCCTTCTCCTGAGTGCATATAAATGAGAAGTATAAATAAGAAAAGAAAGATTACAAACTAATTTGGACACAATAACAAAATGAATTTATGTCTGGCAGATGTCATTTACTGTATGTGGGTGGGGTCAGTCCTGAGCATCCGTGTAACCGTACTTGGTACAGAACAGAAGACTGTCCAGCAGGAAAAAGCACCTCAACATTCGAGTACATCAAGTCTCTGGAAGTACACTGAGGACTGGGATAAATAACAAAGAAAATTTAGTTTAAAAATAAAGGAATTCTGCATCCTTGTAGTAACCTCCTCTTGGACAATGTATTCATGCTTTCATGTGAGGATGATACAGATTCCAGGGAAAACAAGCCCAGCCTAACTTATCTCTCCCCATAACTAAAGTCCTCCAATCCAGGCCATCATCCTGCGGAAAACAAACTGCTAGGAGAGCTCAGTGGGTCAGTGCCTCCAACATCCTGCTGAATCTTCTCTGTACCCTCGCCAGCGCAATCACGTCTTTCCTATACTGTGGTGACCATAAACGCACACGATACTCCAAGTGCAGCCTAACGAATGTTTAGTAGAGTTGCCTCTTAATGCCACAAAGCTTGATTCCTATGCCTTGACCTATGAAGGAGTGGCTTGCTGTATGCCTTCTTCATCACCCTATTAACCTGTGTTGCCACTTTCAGGGAACTAGAACACCTCAGTCTCTCTGTTCATGAACATTCCTTAGTGCCCTATCATTTACAGTATATGCCCTATTTGCATCCCCTATTTGCCAGGGAAGATAGTGGAAGCAGATAGGATACCCATGTTTAAGAGGCATTTAGACAGACACATGAACAGGTATGGAATTAAGGGATACTGTCCGTGTGCAGGCATATGGGATTAGTTTGGATTGGCATCATGGCTGGCATAGACATTGTGGATGGAAAGGCCTTTTCCTGTGCTGTACTGTTGGTTGAAAATGAAGTAGCTCGCATTTGATGGGATTAAATGCCATCTGCCAACACTCTGTCTAACTTTCCATTTGCTCTACATTCCTCACTGCCCACAATACCTTACAGAACAATCTCCTTTGATCCTATCTCCTTTGGGATGGAGCAGTTCAGTTGAAGAGAGACTGGAGAGGCTAGGTCTGTTCTCCCTGGAGTAGAGGAGGTTAAGAGGGGATATGATTGAGGTATTAGGTATTGAGGTATATAAAATTAGGATATAGATAGGGTAGACTGCAGGAAGCTTTTCCCAATATCAGAGGTAAATAAAACTAGAAGCCATAGATTCAGGGTAAAGGAGAAGAGATTTAGAGGGGATCTGAGGGTGACCTTCTTTACCTAGAGAATGGTGAGTACCTGGAATACACTTGCTGAGAGAGCAGTTGAAGCTGGGTCAGTGACAGCATTTAAGAAGTGTCTAGATGAGCACACAAATCGCTCAAGCATAAAGGGCTATGGACTGGGAGGTGCCCACTGATCAGTGTGGACGAGGTAGGCCAATTGGCCTATTTCCAAACTGTACCATTCTATGATTTTATGAAAACCTCTCCACTTGTGGGAACATAGTCAATTTCCTATCCAAAAGACAAAATACTGCAAATGTAGGCAATGTAAAATTAAAAAAATACTTAGGAAGGGGTGGGGAAAGCAATGATGTGGCTGTGAAATTTTTCACAGATATTTTATCGATGAAGGGTAAAGATATCTGGTCAAAGAGACAAATAGCAATTCTGCCCAAGTGCAGAGCAGAAATTCTTCACTGTAGGCATGCCTGGAAAAGGAGTGACAGTGAAGATAAACAAAAATACAAATGCAAAATACTGTAGGTGCTGAACATCTGAAATATAAACAGAAAATACTGGAAATACTCAGTCGGTCGTGCAGCCTCTGAGAAGAGACATACAGGCTTGATGTTTCATGTTGAGAACCTTTCACCTTCACTGGAAAAGATTAGGAGAGGAAGAAAACAACAAGGATTAAGATGCAGGGAAAGAAAGCAAGAGGTGTTCCATCCAGGAATATCCTTTTATTCTTCAGTTTCTACCTTATATCTTATGAAGCAGGCTATTGGGCAGCATCTTGTCAAAAAACTTGATGGAAGTCCAAATACAAAAGTGTCAACAGTACCAACCTCAATAAATTTAACCAAGTCGGTGAGACGTGGTCAGACAAGGAATCTCAAGTTTTATCAATAAGTTAAGCTTTCCTAATCAGTTTATAACATCCTGCTTTAGACTTGTTGCTTTGTTAAATTATTGGCAGAACACCAGCCTGTCTCTAATTCATGGCATCAATCCCAGTCTCTAATGAGCTGTTAAATATATAAGCCAGATGCTCATTTAACATAGCCCCATCACTTTGCAGATTACATGACTACAAGTGAGAAGACCCACCAGCAGTCATGACCATGTTGCATCATAATTTTATGAAGGCTTGCTAATAATTTCCTGCCTGCCAAAAAAGAAGGCAAACTTTTATCGAACCAAAGTTTGGCTGGTAAAAGCTAAGACTCATTCAGAATTAGAAGTTAAATAATTATCCGCATAGGCTGCAGTACACACCATGGACAAAATGCATAGCAGTTACTTGCCCAGGCTACTCAGACATCATCACACAAACCTGCAACCTCTACAACCTAGAAGCAGAAGGTTATCAGGCACATGGGGACATCATCACCTGCTGGTTCCCCTCCAAGTCAAACATCATCCTGACTTAGAAATATATCACTTGCGCTTCATTGGTGCTGGGTTCATATCCTGGAATTCCTTATCCAATAAACCAATTTACCAATTTACTCATTTGGAAGTATCTTCACCAAAATGACTGCAGGGGTTGAAGAAGATGATTCACTGCATTTTTCTCAAGAGCAGTTAGGGATAGCCAACGAATGCTGGTCTTATCAGCAACAAATAGATCCTGAAAAATGATTAAATAAAAAAAACAGTTCAAAACCAGTTGGAGGGACTGAATAATTGGGTATTATATTTCCTGATGACAATTTCCTTATGACATAAGAGGAGGCAATTTTGACCATTAAATACTGTATCCATGGAGCAGATAACCAAGGAACAGCATATAAATGGGAAAAGCTCAAGCTGGGGAGGATAAGCCATAGGTAGGCAATGAAGTCATGGTCCCTTTTGAATCATTTGTTTGTCTTAAGATTTGGGCCATAAGTTTACAATAATAATAACTTTAATCAGAAATCTACATGATTAATGTTGCATATATAACCAAAGTAACACATATCGCATGGAATTAAAAATCCAAACTCTCTAAAAATGATTTAGAAATGATATTCCTGAAAGAGAATAATGTTGATTATCGGATGTTTGACAATCAAAAAAAAAAGAGTTGCAAACTGATTTTTAATGTTGGCCTGAGTAAGAATTGATGACAATTTATTTGATGGCTTCTCGGTCTCAGAAGAAGGCTGACAACAGCTCATGATTCAACCAACGTAAATTAAAAGACTTTGGAGAGTTAGTCCTCAGGATCAAGGTTAGCATCTTCCTAAAAACTAAAGATCACGTAAGGCTGCCAACATGCAAGACTCCAACTTTAACCTGTGTTAATATTTCAGCTCAAGGCTATATCTTTGCTGACAAGTGGTGGACTTTGCAAATGCAGATCTCTATCAAAGAATCATGAAAGTCTTGAGGGAGAAATCACAGAAGACACACATATCATCATCTGTCAGACATTCAGTCTGATCTGAGTCACCTATGCCATATCGTCACGGGCCTTATTTCTGGTTTGGTTAGTGCATTTATTATGCAACTGTCATGATCATTGAAAGTACTTAATGAAAAGCTTTCTCTCAACAAATTGGTTTGCAATGAGAACTATTTGGAAATGTAATATACCTGTCACCTCCTTAATTGAGCAGACAGGAGCTCACTCCGATACTCACCTGGCAGAGACTTTTATAAGTATATTAAGGGCAAGAGGATAACTAGGGAAAGAGGAGGTCTCATCAGGGACCACAGAGGCAATCTGTGCATGGATTCAGAGGACGTAGGCAAGGTCTTAAATGAATACTTCTCATCTGAATTCACTCAGGAGAAGGATATTGTAGTTGTTGGACAATTTATAGAGTCACAGAGTCATAGAGTTAGACTGCATTGAAACAGGCCCTTCAGCCCAACTTGTCCATGCTGACCAAGGCGCCTTGCTGAGCTAAAGCCATTTGCATGCATTTCGCTCATATCCCTCTAAACCTTTCCTATCCATGTATCTGTCCAAATGTCTTTTAAACATTGTAATTGTACCAGCCTTCACCACTTCCTTTGGCAGCTTGTTCCATATATCCACCACACTATTTGAAAAACTTACCTCTCAGGTGTCCTTTAACTCTTTCCCTTCACGTTAAACCTATGTCCTCTAGTTTTAGACTTACCTACCCTGGGAAAAAGACTTTACTATGCCCCTCATGATTTTATAAATCTTTATATGCTCACCCCTCAGCCTCCTTCTCTCCAGGTAAAACAGTCCCAGCCTATCCAGTGTCTACTCATAACTGAAGCCCTCTAGTCCCAGCAATATCCTTCTGAATCCTTTCTGCACACTCTCTAGCTTAATGACATGCTTCCTTACGTATGACGACCAGAACGGCACACAATATTCCAGGTGCGGTCTCACCAACATCATGTACAGTTGTAACATGACTTTCCAACTCTTGTACTCAGTGCCCTGTCTGATGAAGACAAGCATACTATACATTTTCTTCACCACTTTATCTACCTGTGTCACCAATTTTACGGAATAATGTATAGGATCTCTCGGTCTGTCTGTTCTACAGCACTCCCCATGGCTCTGTCATTTGCTGTGTAATCCCTACCCCGGTTTAACTTCCAGAAAAGCATCACTTTGCACTTGTCTAACTTAAATTCCATCTGCCATTTCTTTGCTCACTTTCCCAGTTGATCTCGATCCAATTGTGACCTTAGACAATCTTCTTCACTGTTGAAGATGACTCATTACCAATTTCTCAAGAGCAATTAGGGATAGGAAAATAAAGCTAACCTTGCCACCAACACACAGATCCTGAAAAATGATTAAATGAAAAAACTCTGTTCAAAACCAAAATTGGTGTCATCTGCAGACTTAATAACCATGCCACCTACATTCTCATCCAAATCATTAATATATATGGCAAACAGCAGAGGACACAGCACTGATCCCTGTGGCACACCACTGATCACAGGCCTCCTCTGAAAAATAACCCTCCACTACCACCCCGTGACTGCTTTAATCAAACCAACTGGCAAATTGGATCCAAAATTGACTTGGTGATAAGAGGTAGAAGGCAATGAGGAGTTTTTTTTTGTGATTCCATGCCTTTGACCAGTGGTGTACCATGGGGATTAATGCTGGAACCCTTATTGTATATCATATACATTAACAATTTGGATGAGAATCTAGGTTAGTAAGGTTAGTATTTGGATGAGAAACTGTGGTTAGTATGTCCACAGATGACTCAAAAATTGGTGGTGCTGTTGATATTAAGATAGGTAGTCTTTGGGTACAGAATGATATTGAGGAGTTGGTAAAATGAGCAGGGCAATGGCAGATGGAATTTAATCTTGATAGGCATGAGGTGATGCACTTTAGGAGGACTAATAAGGGTAAGACATTTAGAAAGAATGGCAGAGCTCTCAGGAATATTGAGCAATAGAGGGATCTTGGTATACAAGTCCAAGGATCTTTGAAGGTGGCAGCACAGATAGATAAGGCATTTAAGAAGGCCTTCGTTAGCATAGAATATAAGAACAGTGAGGTTTTGGTACAATTTTACATCACATTGGCTGAACCACAGCTGGAATACTTTGTGCAGTTCTGGTTGGTGTTGAAGTAAGGAAGCCATTACAGTGGAGAGGATGCAGAAGAGATCCACAGGTCGTTGGCTGGATGGAGAGTTTCAGCTATGAGGAGAGACTAGATAGGGTGAGTTTGTTTTCTTTGGAGTAGAGGAGGCTGACGAGGGACCTGATTGAGATATACAAAATTATGAGGGTCATAGATAAGGTTGAGAGTAATAAACAGAAGGGTTCAAGAGCAATCTCAGGAAGAACTTTTTTTTTATCAAAAAGTGGATGGAATCTGGAACAGATCACATTAGTGGTTGGTGGAGGCAGAGATTCTCACAACGTTTATGAATCGTTTAGATGAGCACTAGCATTGCCAAGTCATAGAAGGCTATGGGCTAAGTGCTGGGTAATGGGCTTAGTACAATGGGTACTCAAGGGTCAGCATGGACATGAGGGTCTGAAAGGCTCTTTGCCCATTCTTGATATCTTTATCCAACAAGTGAGTTTTCCCACTTAGAATGCACATTTATTATTTTGACCCTATTCTGTTCCTCTTATACAGAGTGAATAATATTTTAGGGACAAGGTAGCATGAATATTATGCACAATTTAAATGTGGCCTACATTCTCTCTTCCTCTTTGAGAGCATAGGTGAAGAGGATGAAGTTATCCTGCCTGGGGCAAGATCTGCTTTTGCTTTCTATTGTAAGTGTCTGCCTGAAAGTTCCATAAATTACACATGGAAAAGCAAAATGTGAATGTAAAGGATAAATAGGTCCCTTCAGAGGGGGAAACACTAAAACTAGAACCCAATCACACAGGCAATACAATAGTTTTTTCACAAAAATAAAGAAGATGGGCACAATTCTGTTTTAATACAGCTTGCAAAACAATGGATAGAAGAACCATTGATAATGTGAGCAATCAGCTTTTTACACAGTGTGGTATTGTTTAAAAGCACTTATGTCCAGTAAGTACACCCATTTTGGTTGCTAGCATCCTCTAATGACCAGCCACTACACTATACTTTTACTCAACCCACAGTTCACTGCTGATAAATCTGAAGTGTTCCTTTGCTGAATTAACCAGTAATTTCAATTAGCTAATGTATCAATTACCCACTTATGCTGATTGTTTCTTGAACTCACTGATGCTCATTGTCTCTCTGCTCACTTACACAAATTATTTCTTGGATTCACTCATACCAGTTGTTTTGTTACCCGATTATGTGCATTGTTTCATGAGCCCAGTTATGCTTGAAGCCAATAAAGCTTTTTTTCTCTCTACCCACAAAATATTTTCCATACCTGTTCATTGTTTCCTGCATATTAAATGAACATAAACTCACTTATTGTTTCATGAAAACATTTAATGCTAATCTTTTCCTATTCTAACTGATTTTTGAAGTAACGTATTTAGAACAACAAATTTCGTGTCATATAAGACAGTGATAATAAATCTGATTCTGATTCTGAATCTGATTCTGAAATCATAGAGCTGATTTAAGGTTAAACTGTGTAAATAAACTGGAAGACTGCTGTAATAAAAAGATAGTGCTTGAAATATTCAACAGGTAGGGCAGAATCTGAGGAGTGAGAAACAGGTAACATTTCAGGTCAATGATGTTTCATCAGAACTAGGAAAAGTTGGAAATCAAACATGTTTTACGTTACAGAGAAGGAGAAGGGATGGAAAGAACAAAAGGAATGTCTGCAATAGGGTGGAGATGCTGAATAATACAAGTGTTGGTGGTGCTGCGTGAGAGAAGGTTATGAAGTCTTGTAAAGAGAAATAACCTCTAAACCACCAAAGAGTGTCTGAAGAAAGAAATGTAAGTGGGGACCCAGCTCAGAGATTGTTTCTTGTGTGTTCTGTAATGAAATCATAGTGAGTCCATGTTCAATGAAACAAAAAGTTTTATTGATTCAACACTATAGAAACCAGTGCCTATGTCCCAGAGCAGGAAATATTGACACAGCCATGCTGCACTTACTCTAAGGATGAGATTGTGTAAATTCTGGCAATTGTTGCACACATGTGTAGATTTAAAATAACTTAAAGACGACCTATTCAAAGCTCCTAGCTTGTCCGCCATCTAATTAATTACTGTTGCAGTAATCTCACTAATCTAGAACCTAAGGCACTAGTTTTAACAACTTCTTTTTATATAACAACATTAACTGAGCAAAATATCCCAAGGACCTTCACAGGAATATTATCAGTGAGAAAGTTTGAGGACAAATCAAGTGAGAAGTTTTGGACAATGAGGTAAAAGAAGTATGCTTTAAGAAAATTAAAGTATCATGTTTGCCTCCATTACCATCCCTGGCAGCGTAGTCAAGGCACCCACTAATCTCTGTGTAAAAAAAAACTTGCCCCGTACATCTGCTTTGAAATGATCCCCTCTCACCTTAAATCCATGACCCCTCGTATTAGACATTTTGACCGTGGGGAAAAGATACCAGCTGCCTAGTCTATCATAATCTTATAAACTTCAAACAGGTCTCCCCTAAGCTTCCGCCACTCCAGAGAAAACAACCCAAGTTTTTCCAGCCTCTCCCTATAGCACATGCCCTCTAACCCAGGCAGCATCTGGTAAACCTCTTTTGCACCCTCTCCGAAACCTCCACATCCTTCCTATAATGGAGCAACTAGAATTGAATGCAATACTCCAGATGCAGCCTAACCAGAGTTTTATAAAGCTGCAACATAACTTCCCGATCCTTGAACTCAGTGCCTTGACTAATAAAGGCAAGCATGCCAGGTGCCTTCTTTACCAACCTATCAACCTGTGCAGCCACTTTCAGGGAGCTATGGACTTGGACACCAAGATCCCTCTATACATCAGCACAGTTAAGGGACATGCCATTAGTTCAGGAAGAAATTCTGATGGTTAGGACTAGACATTTGAAAGCTTAGTTATAAATGATAATCAGTATCCCACAGCATTGATTTACGCAGATGCAGTAATGACATGCCACTCACCAGCTTGGTTACATTTATTCATGCCTATCCAGTGTTCGTCTGCCCAACGTTATATTGTGGTTTGTGACTAATAGATAGTGTGTGGCGGAATCCTTCTCATCAAAACTCTTGCTGATGGTTTGGTAAGAATGTGTTAATCCACATCACCAAGTGATTGGTTGTAAACTGAACAATGGTTTAGACAGGTACATAGATAGGGAAGGGTTAGAAGAAGATGGGCCAAATGCAGGCAAATGGGATTAGCTCAAGTAGGCAACATGGTCAGTGTAGATGAGTCGGACCGAAGGGCCTGTTTCTGTGTGTATAACTCTAACTCTAGTAAATTAAATTATATTTTGATCTGAGCTAGTCAGCCTGATTTAAATCAGCCATCATGTATTCCCAAATTTAGGCTGTGACGTTGAATCAAAGAGGGCCTTCAAAATTTATCTGGCTCCTTGACTCAAAAATATATATTAGATTTAAAAAAGCAAAATATTTACCTGGATGCTGGAAATTTGAAATAAAAGCAAAAAATGCTGGAAATACTCAGCAGGTCAGACATCATCCACTGGGAAAGAAACAGAGTTAACATTTCAGGTCTGCTACCTAAACATAAGTATTACTTATTCATTAAAGTTTGACAGACTTGCAACCACACCCATGCTTTTAAGAGTGTTTGCAATTAAAACTTCAGAAATGTTTCCAAAGAAATTATTCATTTCCCAGAGAATTTTTCAACTGAAGAAAAGGCATATGAGTAAAAGAAGACTCATTTTCAGTAAAGTATAACTTTGTACTCTTTGTCTAAGAGCAGGTAATGAGATGAAATAACATTGGTAAATGTCCCTTTCATTACTGGCAAAAATCATTCAGAAGTCAATGCTTGATTTGTTAGGGAGAAGAGAGGTCCTTGATAAGTAGAAACCCAGGAAGCTATGGAGGTCTAAATCATGTGGACATGGAGGAGATTCCTCTCCAGTTCATTGCCATGTGTGAAGAACCAGGTGTGAGCCAGAGTTGGTTTAATCATTTCACATGTGTGGTCAATGTCACTGAAGACATCAACAAGTTCCATCTCCCAATAACTTACCATGAGTCTCCATGTTATGCAACCCACGTTCTATGCACCCGATTCCTCATCCGACATTCTCTACCAATGACAAGATGGGGGGTGTGACCAGGAAACATAAATACTGTGGTTGCAAGAGCAAGTCGGAGATTGGGTATCTTGCAGCAAGGAGATCACCTGCTGATACCCAAAACCTTTCTCAAATATTATGTTTCTCACATTTCCATACAACACAGCAGGAAACCATTCAGCCATCAGGTCCATGCCAACTATTGGACCAACACCATCATCCCATTCCCCCATTTATTCCCTGTAGCTATTCTCTCATGCATGCAGGCACAGCAGTGTAGGGCAGGCATGATAGTGTAGCGGTTAGCGTAATGCTATTACAGCACCAGCAACCCAGGTTCAATTCCGGCCGCTGTCTGTAAGGAGTTTGTACGTCCTCCCAGTATTAGTTGGGTTTCCTCTGGGTGCTCCAGTTTCCTCCCTCATTCCAAAGATGTGCAGGTTAGGAAGTTGTGGGCATGCTATGTTGGCGCTGGAAGCATGGCGACACTTGAAGGCTGCCCCCAGAACACTATACGCAAAAGATGCATTTCACTGTGTATTTCAATGTACATGTGACTAATAAAGGTATCTTATCGTATCTCATCTTATTCTCCTGCCAGCTACCTGGACCAAGGGTAATTTACAGTCACCAATTAACCTAAAAATCAACACATCTCTGGAATGCAGGAGGAAAGTGGAGCACCAGAGTGAAACCCATGCAGGCACGTAATGTGCAGTATCTGTACAGACAATGCCAGAGATGGAATCAGGGTTGTTGGAGCTGTGAGATTGCTGCACTATCTGCAGTGCCACTACACCCACTACTAATACATTGCACCATCCATGAGGCTCTTCAGGGGTGTGATGAAACTTTCCTCATTTGTCTGGTAAGTGCAGCTTTGACAACTCTCAGGAAACTCTACACCATCCAGGACAGAACAGCCTGCTTGAGTGGCAGTCCACCTATCACCCAAAACATTAATTCCCTACACCACCAGTTCATACTGGCTGCACCACTTACAAAATGCACTGCAAATGCTCACTGAGGGTACTCCAACAGACCTTCCCAAACTTGCGGCCTCTACTTCCAAGAAGGGCTGATGTGATAGTGGCACTTGTACATAAAACAGTGGTGTTCAAGAGGCTTTTAGACGTGCACATGAATATGCAGGGAATGGAGGGATATGGATCATGTGCAAGCAGAGGGATTAGTTTAATTTAACATCATGCTCAACCCAGACATCGTGGGCTGAAGGGCCTGTTCCTGTGCTGTGCTGTTCTATATTCCATGTTCTATGGTAGCATTTGCATGGAAACACCACCCCTTGCTATTTCCTCTTCAAATTGTAAAACACATTGAAAGCTGGAACTCATTGCAAGAGGAGATAGTGGAGACAGGTACTCTCACAACATTTAAGAAGTATTTACTTGAGCACTTGCAATACCATGGCACAGAAGGCTAAAGGCCAACTGCTGGGAAAGGGGATTAGTATAGATAGTTACTTGCTGTCTGGCACAGATGCAGTGGGCTGAAGAACCTGTTTTTGTATTGTGTGACTCCATCCTGATTTGGAAATACATCACTGGCCTGCATCGTCATTTAGTCTAAATCTACTGCAGATGTACTGTTGAAACTTCTATAGATGTACTGTTGAATCTTCTACAGATGTACTGTTGAAACTTCTACAGATGTACTGTGGAAACCTCTACAGATGTGCTGTGGAAACTTCTGCAGATATACTGTGGAAACTTCTACAGATATACTGTTGAAACTTCTACAGATGTACTGTTGAAACTTCTACAGATGTACTGTTGAAACTTCTACAGATATACTGTTGAAACTTCTATAGATGTACTGTTGAAACTTCTACAGATGTACTGTTGAAAGTATCCTGACTGGTTGCATCATGGCCTGGTACAGCAATTCGAATGTGCAGGAATGTAAGAAGCTGCAGAGAGTAGTGGACCCTGCTCAATACATCATGGTCACATCCCTTCCCACTATCGGTAGTGTCTACTTGAGGCATTGCCTCAAGAAGGCAACATCCATCATTAAAGATCCCCACCATCCAGGCATTGCCACCTTTTCACAGCTACCATTGGGCAGGAGGTACAGAAGCCTGAAGTCCCACGCCACCAGGTTCAAGAACATCTACTTCCCTTCAGCCATTCGGCTCTTGAACCAACCGGCAAAACCCTAAGCTCTACCTCAGTATAGCAACATTCTGGTCACTTTGATCACTTTGCACTGAAATGGACTTAGATTTTTTGTTCTAATTCTGTTCTTTCTTGAAAAAATTGTGGGTAATTTATGTTTAATTCATGTTTTTCTTGTGAATGCTGCTTATACGATGCTATGTGCCTGAGATGCTGCTGCAAATAAGTTTTTCATTGCACCTGTGTATACACGTACTTGTGCATCTGACAATAAACTAGACTTTGACTTTGAAATCTTAGTGCTCCCTCACATATAGCGCTGTGGAAGTATCCTCACAAGAATTAAAGCTACAGTTCAAGAATTGGCTCTGTACCACCTTCTCAGAAAATAAATGCTGACCTTGCCAATGATTCATAAAAATTAATAAATTTAAAAAATGTCCTATTCATGTCTTCAAACCTTTTATAAAATATGGAACAACACTTCAGTACTTCAAGGTTCGAGCACCTGAAGGCCTGTGTTCTTCTATCAGTAGAATTTTTAGGAGGAAAAGAAGTTTTGTGGAGTATTTTAATGAGGGCAGGCTTTGCTTGCTGGAAAAATAATTATCATGAACTAATTTGTTCTTTGGAAAATATTTTTGGGAGAGTTAGCTCAAGTATAGTATGTCATGTCCCATGTTAATGGCTCTTCAGTTTGTGATGTTCACAATACAAACATCTCACATCATTTACACACTCAGCAATTCAACTATGACAACTAGATATTGTACATTACGAGAGACTCAGCAACAAACTTCCCTCTGTCTTGCAGGAGAAAAAGGCACACAATATCTATCACGGAGACACAAGAGATTCTGCAGATGCTGGAAATCTGGAGCAACACATACAAAATGCTGGAGGAACTCAACAGGTCAGGCAGCATCTATGGAGGGAAATGAACAGTTGTTATTTTGGGTCAAGACCCTCCATCAGGACTGGGAAGGAAAAGGGCAGAAGCCAGAATAAAAGGGTGGGGGGAGGGAGAGGACCACGAGCTGGCAGGTGATAGGTGAGTCCAGGTGAGAAGCTGAGGTAATAGGTGGAAGGGGCAAAGGGCTGAAGAAGAAGGAATCTGATAGGAGAGGACAGAAGACCATGGAATAAAGGGAAGGTGGAGGACAGGTCATGACAGTGGGGTAGGGGAAACAGAAGGGGCGAAGGGGCCACAGGAATGAGGGAAAACAAAGTGGGGAGGAAGGAAGACAAGTGGGGAGAGGAGTGGTTACCGGAAGTTAGAGAAATCAATATTGATACCATCAAGTTGGAGACTACCAAGATGGAATATGAGATGTTGCTCCTCCAACCTGCATGTGGCCTTAATGTGGCAGTAGAGGAGGTCGTGGACAGACATGTCAGTGTGGGAGTAGGAAGTGGAATTAAAAATAGCTGGCCACCGGGAGATCTTGGCTGTTGTGGTAGACGGAGCAAAGGTGCTTGATGAAGCACTCGCCCAGTCCGCGTCGGGTCTCACCGATGTAGAGGAGGCCGCACCGGGAGCACCAGATGCAATAAATGACGCAGATAGATTTGCAGGTGAAACGCTGCCTCACCTGAAAGGACTGTTTGGTGCCCTGAATGGTGGTGAGGGAGGAGGTGTAGAGGCAGCTGTGATGCTTAGCACGGTTGCAGGGATAAGTGCCAGGAGGGTGACCGGTGGGGAGGGACAAGCGGACAAGGGAGTTGCAGAGAGAGCGACCCCTGCGGAAAGCGGAGAGGGGAAGGGAGGGGAAGATGTTCCTGGTAGTGGGATCCTGTTGGAGATGACGGAAGTTGCAGAGAATGATGTATTGGATGAGGAAGCTTGTGGGGTGGTAGGTGAGGACAAGGGGAGCACTATTGCCGTTTTGTTGGGGGGAGGATGGGGTGAGGGCAGACGTGCAGGATATGGGGGAGATGTGAGTGAGGGCTGCATTGATAGTAGTGGAGGGGAAGCCCCTTCTTCTGAAAAAAGTGGATATCTCGGATGTCCTGGAATGGAAAGCCTCATCATCAGATGCGATGGAGACAGAGGAACTGGGGGAAGGGGATAGCATCTTTACAAGTGACTGGGTGGGAAGAGGTGTAGTCAAGGTAACTGTGGGAGTCAGTAGGTTTGTAAAAGATGTTGGTAGGTAATCTGTCTCCTGAGATGGAACCAGAGAGATCAAGAAAGGGGAGAAAGTGTCAGAGATGGACCGCGTAAATTTGAGTGTGGGGTGGAAGTTGGAGCAAAGGTGATGAAATTGATGAGCTCAGCACGGGTGCAGGAAGCAGCACCAATGCAGTCATCAATGTAGCTGAGAAAGAGTTGGGGAGCGTTACCAGTGTAGGCTTGGAAAATGGACTGTTCCATGTAGCCGATGAAAAGGCAGGCATAGCCGGGGCCCATGTGTGCCCATGGCTACACCTTTGGTCTGGAGAAAGTGGGACGAGCCGAAGGAGAAGTTGTTGATGGTGATTTCCAGTTCTGCCAGGTGGAGGAGGGTTGTGGTGGAGGGGAACTGGTTGGGTCTGTTGTCGAGAAAGAAGCGGAGAGCCTTGAGGACTTCCTGATAGGGGATGGAGGTGCACAGGGACTTGACGTCCATGGTGAAAATAAAGTGGTCAGGGCCGGGGAACTGAAAGTTGTTGAAGTGATGGAGGACATGTGAATTATCGCAGATGTAGGTGGGTAGGGACTGGACCAAGAGGGACAAAATGGAGTCGAGATGTGAGGACACGAGCTCATCGGGGCAGGAGCAGGCAGAAACAATGGACCTACCAGGGCCGTTGGGTTTGTGGATCTTAGGTAGAAGGATTAAACGGCCAGTATGGGGTAGGGGAACTATGAGGTTGAAGGCTGTAGAGTGGAAATCTCCGGAGGTGATGAGGTCGGTGATGGTGCATGAGACAGTGGCCTGATGTTTCTCAGTGGGGCCCTGGTTGAGGGGTAAGTAAAAGGAGGTGTACAAGATCTGCCATCTGGCCTCGGCAAGGTAGAGGTCAGGTCACCAGACTACAACTGCACCACCCTTGTTTGATGGTGAGGTTGGGATTAGTACAGAGAGAATGGAGGGCAGTGCGTTCAGAGGGGGTGAGGTTGGAATAGGTGAGGGGAGTGGTGAAGTCGAGACAGTTAATGTCCCGTCAGCAGTTAGAGATGAAGAGATCCAGGGCGGGCAGAAGGCCAGGATGAGGTGTTCAAGAGTAGGAGGAGGGCTTACAGTGGGATAAGGGGTCATCAGTGGGGGGTGGGGAATCCTTGCTGAAGAAGTAGCCCTGGAGATGGAGGCAACGGAAGAAGAGCTCGGTGTCATGGAGGGCTCAGAACTCACTGAGCTGTGGGTTCAGGGGGACAAAGGTAAGGCTCCTGCCAAGGACAGAACATTCCGCCTCAGAGAGGTGAAGGGTGGAGAGGACAGTGAAGACATGGCAGGGGTTGGAGCAGGGGTTAGGGAAGGGTAGAGGGTTCGAGTGGCCAGAGGAGAGAGAAGGGTTGGAGGGGTCAGGGAAAGTGGGGTGAGAGGAAGGTGGGGGCTCAGAGGAGTGAAGGGGGATAAGCGGCAGGGGGAGGCTTGAGAAACCAGGGGGGTGGATGGGTGGAAATAGAGGAGCAGTAGGACCCTGCAGTAACGTGAGAGGTCTCGGCCTGGAGGAGGCCGGGGCCGAGGTTGGAGCCGAAGGTGGTGGGTGCCAGGGCCAGGAGAGGGCTGAGTGACTGGATCAAACCTTTTCCAATTGACCCTGTGGCCTAGATGAGAAAATGCTGCAGCTTATTGGGGAGGATCAAGTTCAAGTTTATTGTTATCATAGGCATACATACATATAAATGGCACGAAAAATCAGCTTTTTGCATCAGCAGCACAGTACATTGTCAGATGAGGACAAACAAATTAGCATAAACTTAAATTAACACAAATTATACATAATTTACACATGTACAAAATAAACATAAATTACAAGGTGCAAGATTGAGAGAGAAAAATAAAATACAGTCCTTATAGTAGTGTTCAGGTTTTTCAGGTCAGTTCAAGAACTGGATGGCAGTGGGGAAGAAGCTGTTGTTGAACCTTGAGGTGTGGGTCTTCAGGATCCTGTACCTCCTGCCTGATGGCAGCACTGAGAAGAGGGCATGGCCCAGATGGTGGGGGTCACTGATGATGGGTGCCACCTTCCTGAGACATTGCCTTTTGTGAATGTCCTTGATGGTGGGGAGAACTGTACACATGATGGAATTGCCTGAGTCCACCACTCTCTGTAGCCTCCTGAGTTCCTGTGCATTGGAGTTTCCATTCCAAGCCATGATGCAACCAGTCAGGATACTTTCCATTGTACATCTGTAAAAGTTTGTCAGAGTCTTCAATGACGTGTCAAATCTCCTTAAACCTCTAAGAAAGTAGAGATGCTGACATACCTTCTTCATGGTTGCAGACTCCATGTCCAGCACTGAAGGTGAAGATAATCTAACATCTAATCTGCCTTCTTACCTACCTCTTGCATCTCATCCCACACTCTCTTCTGATGTTCATACTGTGTATGATATATGGATGTATCTCACAAAAAGAATTGTCCCCCTCAAATGACCATTAAAGCAATTTAAATTTCCAAGGCAGAATACTCTCAGGTAAGGTAATTATGATATGTATATTGGATCAAAGGCAGGTAAATGGAGATACTTATCAGTTATCATTTCAAGTTGAATGTTGACCGTTATTGCAAAAGGATTTGATAAATAATAGATACATTTTGCTCCAATTGCAAAGAGCCCTGGTGAGATAGCCCCTGGACTATCGTGTGCAGGTCCGGGCTACCTATCCATGTTTTCCGTGGAAGAAGGTTTACCAGATTAATTCCTGAGATATGGTGGGTTTGACATGTCAAGAAAGGATCAGCCTATATGCTCGAGTTTAGGAGAATATGAGGTGATCTGATATAAACTTCTTGTCGACAGAATAGGTGAGTTGATGTTTCCCTTGGTTGGATGTCCAGAACCAGAGCTCACAGTCTCAAAATAAGAGGTCAGTCATTTAGAGCAGGGATGAGAAGAAATTTCTTCACCCAGAACTCTCTACCATGGAGGCTCAGTCAAGATATCTTCAAAATAGAAATTAGTAGATTTTCAGGTGTTAAGGGAATCTCGGGATATGGGGTAGTGTGCTGAGATAAGACCATAAGACATAGGAGCAGAATTAGGCCACTCAGCCCATTGAATCTGCTCCACCATTCGATCATGGCCGATTTATTTTTCCCTCTCAACCCCATACTCCTGCCTTCTCCCTGTAACCTTTGATGCCCTTACTAATCAAGAACCTATCAACCTCTGCTTTAAATATACCCAATGACTAGGCCTCCACAGCCACCTGTGGCAATGAATTCTGCAGATTCACCACCCTCTGGCTAAAGAAATTCCTCCTCACCTCTGTTCTAAAGGGACGTCCTTTTATTCTGAGGCGGTACCCTTTGGTCCGAGACTCTCCCACTACTGGAAACATCCTCTCCATGTCCACTCTATCCAGGCCTTTCAATATTCAGTAGGTTCACCCATGGTCTCGTTGAATAACATAGCAGAAACAAGGATCCAAAAGGCGTACACTTGCTTCTACTTCTTATGTCTTTGAGAAGAAAGTAAGACTTGAGGTTATGTATTGTCTTTTATGATATCAGGACATTACAAAACAGAGTATTTTAAGCTGCAGACACTGCAATTATACAGGAAACACTGGACACAACAAGCCCAACAAAAAAATAAAATAATGTCCATATAATCATTTTCTAAGTGAATTTGATTGTGAGGTAAATATTGCCCAAGACGTTTATGATCACTCACTGGTTTACCTCACAACAGTGCCACGGAAGCTTCGTCTACAGGAAATCAGTTTGCCGTCCCACTTAAAAGAAACCTTTATAGACAGTACAGCATGCCCACAATATTGCAGAGTCTGGTTAAATTTTTGTGTTGAAGTTTCTGGGCATGGACTAACACCCGTACTCTTCTGACTCAGAAGCAACTGGGCCACAAAGTAAACTTCCAAGACTGCATGATTCAACCTGCACAAGGGCACATATTCTGAAAATTGGCCCTAAATGGTTTAATTTAAACTCTCATAAATAGTTTTAAGGGTTTACCACAGCATATAGAATAATCATTGCATGCTTGATTTGTCATAAATATTGCCAGTGCTCATTTTGCATAATCATCTGCAAATGATGGCATGGCATTACTTCAAGAAAAGAGTACAGTGGACGTCACTGCAATCTAAGCCTGTTTTATGTGTCGCACATAATTTCTGCAAGGTCACAGTAGTTGAAGGCCATCAAGTCAGTTGATTGACAAATCAGTGATCATTGTGAAAGAGAATGAAATATTGAGCATTCCCAGAGTGCATTATAAAAGAGTTTAGAATGGAGCATCTTAAATTGATGAGCCATTAAGAATGGGCATGATATACTATACTTGTGCTAAGTCTCCCATAGAATATTTCACAAAGAACAAATTAGCTTATGATAATTATTATTGCTGCAAGCATAGCCAGCTCTCATTTGGTCCCTACATGAAACATCTTTTCCTCATAAAAATTCTATTGATAGAAAAAACACAGGTCTTCAGCTGTTTGAACCCTGAAGTACTAAAGCACTGCTGCATATATTGCTAGATAGTAATTTCATGATAACACTATTCAGTCAATTCAAAGGAGCCTGTTAGTAAAGAAATGGTCTGTGCGTCCATGTTATCATCTTCTTCTTTTCCACTATCCACAATGACGACTGCATGGTTTTCAAAGTTATAAAATAGAAGCGAGAAGATGCTATTTTACTAGCTTCAAAAGATTTGCAGGAGACAATTTTCTACAATGAAAGGAAGTATTAAATGAGTTTCCATAGTTTCCGCAGAGCGTTAGTTGAACAAATAAGAAAAATTGAGCGACTTATCCAGCTGTGTGCTGAAGCTTGGATGATGGAGCCTTGAATATCTGATATTTCTTTTTCTTCATCAGTGTCTTTGTGAGTGTTTAAAATTCAATATTTCTCGAAAAACTCTACAGAACGTTCCCATCTGGTTGTTCGTCATCTTTAAGTCCATACTGATTTTATAAATTTTAAGTATGAAATTCAGCCACTGACTCCTTATTTGTTCATGGTTGCAGCACTTCTCTAATCAGCAATGTTAATCTCAATTTCATATTTCTAACAAGAGTTGTTCCACCTAGCAAATTGAGTTGCATGTTAATGTCACATGATACTTGGTGATAGCAATTCACACCCGATTAAGCAGTAGAGGTTTGTATTAAATGTATTACAGGAAATCTGGTGCTTAAAGGTGGGAGGAACTACACCCATCCCTCCAGATGAAGGATGAGTCCAGGTGAAGGGTCTCAACCCTAAACGTTGACTGTCCATTTCCCTCCATAGGTGCTGCCTCACCTGCAGAGTTCCTCCAGCGCTTTGTGTGTTACTCCAGATTTCAGCACCTGCAATTTCTTGTGTATTCTTGTGTACCCATCACACTGTCTGTACCATTTAATTTTCAAAGATTTGCAGGTTTGTTAGTGGGTGAGTGGGAACTGATTTTGTGGGAGAGAGTCATTAACTTTGATTCACTGAGAAGTTCATCACAGCCTTTAGCCACACCTTGTAGGTGACATGGCAGAATAGGCTATGGTGACATTTGGCCTATTCATCCTATTTTATAAACTCTGAGAACAAGGTCTTGACATCCCTATCAGTGTATAAAAAATCCTGTGGTACTTCTGCAAGGAATAGCAGGAAACCTTTGCCTGGTTTCCTGGCTAATATTGATCCTTCAGCCAACATCAATAACAAACAAATGATCTTGCCATTATTCCTTCACTATCTGTGGGAGCTTGGTGTGCCAAAGTTGGCTACAAGTGTTTCAGTGAGAATAAAGATTGCTGACTCACTTGTGAAAAATGAAAGTTTAATTAAAATGTGCCCCTTGTCAGACGATTTTCAACTTGGCTTTTTAAATATTATGAAGAGGTTTAATATTCTTTGCTTGGAGTCATTAATAGATTTGCTTGGATATTTAAACAGTTATTGACCTATCTATTTTCAGAGACTGAACAGAAGAATTTTATGAATATCTTTACATGCAGCATTTTTAGATGAAATTACAATCTTCATATGCATTAGTTGGTCTAATAATTATGATGCTCCAGATATTGATGTAATTGAGTGATTGCCCAGGCATATGTTCACATAGCTCTCACTTGTTTCCATTTTCCTACATTCCACATTTGTTCATTGGGTGCAGCGTGAAGTAAATATGATCTTCTGAGGCTATCTTCATGTGCGCTTAGACTTGGTTATGAATGAGCACTGGACAATTATATAGTTTCACATCATGAAAACCAGCCTCCCCTCCATGACCCCTGTCTATAATTCTGACTGCCTCGGTAAAGCAGCCAACATAATCAAAGACCCCACCCACTCCGGACATTCTCTTTTCTCCCCCCTCCCATCGGGCAGAAGATACAAAAGCCTGAAAGTATGTACCACCAGGCTCAAGGACAGCATCTATCCTGCTGTTATAAGACTATTGAACAGATCTCTTGTACAATAAAATGGTTTCTTGACCTCAAGATCTAACTCATCATGGCTTTGCACCTCATTGTCTGCCTGCACTGCTCTTTCTTTCTAACTGTAATACTGTCTTTCTTTCTTTTTCAATCTTTTTATTAGTTTTCAAATTAATACAGATTAATATATAACATCAATGTTTATACATGTAATACAAAGAGATCAGGATAACAACCAGCATAGATAATCATAAAGAACAATAAAATATAAAAAAAATCTGTAGATCCAACAATCTCTTAGTAGATGAATATAATATAAAAGAAAGGAAAGAAAGATTTATTATATAAACTAAAAAAAATCTCCAAATCAATAAGAAAAATTGTAAACAATATAAACTAAACTAAACAAAAAAAAATTTCAAAAAACAAACAACAAAAAAAAGAAAAAAAACTGGTCTAAAATTTCTCAGTAGAAACAGAGCAATATTATGTCGTCAAGTCCGTTCCTCCAAGTTGGAAAGTTATTGAAAGGGGATCTACATCATGTGAAAATATTGAATAAATGGACTCCAAATATCTTCAAGTTTAAACGAAGGATCGACAGTACCACTCTTAATTTTTTCCAAGTTTAAACATGATATAGTTTGAGAGTAATACTTTATTCTGCATTTTGTTATTGGTTTTCCCTTCTACTACTTTGATGTACTAATGTGATGTAGTGATCTGTATGGATGGCATACGAAACAAAGTTTTTCACTGTACCTTGGTATATGTGACAATAATAAACAAATTTATCAATTTAACACACACTCTTACCAACGTAAAAGTCTTTGGCATCTTGCACTCACAAAGACATGAATTCTGTAGTTAGTTATGACCCTCAGCAAATTGCAAATCTACTCTGTTGAAATTCCTTGATTTAGACATTCTCATCATTGCACCAGGCCAAATCTGGTTACTGAGAACCTACTCCATGGTTGACAGTATAATTATTGGGCTGGTGGAGATCCTGCTCTGCTGATGAGAAAATATCTTACAATTCATTGTAAGAAAATATGTGGGAGATCCACTAAACTGTGATATAAAACATGACTAAACTATGATATATGTAAAGTAACTGAGCATGATGTTATTGGAATGGAACATACTGAAGGCCAGCAGTTAGGTCTATAGAAAGCAGCCAGTAAGCTGCAGTAGATTCCAGACTTCTATGACTGTACTCTTTGTGCAGAAGTCAGGAACGTCTTGGAGGTCAGTTGTGTGCACATGCTCAGCAATTGGACTCACCATTGCACCTGGCGTGCTCTATACAATAGTAAAGGGATCTACCCTATATCTGTTCTCTCAGTTTTGTGCCAGTCATAGACTTAAGTGGGGTCACTGATTCTAGTTTGAAAGATTTTTTAAATTTAATCTTCTTTATTTGAATGGATATTTAAGTTTTAAGTTAATTAACAGCAATTTCATAATGTCTTTAAATGTATCATTTTAATTCCTTAAATTATGTTTTTTTAAGTTATTTACTTTTTACCTTCTGCTGCTACCAAATACTCCTGATCCACAGAAACATTTGGAAACAAAGAAAAAGCCTTTAACATGAGCTGTTGGAAGGCCATTGTGCAGCTCAGAAGCAGGGCCTCAGTCCCCAGCACTTACAGCCTGGTTTCTGCTTGTAGCCTGCTGTGACTCATGGTAGGTCAGTGGCTGCAACACCAGCAGGGTGTTGGGATCTGAATGGCCACAAAACCTCAGTTCACTTGTAAACAGAAGGGGACAGTGACTGCTGGGATCCACATGGTCTGGTCTTGCATATCTACACATTTAGTTCATAAATTTCCCTCTGATACCAGTTTGTGACATTACAGGCCCTCCCCAGTTTATGAATGCCCAAGTGATGTACATACAAATGAGCATACATACGAATGTGCATTTGGAAGAATGGCGGGTTGGGGTCGCAGGTATCTTCTGCCACCTGGGAACTCGGTTTGTAGCTGCACTTACCACTTGCAAACTGTCTAGGTTACAAACAGTTCACAGGAACAAAGCCCTGCTGTAACCTAGGAACAACATGTAAATATTAATTAATGTAAAGTTTTAGTATTAACCTCTCAGTTGCCAATCACAGATGGAGGAATTCTTCCCCTCTTCCATCAGATTTCTGAACGGTCCATGAACCCTTGAACACTACGTGGTTATTCCTCTTTTGCACTATTTATTTATTTTTGTAACTTATAGTAATTTTTATGTCTTTGTGTCTTTCACTGTACTGCTGCTGCAAAACAACAAATTTCAAGCTATATGTCAGTGATAATAAACCTGATTCTGATTCTGAAATTTGCTCCAATATTGGAATGACAGAAGCCACTGTCTTTGCTTGCCACCATAGACTCTGCTTCCCAGTCTCTGCCTGGCCACTGACAAGACCTGAACCAGACAGTTCCCAAACCTAACACCTTCTGTGAGGGTACACTGAAATTCAGACCCTTATCCTTCCCATCATCAATTTATACCAAATCTGTAATATTTCCTATTCTCCTCACAGCCCATTTGTTGCCAAAACATTCAATCGTGGCTTTATTTTGTCCATGAGTGCAACAATTAATTATATTTATATAGCTCCTTTAATGTAGAAACACACTGCAAATAGATTTGCAGAAATATTACCTCACAAAAATTAATTCCGAACCAGGCAAGGTGATATTAGGGTAGATGTCAAAACTTGATCAAAGAGGAAGGGTTTTAAGGAACACCTTGAATTAGGAAGAAGAAACAGAGAGATTGAGGGAGGTAAGTCTAAACAGTAGTGCTGCAAGTAGAACTGCTGCCTCTCACCTCCAGTAACCTGGGTTTGTCATCTAGTTGTAAATGACAATATAGTGGGTTTAAAATAGTGCCAAATGTGTTTGCGCCATTTACCTTGGCATTCTGGCTGTTCTCTAGGCATCAAGTGGAAGGAGTTTCCAGGGTACCTGCTTGTTTTAAGTGAGTGACTACTTACACAATTTGAATTTAGGCTCTCTGAGGTACACAGGACCTTGATTACAACTTTATGGTATAAATTGGCCTATTGTTCACTAACAATGCAGCACACATCTGCACTATTGATACGTGGCCCAACTAATTGAACTTAAAGTCAGTCTTCAAAATTAGCCCAAAGGTAGTGCTAGTACATAGCTTTGTGAGGACAGTCAAGGGTGCTTTATCAGCTCTGTAAGCATAGTCCAACCCTCTGCAGATCGACGTCCAACACCCCTCAATCCAGGACCATTTCATCCTCTCCCCATTTTGCTTTAGCTCTGACATCATTTTAAGATCCTACTTTAGGCAATTATCAGTGCACGTTATATCAGAAATTTATAACAACAAGTACTACTTGCAGTTAGGTAGTGCCTTCAATATAGCAAACATCCCATGCCGCATCACAGGAGCATTCAGAAACAAAATTTGAAACCGAGCTCCACAGTGATTTATTAGTACAGATGTCCAAAAGCCTGTCCAACAAGGTAGACTTTAAGAAGTGTCCTAACAGGGAGGAGCGAGTCCCAGAGCCAGTGATATTTAGGAGGAAATCCCAGAATTTAGGTGCTTAGCACAGCCTGCAATAGTGGATTGAATCTGAGGACATAAGAGATTGCAGATGCTGGTATCTGGAGCAACACAAAGAGTGCTGCAGGAACTCAGCAGGTCAGGCAGCATCTATAGAGGGAGGTGGACAGTCAACGCTTCAGGTTGAGACCCTTCATCTGGACTGGGAAGAAAGAGGGGAGATAGCCATTATAAAAAGGTGAAGGGAAGGGGTGGAGAAAGAGCTGGCAGGTGATAGGTGGATCTAGGTGAGAGGGGTAGGCAGATGAGGGCGGGAAAGATGTCAGAAGCTGGGAGATGATAGGTGAAAGTGACGAAGGGTTGAAGATGATGGAATCTGATAGGACGGTGGAGCATGGAATAAAGGGAGGGAACTGAGGAGAGGAACCACTGGGAGGCAGATGGAGAGAGGGAGGGTGGGGAAGGGGAAAGAGAGAGGGTGATGGAGGTCAGTTGGATCAGGACGAGAGAGAAAAAGGACAAAAACTGGCAAAAGGGAGCAGTTAACAGAAGTTTGAGAATTCAATGTTCATGCCGCCAGGTTGGAGACTGACAAGATGGAATATGAGGTGTTGTACTTTGGCTGTGACCTGACAGTAGGGGAGGCCGTGGACAGACATGTCGGTGTGAGAATGTAAAGTGGAATTAAAATGACTGGCCACCGGGACATCTTGGCTGGCACAGCGGACGGGGCGAAGGTACTCGATGAAGTGATCCCCCAATCTGCGTCCTGTCTCACCAACAGAGATGAAGCTGCAATGGGAGCACTGGGTGCACTAAATAACACTGATGGATTCACATGTGAAAGACTGCCTCACCTGGAATTAAATCTGGGGTTGCTTAAGAGGCCAGAACTGAAGGAGCAAAGTTACTACAGAGATTTTAGGACCAGAGGTGGTTATGCAGAAAATGATGTCTGAGATCATGGAGTAATTTGAAAACAAGGACTTTAAACTCTATCATCTTGATCTTACCATTCGTAAAAAAATGTCATGCAGTACAAAGTACAGAGGCATGATAAATTTGAACTAGTACTGGTCAGGCCATTGATAGTACAATTAATATGATATTGGATATCAAAACCAAATAGAATGTACAACATAGATTCTGCAGAATGATTTCAAGAAGATTTAAGAAAGGCAGATTATTTCCACTAGAGTGGAGAATATTGTGAAAACTTTCAAATTACTTTTGGTCTCAAAAGGGTCAGCAGGCAAAGACTCATATTTGGTTTCAGGATTAGAATGAAGAGGGCTGCTCAGAGCAATTTGTTTCTGGAGTGGCTTTTCAGAGCATGGGATGTTTGTCACAAGAATTGTATTTATTAGGGTTTTTCCATCCCTTTCCAAACAGTGGTACAGCAGGTACCGTTCTGTCTGACAGCTCCTTCAACTCAGGTTCAATCCTGACCTCAGGTGCTGTTTGTGTGGAGTTTGCACATTCTCCCTGTGACCTCTAGATGCTCTGGTTTCCTCCTACATCACAAAGACATGCTGGTATGTTAATTGTTTACTGTAAAGTATCCCTAGCGTAGGTGGGTGGTGGGAGAATCAGAGTGGTGCTGGTGGGCATGTGAGAAAGAATAGGTTACAGGGAAATAAGTGGCGGAGGGAGACTGATGGGAATCCTCTGAGGGCATTGACTCAGTGGGCCAAGTGACCTCAGAAGTCATAGAAATATATGAGGAAGTCAGAGTGCTTTAGGGCCAAATAGGTACTTCCGAAGTGCAGTTGTTGCTGGAGCATAGGAATAGAGGTTCTTAAAGTAGATTAAGTCAGCCCTTACAATGCTTATAGGACTGAAGAAGTTTGCACATGGCAAGATCCCACAAACAGAAATGTGATAATAAAATAGAAAAAATTGAAAATACTCATCAGTTCAGGTAACATCTGTGGAGAGATAAACAGAGTTAACGTTTCAGGCCAATGACCTTTCGTCAGGATTCTTTGCAGAATTTAGATTGTGCTGTTGAAACATGTGCCATATTGCGAATTTGCCAAGATGCTGTCAGGCTTCAGTAGGATTCACTCGACAGCTATGGTGTGGTGCTTAATTACGATCAAGCAATGGAAAGTGGTTGCGTCTATCTCCAATCTCCTGTTAAGTGGAAAAAAAATCGCCCACCCCGCCACCCCTGCTGCCAGTATGCTGAGGTGCAATCCGCTCATCACATGAATGCCCACTGTCCACTAAAACTTATGCAGGAGGAACTCAAGCTGTTCATCGAGCAACTTCCAATACCATTGAACAGATTGCCAAACTCAATAATCAGTTGTAACATTTTTGTCATTTGCTTTTAGAACGCTATGCAAAAAAATGTTTCCCATAATTTTATTTTTGCATTGTTTTGCTCGGATGCTTTGAACATTGAATAGACCAGACAGAAAGAAAAAAAACAGAAGGGAGAAAATGCTGAAAAGAATGACGAAGCCAGGGGAGGCCAAGAAGAATAAGCTCAAGTGAGTGTGACAGAAGGGGAACTGCATTATAAAGAACAACAGGATTTCAAGTCTCTGAAGCATCCTGGTGGAACCATCTGAGGTAACCCATATTGAACAGTAACCTCTGCAGTTAAGATAAGATAAGATAAGGTAAGATATCTTTATTAGTCACATGTACATCGGAACACACAGTGAAATGCATCTTTTGTGTAGGGTGTTCTGGGGGCAGCCTGCAAGTCTCGCCACGCTTTCGGCGCCAATGTAGCATGCCCACAACTTCCTAACCCGTACATCTTTGGAATGTGGGAAGAAACCAGAGGACCCAGAGGACACCCACACAGACACAGGGAGGACGTGCAAACTCCTTACAGACAGCGGCCGGAATTGAACCTGGGTCGCTGGCACTGTGATAGCATTACGCTAACCACTACACTATTGTGGGACCTTCTGAGGAGTGAGCATTTGCACAAAAAAAGAATCTATTTATTAGCTTAAATTTATCCTAATAGGACAGATTTTGCACTTTGTACGGCGCTAAAGGGATGACATTTATACTGACTAGACCCCAGCACGTAGTATGTAATGAGCTGTTAAACCAACCCATTTGGAGAATCTATTTACGGATTTTGCTAAATTGAGAAAGGGGCCATTAATTTGTTGTTCAAGTATGTGTATATAGAAAGCAAAACTGTATACTTAAAAGAAAATAAGTTATTTGATAACTAATAGCAATATTAGTCTTGGTTTTGTCATAATAATTCTATTAAAAAGATACAAATGAGGTTGAAGTACCCATATCATTTAATTCCGAGCTTTAGGATTATGATTGCAAGTCATATTACCATGCAATTATAGACTGGAAAGTAAAGATAAAGCCCTGTTTCAAAGAATATGGAAACAAATGACGACAATGGCCTCTTTGCCTCTCTGCCTTCTTCCTTAATTTAAGATGTTCCTTAAAATCTGCCTCATGACTCAGCTTCAGATGACCCATCTTAATATTCCTTGATTTGGTTTGGTATCACATTTTGATAGATAATACTTCTGTTAAATGTCATGGGAAATTTTAATGTGTTAAAGAGTTAATAAATATGTAGTTTATTGACTTGTCAAACCTGAGAGAATAATTAGAGCAGATTCAACATTTGTGGCAGCAGCTTTGTTCATCAGCAATATTGATCTTGAAATATTTTTGACACTCCGATTGTAAATGTCTCATGAACTCAAACTCCCTGGTGATCCACTCTTACCTTGCATCCTCACTTCCTCCTGTAGACAGACCTGACAAATGTACAGAAGCAGAGGAAGAGCAGGAAGAGGCTGTTTTGGATTCTAGGTCATTTGCTGTCTAAAATTAGGCACTGCTTTTTGGAAAATCTACCCTGTCGTGTTAATAGAGTTGGAGAAGAATAGACTGATCAGTGGAAAGGGTGGGACAAAAATGTGTGGCAGCAATGTTACATCTGCAGTCCGTAGGAATGTAAGAAATAAAAATAGCAGTAAGGTTTTCAACCCCTCACATCTTTGTCATTTAATCAGATTATGACAAACATTTCACTTTAGCACCACTTTCCTGTGATTAACCCCACATCCTTCGATTCCTTAATATCCAGAAATCTATCAATAGCCTTGAGTATACTTAGTGACTGAGCCTCCACAACACTCTTGGGTAAAGAATTCCAGAGTCACTACTTCCTGGGTGAAGTAATTTCTTTTCAGCAGAGTCCTGGATAACCAACCACTTTTCCCAGAGTGTGACCCTGTATATAGCCACACCAGACATGCAAGTGTCTCTGCTCTGTCAAGCCCTTGAAGAATTATGTTTCAATAATATCACCTCTGATTTTTCCAAAGTTTAGACAGTTGGGCTTAATCTACTTAATGTCTCCCAGCAGGACAATGCCCCATCCCAGCAATCAGTCTGGTGAATCTCAATGAATTTCTGTCACTAGTATATGTTTCCATACATCCTTTCAGCTTAACTATGGCCACTCTTAACTCTGGCCACTCTTAACTCTTGTGATATGATGTTGTGGGCTGGAGTCACATGAAAGGTTTCAGCTCTTCACCTGGGCTGTCCCCTCAGGATGACCCTTGTATCTGAGGTCCAGTAATATAGTAGTTCTGTCAGCGTACTCATAATCCAGAGGCCTGGACTTAGAGAGTCCAGAGGTATAAACTTGAATCTCATCACATCAGCTGGGGAAAGTTAAATTTAGTTAATTAAATAAAAATCTGGATTAAAAAGCTCATGTCACTAATGGTGATCATATTGTTGTTAAAAACCCATCTGGTTCACTAATGTCCTTCAGTGAAGGAAATCTGTTGCTTGTTTGTTTTCTGTGCAACTGCTGATGCACAGTAATGAGTCTTAACTCTTGACTGTCTTCTGCAGTGGCTTGGTAAACTACAGACTTCAAGAGGTGAATTAGGCTGATATTACCAGTGAGACCCAAATCTTCTGAATGAATTAAAGGGAGAGAAATGCTGAGAGAGACCTGCTTTTTAAAAGGATGTCACTTTTTAAGATAAGATATCTTTAATAGTCACATGTACATTGAAACACGCAGTGAATTGCATCTTTTGCGTAGTGTGTTCTGAGGGCAGCCCGCAAGTGTCGCCACGCTTCCGGTGCCAACATAGTATGCCCACAACTTCCTAACCCGTACGTCTTTGGAATGTGGGAGGAAACCGGTGCACCTGGAGGAAACCCATGCAGACACGGGGAGAACGTACAAACTCCTTACAGGCAGCGGCTGAAATTGAACCCAGGTCGCTGGCGCTGTAATAGCGTTACGCTAACTGCTTCATTAAGGGCTCCTCTGATATATTTCACTACTTCAGTGATATCTTGTCACCATTTGCAAATGAGTAGAAGTTTGCCATGACTTCCATTAACCCTGAAGCCAAAACTTCAACTGCTCATTCATTTTGTCAGTGGGACTTTGTGTTTAACATGGCTACCGTTTTTATCCACACAACAATAAATGTACTTCAAAGTTTTTCATTGTTTGTGAAAAGCCTTAGGGTTCTCTTGGAAAAATGTAATTAGGTGTCGAAAAGCTGCATGTTTGCCAGCTTTGCTCTGGTGATAAATAACTAAATAAAGGAAAGAGAAATGGCTCTGATGCCAAATAATGAAATGACCCAGAACACTGAGCAAGGAGGGAGTGAACATAATAAGGGGGAATCAGCTGAAGTTGAAAAAAGTCAAATATAAAGCTATGATGGTGGAGTCAGGGAGGAAGTAATGGAACTGTGAAAGGGACTTGGGGAAAATCTTTCACAAATATGCTCAGAAGTAGTGCAGCTAATCTTTCTTCCTCTTCTCTGTACACAGAAGTGGCAAATGAGAAGTATAAGATAAAAAATGCTGGAATCAAAAGCTAAGACAGCAAATAGAAAAATGACTAGGAATGCAAAACACAGCCCACCAATCTAAACAGAAAGATTTAAAATTACCCATAAAATGCAATTCTGCCATTAAGGACTTTAAAACATCTTTCACTTGGATACACTGCATTTTTCAAAAGGCTGGTCGTGCCATTGATTTTTCCCTAAGGCGTTTATTCTACGAGCTGCAACAACTTAACATATACATTTCTTGCTCAGAATTTCTAGCAAGCCATTGTCTGATCACATGCAACACCAGCCAAGTTCGCACATATTATATCTTAACAAACAAAAAAGGTGGAGGCTGTGTTTCGTCATTTAGGAAATTTATTTATTTTCTTCAAGCCTGCTGAGTACACATATCAGCAAACACAGTCCCTGCAGGGATCACAAAGTGGCACCTGCCAGATAATATTATGGACCCACAAAAACATGATGACCCTTGCTGTCTTGGAGGAGAACAATTAGTAATTGGTAATTGTCTTATTTTTTGCCACATGTTCAGAAATATAGTAAAAAAACTTTGCTTTGCATGCAGTCCACATAGATCATTTGCAAAACATAAGTACATTGAGGTAGTACAAAGGGAAAGGCAATAACATAATGCAGAATATGGTATTACGGTTACAGTTACAAAGAAAGAGCTGTGCAGGTAGACAATAGTGCAAGGGCCATGATGAGGTAGATTGTGAGGTCAAGAGTTCATCTTTATCGTACAAGAGGTCCATTCAAGAGTCCTATAACAGTCGGATAGAAGCTGTCCTTGAGCCTGGTGGTGGGCGTTTTTATACTTTTTTTAAGCTGTCTGCCCGATGGAAGAGGAGAGAAGAAAGAATGTCTGGGGTGGGAGGTGTCTTTGATTATGCTGGCTGCTTTCATGAGGCAGCGGGAAATGTAGACAGAGTCCATGGAGGGGAGGCTGGTTTGTGTGATGGACTGAGCTGTGTCCACAATCTGCAATTTCTCAACTATACCAATTTAATTATTTATATAATGATATACATTATATACATTACAACCCATCACTCATCCCCACAACCCCCCCACCCCCCCACCAAAGCTAATTCAACATTATTTAACAAAATCTTTCAAATACACAGTAGAATTTCCCCCTCTGGTAGAATATGGTGAGAATGGTGAATTTTGGACATTTTGAGCATTGTTCTTTAATTTCTTTTATGTTGCCTGCTCAGCTTTACTTTATGTTTATTCCTACAAGGTCTGGTGGCATAGCCGATTAAACTACATCTTGTCAGAACCAGCATTCGCACGGCACGTTTCCCTCTTGTTTATCTTTTGAAGAAGATGCTCAGTTAGCCACAAAACAGTGTATTTTACAGCCTGTCCACTGTGAATGTTTTTACATAGAATGGCTAGTTTCCCCCGGAAATCCTGCATGTGTCTATTTTCTGCTTCCATTGCTTGACCAATTTACAAAGCGATCCCAACTTTGACTCTTTTGAATCTGGTCACCATTGATTCTGCACACTAACTTTTCCCTGAGTATCTGTGAGAGAATGTCATTGTAATAACAATCAGTGATAACCTCCTCAATTCAGCCATTGTTTTGTTAGGTTTTGCTAATAATGATCTTGCTTGGCTTTGTGTTAAATTGATTCTTCAACAGATCCAACAATTTCTTAATATTTCTATTGCCAGTTTTCTCCTGGCTCAAAAAGTTTCTCTTTAAAGTATATGTGGGGTTCCCACCACTCTAATTTTTATATCTATATTCATTCAAGGGATGTGGGCTTTGCAGTCTGAGCCAGCATTTAATTTCCAATCCTTACGAAGGTGGTGGTGAACTGCCTTCTTGAACAGTTTGCTGTTCTTGAGGTGTGGGTTTACCCACAATTACGATAGACCTCTGTTTCTTTACATCATCTATGTTGTTTGCAGCCAAGAAATGCAACAGTATCCTAGAATATTCCTCAGAGATCAGGTTTGAGAGTAATATGCTGCAATCAAGCCTATTGTTTTTACCCTGTACAACCTCAATGTACTCTGTACTACCTCAATGCACTGTGTAATGAATTGATCTGTACAAACATTATGCAAGACAAATTTTTCACTGTACCTCGGTACAAGTGACAATAATAAACCAATATCAATATTGCAATGGCCATTTTCTTTCCTTATGTTTTCTTAAAAACAGATTGTTGTTTCACTTTCTTTCTGTATTTCTTTTTTTATTTTATTTGAAAAAAATTGTTTCTCTTCGGGATAATTTTCCTTGTTGCCAATATACTATACCTCAACATACAAAAAAGCTGGAGGCTGGGTTTGGTTTTAGGAGTCCAACTGCATGTCTGCAAACACAGCCCTTGCATAGACTAGCCAAACTGGCACCTGCCAAAGAACAAAACAGTGACATAAAAAGCACCATGACTCCTGTTTTCTTGGAGGAGAACAGCTATCAACTATACATATTCAGTTATTTATATATTATTAAATAAACTATATGCATTACTATAACTCACATGCTCGGGCACTAAAGAATGTTGATCAACAGAGAGACATAGCAGTTCAAGTCCATAGTTGCCTGAAAGCTCCACTACAGATCGATAGGGCAGTGAAAAAGGCACGTTGCCTTCATCGCTCGGGGCATAGACTATAAGAGTTGGGATGTTATGTTGCAATTTTAGACAACACTTGGAATATTGTGTGCATTTCTGGTCACCACACCATAGGAAGGATGTGATTGTGCTGAAGTGACTGCAGAGGATGTCGCCTGGATTGGAGGACTTTAGTAATGGGGAGAGATATTACGGGCTGGGTTTGTTTTCCTTGGAGTGAAGGAGGCTGAAGGGTGACCTGATAGAAGGATTTAAGATTATGAGAGGCATAGATGGTCAAATTCTTTTTCTCATGGTAGGGGTGTCAACAGAAAGGCATGGGTTTATGGTGAGAGGAAGGAGTTCTAAAGGGGATCTGAGGGGCAAGTATTTTTACACAGGGAGTGTTTGATACCTGGAACCCACTGCCTGAGGAGGTGTGACGTCAGATACAATCACTAAATTTAAGAGACACTTAAATCGGCAAGGTTTAGAAGAATATTGTCCTAATGTAGATTGGCAAAAAGGTTGGCATGGGATTGGTAGCTGAAGGGCCCATTTCTGTGCTGTGCCAGTCCATGACTCTGTAACTCTATAACATGCAACTAATATAAAATGGGACACAGCAGTCAGATACAGTGGGTGTATGGCAGTACAAAAAAATTGCACAAAATATTTCAACATACCAATAAATTATGTCAATTAAGTTTTGGACCCTTTAGATCCTATGTTTATCCAAAGCCTTGCT
This sequence comes from Pristis pectinata, assembly GCF_009764475.1. Lineage (NCBI taxonomy): Eukaryota > Metazoa > Chordata > Chondrichthyes > Rhinopristiformes > Pristidae > Pristis > Pristis pectinata. The sequence continues at coordinate 21,366,103 of NC_067409.1, read as the reverse complement.
ATATGGCTGGTGCTTCTGAGATGTTTTCTTTCTAATCTCCTTGTATGGTTTTGGGAAAAGCCACAGGATTTGGGACATTGGTAGTATAAAACAAGAACTAATTTTGTCTGGAGGGCAGCTTGTCCTGCTGTTGCTAGACCTTTCTGCATAGCTCATCAATTTTCATCAAGGAAGCCAGCCTTGTCAAGCCCAATCTATTCCCATCCTAATTTCTTTCCCTCACATTATCTGCATTCAGCTTCACTACTGCAGTTAGCACACTGAGACAAAGCTAAGCAAGAATCTGTTTTCGGAGAATTTAGTTGCAGGGTTATATCCAGCCTGCCTCTTCCATTCCCGCCCACAAAGACCGAGGAGCTGGTTTGCATACAACTGCACTTAAGAAACTGAAATGTTTTATTAGTGATGTTGGTTGAGGGATAAATACTGTGCCTATCTCAGCTGGAGACAGAGCTTTGGCTCAACACACCAACTGAAGTATTGGCCTTGATTTTGTGCTGTGTCTCTGCATACTCCACAGGGTTTAGTCCTGGAAGCTGTGGAGCCCTACGTAGCTGACAGGATTGCAGCTTCCACACATGTTTAGACCCATTTTACGTTGCAAAAAATGGTGAAAAAAATCAATTAGCAAAGCATGTGATTGCTGGAAGATAAAAGATTAGACAGGTCTGTTTACAATTAATTGAGATAGAAATGTTATCAAAAGCAGGAAATGGCATCTTTGGGAACTTAATTCTTGACATCAGTCTGCACAAATGGAGGGTGTGGATTAATTTCAGATTCATCATTTTATCTCAGGAATCTAATTTGTAAGAATGCCAATAAAGCAAATATTTGGTGAACTTTAGGAACTAAGAAAAAACTGCCTCATAATAATTTTAATGTAGAATCACTGTACAGTAAGTAAGAGTTTGGATTTCAAAGCTATTTTCACATTAGTGCTGATTCATAAAATTTCAATTAAGTTCTATGGTAATTTTTTTATATAGTTGTGAAAAATGAGTATTCATTTGGTGCCTTGTCTTAGTGTATGGTCTCAAAACAATTTGAACAATATTTTGAAATACAGTCACTGGCTGATATTTGGTGTAAGGTAAGAACATAAGAGCTGTTAGTGCGAAGGCAAGACACACCAGATGCTGAAGATCAAAAATAAAAACAGAAGATGCTGAAAATACTCAGTTAATCAGGCAGCATCTGTGGAGAGAGAAACAAATTTAACATTTCATGGATATGCTTGTCCAGCTGAGGACTTCCAACATTTCCTGCTTTAATAACTGCTTAGTCTGATCTTCCTTTAGTGGTGTTGGATGAGAGATGAATATTGCTTGGAATGGCAAAATCCTGACTATTTTCAAAACTGTATAATGAAAACTCTTACATCTAGCAGGATGAAGGAAAAGGAGTCAAAAAGTTTGCAACAGGTCCTGTTTTGGCCACCATGTTCTTGGAAAAAAACCAAAGGCCCTAGAGACAATGCATAAAGATTTAATCAAATCATCCTAGGGATCAAGAACTTTAATTATGTGGATACTCTGAAATAGCTGGAACTATTCTCCTTGGAACAGAAGAGGTTGAAGGGGGATTTGATTGAGATATTTCATTTCATAAAGAATCTGGGCAGAACAAACAGAGAGGAACTGCTTCCTCTGGAAAAGAAATTCACGAGTCACAATCTCAAGTTACTGCAGTCCAGTAATTTGAGATTGTGACTCATGATTCCAAACACTTAAACAGGGAAAATATTACCCTTGTATCTACCCTTGAAGCTCAATAAGAGTTTTGTATATTTTAATGAGATCTCGTTTCTTCTAAATTCCGGAGTAAATTTTCTGTCTGCTTAGACTGTCTTCTTTGGACAGTTTACCTATTACAGATAACAATTTTGTGAACTTTCATTGCATTCATTCTTTCACAAGTATATGCTTTTCTTAGGTGAGAGACCACAGCTGAACACAGTATTCCAGATGCAGTCTCACTAGGGGTCAATATTGTTTTAGTGAGACAACTCTGTTCTTGCACTCAAATCTTCTTGCAATGAAGATCTCCATACTGTTTGCTTCCTTATTTCTTGTTGTACCTGCATGTTAACCTTCAGTGATTCATGTATAAGGATACACGGGTCCCTCTCAACACCAGCACCTTTAAGATAAGATAAGATAAGTTAAGATAAGATAAGATAGATATCTTTATTAGTCACATGTACATTGAAACACACAGTGAAATGCATCTTTTTTGCGTAGAGTGTGCTGGGGGCAGCCCACAAGTGTCGCCGTGCTTTCAGCGCCAACATAGCATGCCCATAACTTCCTACCAATCTCTCACCATTTAAAATACTCTTCTAATTTTCTACATTATATTCAATCTGCAGTGTTCTTGCCCATTCATTTATCCTGAAGCCCCTCTTTTCACAACTTGCACCACCACTCACTTCACATCATCATCATACTTGAATGTTTACACTTGGTCCCCTTAACTTATTATCAGTATAAATCAGAGCTGAGGCCCCAGCACTGATCTTCATGATACCCCACTAGTCCCAGACTCGCAAACAAAAAACGATCTCTTTGTTCCTACTTTTTTTCTGTCCATTAAGCAACCCTCAATTGACCCAAATACCTTGCACTCTAATTTTGCTTAACCAACATCTTTGTGGCATCTGACCAAAGTCTTTTGAAAGTGCAAGTACACCTTATCCACTGGTTGTCCTTTATCTATTCTGCTGTTTACAACCTCAAATTAAAAAGAAAAAGTTTGTCAAACGTGATTTCCTTCCATAAATCCAAAATGACTCTGAGCAACGCTATTATTATTTTCTAAGTATCCTCCACTTCCTTCATAATAGATTCTAATGCTTTCCCTCCTATTAATGTCAAACTCTCTGTTCCCTGTTTTCTCTTTCCCTCCTTCTTAAACAGTGTGATTAAATTTGCTACCTTCCAATCTGTAGGAACTATTTGAGAATCCATGGAATTTTGGAAGACAACAACCAGTGCGTCCACATAATCGTCCCCTTCAAAACCTTGGGATGCAGGACATCAGATCCTGGAACATTAGCTTTCAATCTCATTAAGTTCTGCAGTGTTTTTTAACTAATATTAATTTATTTGCAGTCCCCATTCCCTCCAGTCCTATAGTTTTCCATTACTTTCAGGAGGGTTTCTGTGGCTTCTTTTGTGAAGGCAGACACAAAAAGCTTGTTTAATTTTTCCCCCATATAAGTTCTTCTGTCTCAGTCAATAAAGGATTCATGTCAATTTTTGCTAATCATTTTCTTTTTATAAAGGTATAGAAGTTTCTAGAGCCTGTCTCTATGATTCATGCTAGTTTACTCACATACTCTACTTGATAGTATCATAGAATCTTAGGAAGATACACACAGAAAGGGGCCTTTTTGGTCCACCTTCCTCATGCCGACCATGTTGTCTACCTATGCTAATCACAGTTACCCGTGTTAGGCCCATGTCCCTCTACACCTTTCCTTTTCAAGTACCTGTCCAATGTCTTTTAAGCATTGCAATTGTACATGCTTCTACCACCTCCTCTGGTAGCTCGTTTCAGATATTCATCACCATCTGTGTGAAAAACCTTCCCCTCAGGTCTCCTTTAAATTTCTCCCTTGTCACCATAAACTTATGTCCACTAGTTCTAGATTACCCTGCCCTGGGAAAAAGACTCTATCTCTCCAATCTATGCCCCTCATAATTTTATAATCACCCTCAGCCTCTTACATCCCAGAGAGGATAAACCCAGCCTATCCAATCTCTCCTTATAACTACAGCCCTCCATTCCAGGCAATGTCATAGAACATAGAAAATATGGCCCAGGACCAGACCCTTCACTCATCATATCTACACCTACCATGATGCCAATCTAAACTGATCTATCTGCTTGCACATGGTCTATACCCTTCTATCGCCTGCCTGATCATTGGTCTAAATGCCTCTTAAATGTTGCTATCATATCTGCTTCAAACAGTTGAGTCTGAAGGCTTCAGCACTGGTGGGATTGTGGAGCTGCCTAAGCTCCAATAACTTGGGTTTAATTTGAACAACTGGTACTCTCTGTTCCCTCAGATGCTTCAGTTTCCTTCCATGTCTCTAAAACATATGGTTGTTAGGTTAGTTGGCTGCTATAAATTATCAATAGTATAGATGGTTGGTTGGAGAATCAGGGAAATGGGCACATGAGAGACAACAGGTTATAGAGAGAAATATGGGAGAATTGGATTACTCAGAGAGCCAAAAGGGCAATTTGGGCACCTGCTGTGTTGTATGGAATGTAAACTGATAATTGTGTGGTAATCATGGCAAATGTTATGTCAGCTTCCAAGTCGTTTTCTGCAAGGTTATTTGACCAGGATGTTGTGATTGATGGAAAGATTTGGAGTCTCCATAACTTTATGTCTGAGCAGGAGTATAGTCTAACATAGAGCATCCAAGAAGATGCATCCCCATCAGAATGACTGAAAGGTCCGGGTTTTTGATGTACTAACCCTGCAGCCCTGTGTGTGACAAGACCTTGGGTACAGAGACTGTTCTTATTCTCAGCCAGTTGATTCAACTAGAAATGATGAGTCAAAACTATTGCCTGGTGGGGTCACTTGGAGGCACAATCCATCATGATCCAGACAGAGGAGAGCTATGGTTATAAGTCATTTGATTATATCAATGCCCCTGTCACTGCATATACTGTAAGCATAGGTAGGGTCATCGCTCTAGAATTAATTATTCCTGCATAATTACTAGGTTGGCTCTGAGGCACAGCTAGTCGAGGTGCTACCTCACAGCTCCAAAAACCTGGATTCGATCCTGACCTCTGGACAGTCTGTGTGGAATTTGCATGTTCCCCCTGTGACTGCATGGGTTTCCTCCAGTTCTTCAGTTACCTCCCACATCCCAAAGATGTGGAGGTTGGTAGGTTAGTTGGCCATTTCAAGATGCCCCTAGTGCGTAGGTGAGTGGTAGAATTGGGAGAGGAGGATATGATGGGAACGTAGAGACAATTAGTGTGGCATTGGAATGCTCTGAGACCTAGCATAAATTTGATGGGCCAAAATGGCCACCTTCCACGTCATATGGAGAACTGGAAAATGGGATTAGGATGAATGAGTGCTTGGTGGTCAGCATGGACACTATGGGCTGAAAGGGCTGCTTCTGTACTGTATGGCTCCATTATTCTATTCATGCCGTATACATTCCTCTAGCTACATCATTCCTTTACACTCCTCCAACTTGAACAGCCTCCCACATAACTGTGCAGTGATCAGTTTGCTCACCTACCCTGCAGTCTCTGCTCTCATCCACACAGGTTGCAAGAATTTCAAGCTTATTGGACAAGTGCAAGGGATGTGGCTTCTCCATTGCTGCTTTCTGCATTCCCTGATCTCACTCCTAGTCATACCCTCCTGTCTCATTTCACAAACCGGTTCTGCACTTCTTAATCTAATGGTGTGTCTGTGTCCTGAAACAAGGTGTCTAGGGAACTTTCACCCTGCAGTGAGAACTTCATTTCACCCAGCAGCTCTACTCCGTTAGGAGTTTGAGGAGATTTGGTATGTCACCAAAAGACTCTTGTGAATTTCTCTAGATGTATGGTGGAGAGCATTCTGACTGGTTGCATCACCACCTGACATGGAGGCTCCAATGCACAGGATCGCAAGATGCTGCAGAGGGTTGTAGACTCAGCCAGCTCCATCACAAGCCTCCGCACCATCAAGGATGTCTTCAAGAGGCAGTGCCTTCAGGAAAGTGGTATCTATCATTAAGGGACCCATTACCATCTGGGACATGCCCTCTTCTCGTTACTACCATCAGGAGGAGGAACAGGAGCCTGAAGACCACACTCCAATGATTTAGGAACAGCTTCTTCCCCTCCGCCACCAGATTTCTGAATGGTAAATGAACCCAAGACAGTACATCATGATTCCTTTTTTTTTTTGCACTATTTATTTATTTTGTAATTTATAGTTTTTTATGTCTTGCACTGTACTGTTGCCATAAAACAATAAATTTCACATCATATAAGACAGTGATAATAAACCTGATTCTGATTTTGATTCTGATTCTGAATATTTGGATTCTGCAACAAGAAATAGAGAGATTGAGAGAGGAGGCAAAAATTTGGAAAATAGAGTTTAATGTGCAGAATTGTGAGGTCACACACTTTGGTAAGTGGGATCATAGGGCAGACTATTAACTAAGTGGAGAGAGATTGCACATGAGTGAGGGATTGTGGGATCCAGTAGTTCTTCTGCATGAAACACAAAAAATCAGCATGCAAGTGAAGCAGGTAGATAAGAAGGCAAATGACATCCTGTCCTTTATTGCAAGAGGGTTAGGGTTTAGAAAGTATTTTTACAATTTAGCAGGGTATTGGTGAGGCCACATATGGAATACCGTGTAAAATTTCAGTCCCCTTATTTAAGAAAGAATACACTAGCACTGAGGCAGATGAGAAGAGATTCACCTGGCTAATAACTGGGATGAGTGGGTCGTCCTAAAAAAGGTAGATCTGTATTTGCTGTTTAGAAGTACAATGGATAATCTTATTTGAACGTATCCTAAGGGGGCACAACTTGGTAGATGTGGAAATGTTTCCACAAGGGGGAGAGTCTTGAAAAGAAAATGTCTTCTTCTGGAGGGTGAGGGATCTCTGGAATCCTTTTCCATGGAGGGTTGTGGAGGCTAGATCATTGGAGGCATTTTTGAAATATCAGGGAATTGAGGGCTGCAGGAAGCTGGCACAGAAAAGGGGTTAAGGCCTGAGGCAGAACAGCCATGATTGTATTTGAATGGAGGTGTAGGCTTGAGGGGCCAGGTAGTCTAGTCCTGTTCCTATTTTCTTGTGTTTTTGTTTCTGTTTCACAGTGGAAAACACAGCACAGCAGGATGAAACAAACAACAGTGTAACAGTGACCATACTGAATGAGAGCCTTAGGTGTCTTCTGTTTCTTAGTTTATATTTGTCCCAATATTCATAATATTATTGTATCATCACTATTCCAGTCTTTTCTCTGCCACAATCCTTGGTCTTTTTTGCCTTTTAAAGGCTACTTTCTTCATTGTTAAACCTCATGAAGGCTCTACTTCTATGTTATATGGATGTTGTGGTATTGAACAGCCAATAACTATTTAAGTGAGTTGAAACCATCATTCAGGAGAGGGGTCAGCACTAGAGATGATTAGTGGTGGCCCATTTTTGGGACACAGTATCTGCATGGTTCAGTAGAGTTTCAGGGGCAGATCATAGTGGCTGTTCTATCAATAAGGAACAATGTGTACAAGTAAAATGTAGTCACAGGCTATTGAACCTGCAAGATGTGTGTATACTCTTTGGGGATGGATGTTGATATGCCCTATTAGTTAAATTTATGTACAGTGCTTCTCACATTCTTGATAGAACAGAGGCAATTGCCTCTGGAATGAAATATATATTGATAACACACCAAACATCAAGGGATAAGCTTTTCCCTCTTCAGGGACAAACCTGAAAAACTTTGCTTTCAATCCCTCTGAGAGTTTAAGTGTATTATTTTTTGGTGGGACTGAGGTTCCTCAAAGAGCTTTGGACCTTTGGGCATTGAAGCAATTTTCTTTTTGACAAACCTTTTGAAGTTGTTAATGCATTTTCTGCAGCCTTGTGACATTCAAGAAAAACTAGCAACAGCATCGAATTTTTTTTTACCCCAGTTGAGTAATTATGAGTTGTCCCTCTGGATTATTTTTTATATGAAAGTATCACCTTCATATTTTATAAAGTATTCACCCAACAGAAGCAATTCCATATCAGGGAAACATGTATGCCCGTTGCCCACTTGGCTTCAGCCCCTTTAATACCTACAGTATATATAATGATATAAGAAATAGCAGCAGGAACAGTAGTAAGTCACCCAGTCCCATGAGCTTGCCACACCATTCAATAAGATCGTGGCTGACCTGGATGTTGGCCTCAGGTCCTGAGGTCCTGCTCTAGGACTGCTGTGAAGGTCTTTTGACAGCTCACTGCTGCCAAAGACTATTGAACTGCTGTTAAATGTCTCTGATGGCCCATTTCTAGGGCAGAACATCTGCACAGATCATTGGATTTTCATGGGCAGATCATAGTTATTGTTATATCAACAGAGAATCATGTGTAACAGTGAAATGCCGCTACAGAGTACTGAGTCTTGCTTGATGTGTGTTACAGATTTCAGGGACATTTAAATATTAAAATAATTTTAACATATATTTACTTAATGTATTCAACTGTTATAAATTAACTGAAACATTAATGTTATTGAAAAGTTTGAGAAGAAGCACTCATATGCTTCTTTAATTGACGTTGGTGAGCCCATTTGAACAAATGGGATTGCACTGCACAGCCAGCATGGCTGCTGTAAAGCTGAAGGGTTTGGTGCAAAGTTTATGAGCTCAAAAGCACTGAAACGCACACCTGAACTCAGTGCTGAATCCAGCGGTGGAGTGGGAGCCCCAAAACACCAGCATCTGATTTTCAGTGCATTGCAGATTTCCACATTGCAGTGTACAGCTGCTTAAGTCAGGAACATGGCTACAGTTCATCGCAGTTCAGGCTAATACCCTACTTCTCCATTCTACTTATCAAGTCAAAACCTTCACATTTCCCCACATTCTGCTCCATTTGCTATCTTCTTTCCACACTTACTTAGTCTGTCCATATCCCTTTCTAGAATCCTTCTCACAACTTACTTTGCCACCCATCTTTGTTACATCAGTAAATGTTGATACGTTGCTCTCAGCCCTTCTAAGTTATACTCATTACATAACTGCTATTTGTCATCTATATCAATGATTTGGATGAGAATGTACAAGGCATGGTTAGTAAGTTTGCAGCTGACACTAAAATAGGTGGTATCATTGACAGTGAAGATGGTTATCAGGATTACAGAGGGATCTTGATCAGCTGGTTAAGTGGGCCAAGGAATGGCAAATGGAATTTAATTCGGATAAGTGCAAGCTGTTGCATTTTGGGAAGACAAATGAGGGCAGGACTTACACACTGAATGGTAGGGCCCTGGAGAGTGTTGTAGAACAGATATTTTTGCCCTAATTATATGGATTGCTAGCAATAATGGTATAACTTGTTTACCTCTAACTATCCTGATGAAAGATCATTGACCCACAACATTATGTTTCTCACTAAACAGATGCTGTTGTCCTGTGGAGTATTTCCAGTATTTACCATTTTTATTTCAGATTTATGTTTGTACATTGTATGTAGCATTTTGTGCTTGTGCCAAAATTGTGCATGTGACTCTTTGTCCTGTCACCTCAGCATTAATAAGTACCATGAATGGATGAAGTCCCAACACCTATCTCTGTGAGACTGCACATCACTTACTGCCAATTTGGGTTTCTGCCCATTCTTCCCACTCTGTCCCCTGCAGCTCAGCCAGAATTCTAAACAGGTTAATAATTCCACTTTAACTAATAGCCTCTTAAGAGGAAATTTATTGAACTGCTTCTGTAGTTCCTTATAAATAACATCCAGGAATATTCCCCTGTCCAATATTTTAGACACCTCTTCAAAAATTCAATTAAGTTCGTCAGGCATGACCTACGCTTTACCAATCCATGCTGGGTCTCTCTGATCAGCTGAAAATTTTCAGGCAGTGAAGATCCTTAATTATAGACTCTAGTAATTTCCAGACAACAGATGTTAGGCTAACTGGCCTATAATTCCCTGGCTTCCTTCTCTCATCTTTTTTAAATTGCAGAGTGACATGTGCAATTTTCCAATCTACAGCAATGTTTTCAGACTCCAGAGATCTTTGCAAGATCATAGCCAAGGGATCCCCAACGTAATCACTTATTTCCTTTAGAATCATGGGATGGCAAAGAGCCACGGCCACCTTGACAATGACAGGCAACGCACGCAGTTCTTGCCAGCCTTATGCTGCAGTGATGGCAGATTTCATTTCATTTAGCCACAAAAACACAATAGTGGAAAGACCTGAATTTATCCAATGCTGGTCGTAGCCTCAAGTTCTCCCAAACTTGTTCACAACCAGTGAAGTATTTTTGAAGCTAGATTAATGATGTAATAGAGGGAATATGTCAGCCAATTTGTGCACAGCAAGCTTTTGCAAATAGTAATGTAATGATAACTGGATAATGAGCCTTTGTCATGTTGATTTGAAGAATTAATATTGGCTGCGAGACTGGAGGGAAATTCCCTGCTTTTCTTTCCATGAATGTTGTGCAATCATTTCTAACCAACTTGAATGGTTCAGCATCATTCAAAAGATGGCTCCTCTGAAAGGGAAACACTTCCATAGTATTGCACTCAGTATCAGCCTGGAATTTTGTGTTCAAATCCCTGGAATGAGACATGGATTCACAACCTGCTGAGCCAATGGCTGACACATGTGTGGACTGAGGTCATGTTGAGCATTGCTTCTTGCTGAAGGTGAGATAAGAAGCTTGTTCCCTGAAAACACTACCTTATGTGGACTCCGGCTAGATCCTTTTTCTCCCTCCAACCCCTCCTGCTGTGCATGTCCTTTGTTCTCTCTCCCACTGATGCTCAGTTTTAATGTACCTTGTCTAAGAGCAAATCGTTTGAGCACTAACTTTTAAATGAATAAAAAGTGTTTTAGCCTCTGACAGTTCATTCCCTGTGGATTCAGACAGAAAGCTACAACAGTCCTGTGCAATTCCACCAGTAGCCAAGAAGAATAATGCAGCAACCTGCTATCTGTCCATGCTCCTTTTAAACTAGTCTTATGTGGTTGTGCTGGTAGGGATGCTGTGATGTTGAGGCTACTTAACATCACTTTCAGCTGTTCGAGGTTAAGGTAGGACATGGCTTGAAGTCTGGCATTTGTGAATGGCAGTGCTGGCATCAAACCGATATTGCCCACTGGTTTCTTGACTGCCTGTAATTAATTACTCAGGTTGTCTTATACACATTTTCTCTCAAACCACCTCAGACATGATTTTCCACTGTTGGGAGCTGGCATCATGCCTAAACAAAACCTAGCACTACAGATAGGGATAATCAGGGAACGAATACGTCTTACATGAGAATCAATAAAGATCCTGGTAAGGGAGCTTAAAAAAACAAGGCAAGTGTAAGCTATGGAAAGTTTGTATATTTTGTATGCAAAATAGAGTTGTCGATGGATGTAAGTATGACAATCCAGTGAGGAATATGGTGAAGTAGCATACTTGAGTGAAAGTAACTGATGAGATAAAAAGAGAAAATGCTAGAAAAACTCAACGGGTCAGGTCACATCTGTGGAAAGGGAAACAGAGTTAACAGTTCAGCTCACAGACGTGAGTTCAGACAAAGGGTTCTCAACCTGAAATGTTAAACTGTATTTCTCTTTCTGCAGATGCTGGCTGACCTGCTTAGTGCTTCCAACATTTTCCATTTTTATTTCTGCTTGCAGCTTTTTTTGAATGTAATCTACTGTTAAATTCACTGCCACTTCTCTTTCAGGAATCCCACCCTTGCAGAAGTTCTTCTGCTCTCTCCTGCAGGACTTCCCATGGTCTTTTTTGCCTTGTTCACTCTCTGTGCCTTCGGGTTCCCTTCTTACCTTCAACAAGATGTTGCCCATGACTCACCTCCACAACCGTATGTCTTTCCTTAACAAATGTCTTTGGCTCCTACTCATCCCGCAAGGATTCCAACTGAAATTCCACCCATCACAATTCAGAATCAGCCAGGATCACAGTTAAGTTCATAATATCTTTCTTTCTTTCTTTTTCAATCTTTTTATTAATTTTCAAATTAATACAGATTAATACATATAACATTGGTAATTATACACATAATACAAAGAGATCGGGAGGACAATCATGACATATATAGTCATAAAGAATAAAAAATATATTCTAGGTCCCACGGTTTCTTAGTGAACGAATATATTACCAAAAAAAATCAAAAAGAAAAGTTTATAATATCAGATGTATAGAGGGATCTTGGGGTGCAAGTCCATAGCTCCCTGAAAATGGTAATATAAGTAGACAGGGTGATAAAGGAGGCGTAATGCCTACTTACTTTCATCGATCGGAGTGTTGAGTGTAAGCATAGGGAAATCATGTTGCATCTATATAAAACTTTAGTTGGGCCACATCTGGAGTATTGTGTACAGTTCTGGTTGCCACATTACAGAAGGAATGTGGAGGCTTTGGAGAGGGGTGCAGAAGAGGTTTACCAGGATGCTGCCTGGATTGGAACTATAAGGAGAGGTTAGACAAACTTGAACTGTTTCCTCTGGAGCATTGGAGGCTGCGGAGAGATCTGACAGAAGTTTATAAAATTATGAGAGGAGTAGATGGGGTAGATAGTCAGAGTCTTTTACCAATCGAAATGTCAAATTCTAGAAGGCATAGCTTTAAGCTGAGGGGGAAAGTTTAAAGGAGATGTGCGAGGCAGGCCTTTTTCCGCAGAGGATGCTAGATGCCTGGAATGTGCTGCCGGGTCTTGGAGGAAGCAGATATAAAGTGATGATTAAGACGCATTTAGAAGCACCTGAACATACAGGGAATGGAGGGATATGGGGCACATGGAGGCAGATGGGATTGGTTAATTTTGCATCATAGTCAGCACATGATAGGTCGAAGGGCCTGTACCTCTGCTTTGCTGTTCTATGTTCTATGTTTTATCACTTCTGATGAAGAATCTTCAACCTGAAATGTTAACTTTGTTTTTCTTTCCACAGTTGCTGCAACCTATTTCAATTGGATTTTTACAATAAATTAAGCAGAGCAACATAAAATAAGTTGAACTGGTATCTCACAGAAATACTTTGGGTACCAGGTGCAGTGTTAACATAGATAGAGCCAGCAAAGTTTGCCTTGACTTTATTATGAATTGCAAGCTTCCAAACATGAAATATGCAATCAGAGTAAAAGCATTATCAATCTACAGAATAGAATGTTTTGTACTTTTGCATATTTTAGCATTGTGAATAGTCATGGGGACTAGTCATCCAAAAGCACAGAATAATTAGGACAAAAAAGCAGCACTGACACAATATTAATGAGTATAAGATAATCATTCTTCAAGACTATGGATTGTTCTGTGGTTTTATTTAATAATTCAATGGTAATTACCACCGAAAAGTTCCAAAACTATCTGATCGTATTCATGAGAATCCTGCAAGAGAATAGAGGGTAACCTTTAAGCTACTGTGTGCTTTGTTATCAGTGACATAATTTGCAAATTAAGAAGCACCTGTGAGCCAAATGTACAGTTCAAATAGAAGGTTTGGTACTGGCTCCACATTAGATACCCAGTGTGGGTTGAAACTGATTAATCATTTTTAATTGGTGAAGTGATGCACAAAGAAAATGAATGATCCATTTTCTTAGTTAACACCAAGTTAAACTAGAGGAAAGAATCTGATTAGTCTAGATTGCTTTGTCTTATTTTAATGCTTTATCCACTTTTTTATAAATTCCATTTCTCTGTCATACACTCCGTTACAATGGATCTCACTGTTCCTTGCCTGCATACCTTCATTGTCTACTACACATTCACTCACTCACTCTTATCAACTAGTAAATGAAATTCGCAAATCTGCAGGGGATGTTGATCTTAAAATATAAACAGAAAATGCTGGAAGCACTCAGCAGGTTATACAATATCTATGGAAAGAGTGACAGATCAGGTCAAAACCCTTCTTCAGAACTGACAAAGAGACTTGTGGGACTGCAGCAGCACATTTTGTACATGCTAAACAGGGAAGCCATGCTGGAACACAGAATGGTGGAACCTGGGTGATTCTCTGCTGGTCTTCAAGGGTAGTACACTGATTCTTAACTGAGGATAAGATCACATCATGTAAGAAATTTAAATGGGACACATTGTGCTTGTAATTCTCTGAAGGGGATGAAGGTGCATTTATGAGAATGTATTTCTTTTTCATTTTTAGCAGTGGAATTTCTCTTTTTTCCCCTTCTAATAGCATATCTACTCGAAGGAAGGGTGAGGAGAATGAGGTAAAGGCATGGTAGGGTCAACATAATTGTGATTCTCTAGTTTTTCTGACTCTGGAACCAGTTGGTCTTTTCCTGCTTGCTATTTTTATATGTACACTTAAGCCCATCCCATCCATTAACCATGTCAATTCTATTTTTGTGAATTTATCCTGTTAGAATGAATTCCTCAGAAAAAAATGTACATCACTTCTCTGTCAACCAAAAGTAATCATGAAAAAAATCAAGAAAATCCATCCGCGTACCTTTATCATTGACTGGCAATCTTTAATAGATAAAAATACTGTTTCTGTTCCAGTACAACAGTATTGTGGTGCAAACTTCAATACAACAGCAACAATAGCTTTCATTTATACTGTGGGTTTAATGTTACAATATAGCTCAAAATCACCGGAATAAGGAGAGAAATAAATTCTAAGATGCTGTGATTCAACATTGTTGTAACCTAATACTTCAAGAGATCGTTATGAAGATTTGATCCAAACTGAAGCCCCTGTGAATTAACCTGCTTGTTAATCCCTATCTTAATCAGTAGGGCAGTAGAGGGGTTAGCTAGTGGTGTTGCTGCCCCACAGGTCCAAGGACCCAGGTTCGATCCTGACCTCCAGTTCTGTCTTTGTGGAATTTGCATGTTCTCTTTGTGACTGTGTGGGTTTCCTCTGGATGTTACTGTTGCCTCCCACATCCCAAAAACACAGAAGTTGGAGTCATTTGGCAGCTGTATGTTGTCCCTAATGCATAGATGAGCAGTGGAATCTAAGGGCAAATTGATAGGAGTATGGGGAGAATAAAATGGGTTTGGGGGGATGCCAGCATTCATCTGCTCAATTTGAAGATACTTGTGTCCTTCTGTGTTGAATAATGTTACATTACCAGCTGATAACCTCCAGATAGAATAGTTCCTCAGTTCACAAATGATTGACCTAAACTTTTTGTGGTAACACCTTGTGATAACATCAGGGGACATTTCTCTGGTGTACGATGCTACATTTTGCAATCGTGAATATTGTGTGTCTCTCTCTCCCCACAAAAACTGTAGTGAAATACATATCATGCATTTCATCCAGCCTTTTCCATTTACAAATTTTTGCTTAACAAAACATTGTCCAGGAGCTCATTGCTTTCTTGAGTGATAATGAATAATTAACTGTTGACTATAAGTTTTATACTCTGTAACAACTGCAATTATTCAGCATTTAAGGCAAATTGTCAGGATGTTCAACAATAATATTGGATATAGAATGGAGATGCCTTTTTCTTTTAAATATTGCTGTCTACCAAAATGGAATTTTTTTTGTTGGAATGGGAATTCTGCATTTATATCCTGTTGTTGTCATTAATTGAAACAATAACTCGGTCTCCTCCAGCACTCTCCATGTCCCAGATTGGATCAGAGACCCTGTTCCATCATGGGCTCTTAGTCACTTCGGGGGCTTCTTGCCAATCAGTGGTCCAGGTCTGACAAGAGATCTTGTTGGTCTAAGTGCTGATAAAAATAGGTCCCCTGCTAATCAGCAGACCTGGAGATACAGCTCTTGGCAACGTAACAAGGAACTAACATTGCCAGCGAGCGGGCAGGTTTGGAAGGCCGGCAGTTTGGCAATCACTAAGGAACTCTGTTAGCTGTCTCATCTTGTGGTCTGAAATGAAAGAAAGTACATGAATTTGGTGCAGTAACTGCCTGTACACAGATCCAGCCCAATGTTGCAATCGTTCACGACCCAGACCAAGTTACTGTTTCATTTAGTGAGAACCACAGGATGTAGATGCAGAATTCCCAATGCAATAAAGAAAAATCCATTTCATACATGAGGATACACTTAGAAGGCAAGAGAACTTATTCTATTTGGATAAATGCATTGAAGGTATGGTTGGCTAAATTTTTTGATGACACAAAGACAGGTAGGAATGTTAATTGAGATATAAACTCAGAAACCAGCCTCCCCTCCATGGACTCTGTCTATATATCTTTCTGCCCCTGTAAAGCAGCCAACATGATCAACGACCCCACCTACTCCAGACATTCTCTTTCTGCACCCATCGGCAGAAGATACAAAAGCCTGAAAGCATGTATCACCAGGCTCAAGGACAGCTTCTGTCCCGCTTTTATAAGACTATTGAACAGTCCCCTAGTATGATAAGATTGACCTCATACTCTACCTTGTTATGACCTTGCACCTTACTGTCTGCCAACACTGCACTTTCTCTGTAACTGTACACTATATTCTGCATTCTTTTATTGTTTTCCCTTGTATAACCTCAATGCACTATTATAATGAAATGATCTGTATGGATAGCATGAAAAACAAAGTTTTTCACTGTACCTTGGTGCATAAGAACATAAGAAATAGAGCAGGAGTAGGCCATATGGCCCATCGAGCCTGCTCCACTATTCAATAAGATCATGGCTGATCTGTCAGTGGACTCAGATCCACCTACCTGCCTTTTCCCCATAACCCTTAATTCCCCTACTCTTCAAAAATCTATCTAACTGTGTCTTAAATATATTAAAAGGGTGGCCTCCACTGCTTCCCTGGGCAGATAATTCCTCAGATTCTCTACTCTCTGGGAAAAGCAGTTTCTCCTCATCTCAGTCCTAAATCGACTCCCCCGAATCTTGAGGCTATGTCCCCTTGTTCTAGTCTCACCTATCAGTGGAAACAACCTTCCTGCCTCTATCTTATCTATCCCTTTCACAATTTTATATGTTTCTATAAGGTCCCCTCTCATTCTTCTTAATTCCAACGAGCATAGTCCCAGAAGACTCAATCTCTCCTCACAGGCTAATCTCCTCATCTCCAGAATCAACCTGGTGAACCTCCTCTGCACTGCCTCCAAAGCCAGTTTATCTTTCCTCAAGTAAGGAGACCAGAACTGCATGCAATACTCCAGGTGTGGCCTCACCAGTAACCTGTACAGTTGCGGCATAACCTTCCTGCTCTTAAATTCAATCCCTCTAGCAATGAAGCCCATTTGCCTTCTTGATAACCTGTTGCACCTGCAAACTAACCTTCTGCAATTCATGCACAAGCACTCCCAAGTCTCCTTGCACAACAGCATGCTGCAATCTTTCACCATTTGAATAATAATATGACCTTTGATTTTCCTTCCAAAGTGGATGACCTTACGTATACTAACATTGTACTCCATCTGCCAGACCCTTGCCCACTCACTTAACCTATCTATATCTCTCTTCAGACTCTCCACATCCTCTGCGTGATTTGCTTTTCCACTCAATTTAGTGTCATCGGCAAACTTAGACACACTACACTCAGTTCCCTCTTCCAAATCGTTACTGTATAACGTGAACAGTTGTGGGCCCATCACCAACCCCTGAGGTACATGTGACAACAATAAACCAATTTACCAATTTTGATATATTTGGGTTACATGAGTGGACAAAGATCTAGCAAATAGGGTGGGAAAATGTGATATTGACAGTAAATATAATTTAAAAAGCATATTATCTAAATGGAGAAAGGGTGCAGAACCCTGAGTTTCAGAGGGATCTGGGTGTCCCTGTGCATAATTTGCAAAGGTTTGTATGCAAGTACAACAATTAATTAGGGAAGCTAATGGAATGTTATCACTTATCAGTAGAGAAATTGAAGACAAAATTATGCTTCAGTTATGTAGACCATGGTGAAATCACATCTGCTGTAATGAGTACAGCATTGGTCTCCTTATTCAAGGAAGAACATAAATGTGTTGGAAACGGTTCAGAGGAAGGGTAGGTAGCACTGTGGCACAGCAGGGAGAGCTGCTGTTTCACAACTATAGCCACTGAAGTTCAATCTTGACCACCAGTGTTGTTTGTGTGGAGCTTGTGTGACGGTGTGGGTCTTCTCCAGGTGCTCCAGTTTCCTCCCACATTCCAAAGACGTGCAGATCTGTAGGCTCAATGGCCACTATAAATTGCCCTTTGTGTCTCAGTGTGTGGTAAAATCTGATGAGAACGAGGGCAGAATAAAATGAGGTTAGTGTACTGGGAATTTGATTGTCAGCATGGACTCGGGTTCAGGGACCTGCTTCCAGGCTGAATGACTCTATAACTCTATGGCAGGGGGACATTGTCTTATGAAGAAAGTTTGGATAGGCTAAACATTTGTCTGTTGGAGTTTGGGAGAGTGAGAGGGGGCTTGATGTTTCTCACTGCTATCCTGCTTGGTCCTTCTCATTTTTACTCCTGAGCCAGAGATGGCTAAAAGTCAGTGAGGATGTTGCACTTTAACAAGGTGACCTTGAGAATTCCTTGAAATCTTTCCTCTGTCTTCCTATTAATCTCTTGCCATGATGGAGCTTGGAGGTGAATGCCTGTATCAGGAGTTTAGTGTTGGGCATGCCAACAACGTGACCTGCATTTTGGAGCAAGCTGAGTATAATTAGAGCATTAGTTCTGGGGATGTTAGCCTGAGAGGAGACAGTGTTGTCATCTGCTTATCCTGTCATGGGATTTGAAGGGTTTTGTGGACACAACCCTGGTGACATTTCAAGTACCTGCTTCAGGTAGAACACAACCTAGAAGCATCCAGGAGGTGAGAAATCACTGCTGCCCAATATAGGTTTTGATCTTGAAACATTCATCAGATGACCAAAGGCTGTGCTGGGGCACTGGAAGTAGTGTGAATTTTATCATTGAGAGGTAGAGGTACTGTCATGGGTGGTGATATGCAGCAAGGGCAGATTGTCTTGAGAGGTTATATGTAAGGCCTGTTCTCTTGTCTGCTTCATTAAATATGTCACCAGTGACTGAGAGCTCGGTAAATGGATGTGCAGACTTGCAAGTATCACCTGCATACTACAGCTTGAGTTGCCTTCCTAAATACTCGCTACACCTGCATGCTAACTTTCTCTGTTTCATGCACCCTCAAAATTTGAATTTTGGAATAATGGGTTGACACAGCTATGCAGCACATGTAGCAATACAATCTGGACATGTTTTTTTATAACACAGAAACAGGCCTTTCAATCCAACTGGTCCATGCCCGCTTCACACTCCACATGCTCCCCTAGCCTTCTTCATCCAACCCCTTCCATCCTTTCTACCTCTAGCTTCCTCTTACATCTATCTCAGATACTCACCTTAGGTGCTCACTGTGATCATGAGATCCACATCTGGGTAAAGATGATTTTTTTCTGAATCCCCCATTGGACTTTTTAGTGATTAACTGATATTTTATACCCCTTTTCTGGTATCACGTGCAAGTGCAATCATCTGATCTCCATTCACATTCAAATCTTATAATTTTAAAGACCTTTAATCATCTTAAAGACTTCTGTGTTCCAGATACACTTGACCAAGCAGACAAAGCCCCCAAATCCAAGTATTTGTCACTGAGTCCCAGCCTGAGTTGCATGACTTCCTTGTGGTGGAAGCTTGCAAATAGAATAAAAATAAATGAAAATATAATTGTTATGCCAGCTGATCTGGCCTTAGGGAACCCAACTCATTGAAAGGAATGCTGGAAGTGTTCAGCCAGAAAAGCAGCACCTATGGAGAGAGAAACCAGTAAATGTTTTGGGTTTGTGACCCATCCTCAGAATTGAGGGGAGAGTGGAGTTACAGTGACTGTAAAAGTTATTCAGCACTCATGTTCTTTATCACCTGATCTGTCTTCCCTTATTTCCAGATCGTCTTTTGTCTTACACCTCATTCCTCCCTCCAGCTCTTATTTGAAAACTGTAAGGTACAGAATATCACCACTATGTTGGCTCTGTACATTACCTTGAAAAGGATCAATTATAGTTGCAGGAAAGGAATAGGATTAGGTTTCTAAATTAAAGCCAGAAGAACAATAATTGATAATTAATTTTTTTCTGGCTATAAGTGAATAGCCAGATTTTGTACTGATGTTGTTTGCATAGATCACTTGTTCTCCAACAGGAAGCTATGGTCCTGGAGCATTAAAGGATTGAAATTTTTGCTTTTATTTTACTTTTCTGTGGGGATTCCCATTTGGTTGCCCTGTAGGTCAAATGGTACCTCCTCAATAATTCCAGCCTTCTTTCTCAGCGTTTGCAGGGAAAGATAATTTTTGCCTTCCTGGCAGCCAAACACCTTGTGCTGTTTCAGCAAGGCTGAAACTATTTACAAATGCTGTGCAATTTAAGTCTCATGTATCTGCACTGTTATCAGGATCGCAATATATTAAAGTGATAACATCGACCTGTGAAGGCTAAAGTTGCAATAAAACAGAAGTGTTGTAACCATAAATCTGTCTCACCAAAACACAGATAACCATTCACATCATATCCATGGAAAGGAAAGACTTGCCTGACTATTATTCCGGTGGGCCTCTGTGCCTTGAGACTTGTATTTCTGTAGTTTACTAGCTTAAAAATAATTAACAATGACCTGGTTATTCCGCTGATCTGCTTTGTTTTGTCCAAGTTCTTAATAGCCTTCATTATTTAAGCTTCATTATTCTTCCTTGCTGAAACTCATTATAAACTCCAACCACCCACGTGCTCACAAATACTCTCATCGACGGCAGGTGGGTAGATAGATTCCCACCTACTCCTGCTTTTAGCCATTTAAATGTGTGCCAGAGAAAATCAGAGCAACACTTGTAACTGTATTACTTAATTGGTTTTTAAATAGTGGAAGCAATGTGAGTCATTACTTCAGAGCAGCGTGGTGCCAGTATCATATTTGGGTGCTGATTGAAATAGAATTTAAAAAGATATTCAAGTTCTCTTTCATCAAATCACTACTCCTCTACTGAGCAAAATGTTCCTGCCTGTTAGCAGTTGGGACATGTGATTGTCAAGAAAATGGGAATATAGTGGACGGCTCAAGATAAAAGGTCAGGTTGCTGGCCTCAACTTCTGATACAAACTCTGTGATTCTTGACCCCTGGCCTATATTTGATCTGACAAGAATTCGATGTTAAAATTCTCTTTCTTTTGTTCAGCTCTATTCTAGGCTGCACTGCTCTCTATTTGTGCATTAAAAAAATTAATAGGAGCAGGATTTGGCCATATAGTCCCTCGAGCTTGATCCATTGTCCAATTAGATCAAGGTTGGCCTGATTGTTAGCCTCAGCTCTACTTTGCCTGATCCCTACCACCCTTGACTCCCCTGTAGTCTAAACATCTGTCCATCTCACCCTTGAATATGTTTAATGATACTGCCTCCATAAGCTTTCTTTGGTAGAATATTCCATAGATTCTTAATTTCAAAAGAAATTTCTCCTCATCTCAGTCATATGTGGCCAACATATTTCTCTGAGTGTCTCCTAATTCTAGGTATCTCTGCAAGGGAAACATTCTCATAGAATCCACCTTCTTGAGCCTTCTCAGGATCTTAAACGTTTCATTGGGAATACTTCTGATTCTTATAATCTCGAGGTAATAGCCCCAGTACTGATTTACACAAGCAACTGTGGCTTTCAAATCCCTCTACGGCCTCACCTCTCCCTATTTCTGTAACCTCCTTTGGCATCACATCCTCTGAGATCCCATTCCTCCTCCACTTTTGATCTCACATGCCTCTCCAGGTTCAGCCTTCCCATAAATGACTACCATGCTTTCAACTACCTTGGATTTAGACACTAGAAATCCCTCCATGTACCTCTCCACCTCTATTTCTCTCTCCTTTTAAGATGTTCTTTTAGGTCAGCTATATGAAATTCTCTTCACTGTGTCTTGGTGTCAAATCTTTAGTAGTAACATCCCTGTGAAACACCCAAAGAAAATTTACCGTGTTCAAGCTACTGTATGAATGAGAGTTTTTTTTGAATACTGTGGAGATTTGCCTGATACCCACGAGATTTCTCCAGGGTGATCTAACTGAAGGGTAAACTCTGTAAGAGAACAACTTGGAAATGGCACAAGGATGGAGAGGATCTCACTGCCCAAAAATTATTCCTCTCTTCATGCATTTCTGCATTTTCACAGATATGGAGCTGACAGGGTTCAATCATCTGCTTAAAACAAATTTGAAATTTATGTCATGGGTTTACACAAGTAGGGCTAAAACCTAGAGCAAGATTAATATATGCATATTGTAGCACAGTATCAATAGAACAATTCCTGACTGGCAACTGATACTGAACAATCAAGCACGAGTTCCTTTTTATTTTCACTTCTGATTTCTTAATAGCAGCCAGTCATGCAGAGATATGGCCCGCTGCTATTTTGCTTAACAGGCCTGTATGAATGTGTGGTGTTACGTCCACTTTTATTCTTACTGTGTTTTATTGTATGTGCTCTATTTTAGGTTGACTGGTACATTGGTGATCACTCATGTAAGTGTCAACCAGCAGGTATGTTCTCGCTTTCTTAGACACATACACACAGACATAGATATAGACATGCACACATACACAGACACACACACAGACACACACACACACACACACACAAACTCACACACATGTTTACACACACACAGTCACACACAGTCTCTCTCTCACACACAGTCACACAGACACAGTCTCTCACACACACACAGTCCAGTTCTCTCTTTCACACTCACACACACACACACACACACACACACACACACACACACACACACACACACACACACACACAGAGTCTATCTCTCTCTCAGACACATACACACACAATCACACACACAGAGTCTATCTCTCTCTCAGACACGTACACACACAATCACACACACAATCACACACACACACACAGTCTATCTCTCTCTCACACACATACACACACAATCACACACACACACACACACACACACACACACACACACACACACACACACACACACACACACACACACACACACACACACACACCCCTCAGGTACAGAAACACTGCTCAGTGCCCCCTACCTCACTTCTTATCATCCTCAATCACGTTTCTGCCCACACTCCAGGCTATACTCTGATCTCCAGTTCCTGATCCCAACCACACTCCAGGCTGACCACTGTGGCTGCACACCTAAGATAAGATAAGATACCTTTATTAGTCACACGTACATCGAAGCACACAGTGAAATACATCTTTTAGCGTAGTGCTCTGGGGGCAGCCCGCAAGTGTCACTATGCTTCCGGCGCCAACATAGCATGCCCACAACTTCCTAACCTGTACGTCTTTGGAATGTTCCCACTCCTCGGGTATAGAGGGTGAAGAACTTTAGTCTCATTGTCCTTATCTAGGAAGAGGAAGATATACTAGAGGGCTTTAGAGGGTCTGTAACAGTAATCTTCAAGAAAAGAGACAGGTCCAGCTGGGAGACCACTATAGATGGGGTTTCTCAGTTGTCTGCCACAGATTCCTTCCCAACCACCTTCTTCCTGTGGATTATGAGCTGTTCTCCAAATCATCTCTCCCTGCTGCGGTCTAAGGTTCCCACTTGCTTCAAAAGGGCAGCAATCATACCGGTGCCCAAGAAGAGCAGGGTGAGCTGCCTCAATGACTGGTAGCACTTATGTCTACCATGATGAAGTGCTTTGAGAGGTTGGTTATGGCTAGAATTAACTCCTGCCTGAGCAAGGACCTGGACTCACTGCAATTCGCCTACTGCCGCAACAGGTCTACACTCTGCTTTGGAGCACCTTGACAATGACAAAACATACGTAGGCTGCTGTTTATTGATTACAGCTCAGTGAGTATGTGCTGAGGGATGCACTGAAGCTTGGTGCAGCCAATGCTAAGGCTCTGTGGGGAAGGATCACAGTCCAGGTTCCTTCCACTACAGGACATGGAGGGGCTGAGTCGGGTGAGGAAGCCTCTCAAATGATTAAGGGCGCATCACCTCAGGGGGCCACATAAGTGGCAATGGTGCCATAGTTTTATTTCTTTTAATAAAAGTTTGCACTGCTGAATGTAAAGACGATGCATGTAAAATTATTGCACCGTTTCTTCCTTTGTGTATATTTTTTTTAATTTTGATTAAAGTCTACTTTTGAAATAAAAGGAAAGATTACAGCTCGGCATTCAACATCATCATCCCCTCAGTATTAAACACCAAACTTCAAAACCTGAGCCTCTGTACCTCCCTCTGCAACTGACTGGATCCTAGACTTTCTCATTGGGAGACTGCAGTCAGTGCGGATTGGAAATAACATCTCCTCTTCGCTGACAATCAGTACAGGTGCACCTCAAGGATGTGTGCTTAGCCCACTGCTCCACTCTCTTTACACTCATGACTATGTGGCTAAGCACAGCTCAAATGCCATCTTTAAATTCACAGATGACACCACTGTTGGTAAAATCTCAGATGGTGATGAGGAGGCATACAGGATTGAGATAGATCAGTTGGTTAAATGATGTTGAAACACCAACCTCGCACTTAACATCAGCAAGAGCAAGGAACTGGTTGTGGACTTCAGGAAGGGGAAATCAAGAGAACACACACCAGTCTTCATTGAGGGGTCAGCGATGGAAAGGGTGAGCAGCTTCAAGTTTCGGGGTGTCAACATATCCGAGGATCTATCTTGGGCCCAACTCATTGATGCATTTGGTCATGAAGAAGGCACACCAGCGGCTCTACTTCGTTAGGATTTTGAGGAGATTTGGTATGTCACCAAGGACTCTTGAAAATCCCTACAGATGTACATTGGAAAGCATTCTGACTGGTTGTAACACAGCCTGGTATGGAGGCTCCAATGCACAGGATTGCAAGAGGCTGCAGAGGGTTGTAGACTCAGCCAGTTCCATCACTGGCACAACCCTCCCCACCATCGAGGACATCTTCAAGAGGCGGTGCCACAAGAATGCAGCATCCATCATTAATCCATCATTAATGTACCATCTGGATGAGGGCATGTGCTATCAGGAGAGGCTGGACAAACTTGGGCTCTTTTCTCTGGGATCTTTTCTCTAGCAGCTCGAGGTCACCTGTTCCCAAGTAAATGCCAGTCACTAGCGCCCATTCCCGGATGACCCTGGTGCCCTCACTGACGGTGCTCCATTGTGGTCGCCTGTATAGGTCCCACTCCAGGAGGGTGGGGTACCGGACCCTCACGTCTGCCACTACCCGATCCCACAGGGTAGCAGTGTTCCCGATCCCTCCTGGTGGTGCCCGCAGGCCTTTTATTAATACTCTGCTGGTCTGACAAGCTTCCCAGCGCGCTCGCTTCCTGGTGAGATAGGTTCACGTTGGGGGCCCCCCTCATCCCATAGCTGGAGCAGCCATGTGGCCAGCTGTTCGCCCAACTGCTAGCGGTACCAATCTGCCAGCTGGGTGAGCTCCTTGACAGAGAAGTCCCGGGTCTCTGTAGTCTCAGAGGGACCGCAGGCACTTTCCCCTGCGGGCATCCCATCCTGACTCCCTTCCCTCCTGTGGTGGACCTGGGACCACGAAAGTGACGGGCTGAGCCTGCAGGGTCTCGGGTGCATAAAGTGGGAGGCGGGTGTGATGGGGCTCAGGTTCTTTGGGTACCCCCTCCACACCCTCATCCATCCAAATGTCCCCATCCCTCAGACATGCCTCCAGCTTGTCGCCGTGCTGAACCAAAGCTCAAATTTTAAACGGGGCTGGTTGCCAACCAGACTTGCAGGTGGCTTGTGCCTGCTGCACTTGAATCATCCAGCAGGCGACCTTGGTACCCCTGGCCTCAAGGTCATGCTTCTTGTACTCTTGACAGGCCTCCCTCTTCATTAGCAAAAAATGAGCTGCAAGACAAACTCAGCAGGTCAGGCAGCATCTGTACAGGGAAATGGATGGTCAACATTTCAGGTTGAGACCCTTCATCTGGACTGAAAGGGCAGAAGGGAGATCGCCAGTATAAAGAGGTGAGGGGAAGTGGTAGGGCAAGACCTGGCAAGCCCCACCTCTTCCAGGTGATCCAGTTGAGGAGGGGTTGATTGGCGGATAGAATCAGATGGGGGAGAGAAGGCTGGAGATGACAGGTGGAGGCAAGTTGCAGCAGATGACATAACTTGAGGCCTGGTTGCTGCTTACATCCTGCTCTGCTCCCCAGGAGGACACTTGAATACAGAGGGACACCTTGGTTTGCCCTCTATATCCAGATCAGGTTTATGTGGGATATCAGACGTAAACTGTGAGCCAATAAAACTCTCTCTTGCTCAATATCCTAAAAAAATGTCATTCAATTTGTTCCACAGCTTCTAAATAAGGAACTTAAATAATGTTCCATTCCATATATAAATTTAACATTTAAGGAGGAATTGGAGAACAGTAATGAATGGAATGAGAGTCAACATTTTTTTTTGTTCTGGTGATAGTACAGGAACATGATTCATATATTACAATCAGACAGCTTTTTAATTGCATGACCTTCCAACAACATATTTCCCTTGCAATCAACCAAATAATTCAAAGAGATAATATATTTGAACTAGATTTGGCGAACAACAGCAGGTTCATTCTGTTACAAACCAACTGTACAGTAAATGCACAACATGCATCATAGCATGCAATCAAACATATTTACAAATAGAAATTTACCTTATATCTTGGAGGCAGAATTTGTGAGCAGCCCCTGGCTTTTTTTATATTCATTCAAGGGATGTGAACTTCGCAGGCTGAGTCAGCATTTAATTGCCCATCCCTAACTGCCCTTGAGGAGGTGACAGTGAGCTGCTTTCTTGAACCTCTGCAGTCCTTGAGGTGTAGGTATACCCACTATGCCGTTAGAGAGAAAATTCCAGCATTTTTACCCAGAGATGGCGATATATTTCCAACTCAGGATGGTGTGTGGCTTGGAGGGCAACTTCCAGGTGGTGGTGTTCTCAAGCTTTTGCTGCCTTTGTCCTTCTAGCTGGTAGAGATCGTGGGTTTGGAAGGTGCTACTCAAGGAGTCTTGGTAAGTTGCTGCAGTTTGTCCTGTAGATGGTGCAAACTGCTGCTACTCTGAGTTGGTAGTGAAGTTAATAGATGGTTGTAGATGGGATGCCTATCAAGTGGGCTGCTGTATCTTGTATGGCGTCAATCTTCTTGTGTGTTGTTGAACCTATACTCATCCAGGCATTTGGAGAGTATTCCAACACACTCCTGACTTGAGCCTTGTAGATAGTAGCCAGGCTTTAGGGAGTTAGGAAGTGATTTACTCACTGCATGATACCTTACCTCTGAGCTGCTCTTGTAGTCACATAGTGTACATGGCTTCTTCAGTTTAGTTTCTGGTCAATGGCAACCCCCCAGGATATCAATAGTGGGCCGATGGGTTCTGTCAAAGTCCGGTTTCATTAATGTAAATTGTAACGTCAAAGTTAGTTGTCCAACTTCTACTTTCCTGATGCAAAATTAAGATTTGCTTGGAATTTTCTTTTACAAAGAAGAAGAATTTTGCCAGAAAGATGCACACATTTTTTCTCCATGCTGGGACAAGAGGGGCCATAAAATGTACGAAAATAACCAGTACCTCAGTAACTTGTTCCCACTCCGACCATTAAGACAAAATTGACCCTTTCAGCCTTTGTTTTCTCAGAGACCCAGAGCCCTGCATGCTTGGTTACTCCAGTTTCATAGATTTATTAGTAAACTAATACCATATTTATTTTACACTATATATATTGTAATGTATTTACAACCTAGTCAAAATGTAGCTTGAATGTCGCTCAAAATTGGAATCATGTTACACTGTTGTAACTGTGACCTGAGTCACTGGAGAGACACTGAAACAGGTTGATGTAAATGGGCTTTATTCATCACGACAAGTAGGCATAAAGTCTCCTAAACTCAAAGTACATTAGTTTTTATACTCTAAATAACAAAGGTAACAGCAGATGATTCAATACAATTTCAATAGCTAAAATGACATTGTTTACTTCAATATATGTAGCTCAATGTTTCCATTGGGAGACACCTCCAAATGTTCAAACACCTTTGCTGGGACAATGTAATTCACACGGATGGTCTAAAAACTTCTGAGGACAGAGAAACCAGACACCCAAAATTAGTGTTGTGAGGACTAACTCAATATAGAGAGCAAGTATGGCTGTGACCATGTTGATGTGCTAAGTGACAAATCAGTCTGGTCTGTAGGCTTTCTTGGACTCGGTCACAATGGTGCAAAGTAACTGAGCAGTGTTGCTTGGTTTGATGTAAGCCATTCAACATACCCCCATTGTCATATGTTTGGCTGATGCATACAAAAGCGTCCCATGGTCACTTCACTTTGCAAACCATATCTTTTGAGCGGCCAGCCCTCTGCTGTGGGTCAGTAGCCCTGTACTCCCTAGACAGTACTGTTTGTTAACAAAGCTGTCCATTTAACTTGAAACTGATTACTGCTTGCAATTTACATTAAGAACCAAAAGACTGGTTCTCACTTGAATTAATGCATGGTATATTCACATAATTCCATAACTCTTGAATCCCTCACAACACTTACTCCATTGTACAATAATCAAAAAGCAGATCACTCACTAAGTAATAGTGCAGGTTCACCACCTGGGCTTAGATGTATTTCCATAGAACTCCCAAAGTTCATTACTGGTAACAGAATCATAGAACATAGAACAGTACAGCACAGGAACAGGCCCTTCGGCCCACAGTATCTGTGCCAACCCTAATGTGAAATGAAACTAATCCCATCTGCATACATGTGATCCATACCCCTCCATTCCCTTTATGTTCATGTGTCTGTTTAAATGCCTTTTAAATGCCACTATCATGTCTGGTTTCACCACTACCCTTGGCAGTGAATTCCAGGCACCTACCACTCTCTGTATAAAAAAACTTGCACCGTACATCTCCCCCTCTCATCTTAAAACTATGCCATCAAGTATTTGACATTTCTACCCTTGGAAAGAGATTCTGACTGTCTACGCTATTTATGCCTCTCTCTCATAATTTTATAAACTTCCATGAGGTCTCCACTCAGCCTCCGACACATCAGAGAAAAACAATCCAAGTCTGTGCAACCTCTCCTTATAGCTAATGCTCTCTAATCCAGGCAGCATCCTGGTGAACCTCTTCTGCATCCTCTCTAAAGCCTCCACATCCTTCCTGTAATGGGGTGACCAGAACCGCACACAACCACTCCAAATGCAGCCTGACCAAAGTTTAATACAGCTGTAACATGACTTCCTGATTCTTATACTTAATGCCCTGATCAATGGAGTAAACCATGCCATACACCTTCTTTAATCACCTTATCTACTTGTGTTGCCACTTTCAGGGAGCTACGGACTTGGACCCCAAGAACTTTCTGTACATCATTGCTCTTAAGAATCAGAATCAGTATCAGGTTTAATATCACTGACATGTGATGTGACGTAAGAGTCCTGCCATTTACATACATTCCCCTTACATTTGACCTCCCAAAGTTGGCTGTCCTGCAGTGCACTGATGGGACACCTGCTCACTGATCCTCTAAATCAGGCTAAATCTGGCACAAGTATAGCAACCCCATTCAAATCAATGCTCGTGGAACAATTTGTTGACTTCTTTTTAATCAGAATTAAATTTGTAGTTAATTGCTTTGGATTTTAGTGTTTTAATTTTTAAATATATTTATTTTTTTCATTATTCTTACATTTAATAATTTTTATGTCTTTATGAATGCTAAATATATTCACTGATATCGAGTCTCATTGACAGCTTTGGCAGCTAGTGAGCCTGGGGTGGGGCTTCACCATGGGCCAGAACCATTCTCATAGAACAGCTTGCCATTTGCACTGGGACTGGTCCCATGTGCACTGTGCCCTCCCAACGGAAGAGTCTCTTTGGTACTGGGCAGGAACAAACAAGAGAGGGGAAATGCAGGTTCATTGCAATCACAATGCTGCAGATCTATCTCACTGCCTAAGCTGAATACATTACTGCAACAATTAGTTTGCTGTCAATAAACACTTACTTAGGTAAGAAACTAAACTACTCAATTCAAGTGCAAACATTCTTGTATGTGTTTGAATACATAAAAACACATATTTGTGTTTGTTCAGGTAAGTAATTTCTTGGCAGCTTTTCAAATTAAATTAGCAGTTCTTTAAGTTCTACTTGCCTCTGATGATTGTTTTAAATGAATTTATTAGATTGTTTTTTTTCAAAAACACTGTTTACTAGGACTGTTGAAAAGGACTTCTGTTATTTCCATGGTGAATTTATTTTGGCCAAATAGGCTCCTTTCTCATTGTAAAATTTCCAGAATCAACAGCTTTGTTCTTTCAAAATATTGAAAGATCCTTTTGTTCATTGTCATTTTCATACTGCCAAATTTCACCATGGAGGCACAAGATGAAGGGTCTCCTCCTGAAACGTCAACTATCCATTTCCCTCCACAGATGCTGCCTGACCACTGAGTTCCTCCAGCATCTTGTTTGTTGCTCCAGATTTCACCGTTACTGCTTTCAAATGTTGTACGCCAGCGTGTGACAAGGTATGACATTTTGATCAACTTTGAACATAAAAGAAAACTGATAGTAAAAGCTTCTATCGGTAGGTGAAGAGGAAAAGCAAGATCATTGAAGACCAGAGTAGGCACCACACAGTCAGAAAAAGGGGACATTATAATGAGGCCAACCAAATGAACTCAGGAGAACACAAGTAATCTTTGAGGGTTTTGGGGGAAACCAGGGTCTAATAAAATACTGAAGGAAATTTATTTTAGTAGAGAAATGGTATTGTCGGATTGAAGGCCAATAAATTCTCATGGCTCTACCGTCTGCATCCTAAAGTAGATAAGGAAGTGATCCTAGAAATAGGAGATGGATTGGTGGTTCATTTTCCAACATTCTTTGGACTCTGACTCTGTTACTATGGATTGAACAGGACCTAGTGTTACCATCACTATTTAAATAATGGAGAGAGAAAATGGGAAATTATAGACTGGTTGGCTGATATCAGTAGTGGGGAACATGCTGGAGTCTATTGTTAAACATGTAACAGCAGAGCTGGAACACAGTGATAGGATCCTTCAAAGTCAGCATGGACTTAAAAAGGAAGTTGATGCTTCACAAATTCCCTGGAAATTTTTGAGGATGTAGCGAGTAGGTTGGATGGAGGAGAGCCAGTGGATATGGTGTACATGGACTTTCAGAAGGCTTTTCCACTTAAAAGATTAGTATGCAAAATTAAAGCACTTGGGATTGGTGACAGTATATTGGTGACAGTGTTCTGACATGGACAAAGAACTAGTTGTCAGACAACAAATAATGATCCTGCTTTTAACTCTGTACATCCTGTGAAAGAAACTTAGAATTGTAGATCACAGAGTTATATAGTCCACGATGACTATCAAGCACTCAGTTACATCAATCCCATGTTATTCTCCCCACTTTCTCATTAGCTCCCCAGAGTTCTACTACTCACCTCCACACTAGGGGCAATTTACAGCAGCCAAATGAACTTACTGACTGACATATTCTTTGGAATGCTGGAAGAAACTCATGCTGTCACAGGGAGGACGTGCAAACTCCTGCACAAAAGGTATTGGAGGTCAGGATTGAACCATTGGAGCCAGCAGCTCTCTCACTCAGATGTGCTTCTTTTAATGCCCTATGAAGCCATAGTTCCAAATCCTACTGCTCACCCATAAATCTGAGCCTTTTTAAATACTGTTGCCTATTTCTAGCCTGTATGTGATTCCATCAAAGTCAAAGAGTCATAGAGTTATCCAGCATGGAAACAGGCACTTTGGCCCAACTTGTCCATGCTGACCAAGGTGTCTTCTTGAGCTAGACCCATTTGCCTGCATTTGGCCAATATCCCTCTAAACATTTCCCATACGTGAACCTGTCAAAGTGTCTTAATTGTACCATCCTCTACCACTTTCTCTGGCAACTCGTTCCACCTACCCACCAACCTCTGTGTGAAAAACTTTCTCCTTAGTTCCCCTTTAAATCTCTTTCTTCTCACCTTAAACCTATGCTCTCAAGTTTTAGACTCCCCTAAACTCTTGGTTAACTCTCGATTGTCCTTTGAAAAGTGCTTTGATAATGTCAATCGTGTGTATAGGAACTGTTTCACTAGAACACAATAAGAAAAAATGGACAGATCTGGTGGCTTCACAGGACCATCTTCACCAGAAGGACTTCAATAGTTCTCAGTAATGGCTAGCCATTGCCTTTCTCACGGGTAATTTGGAATGCAAGTATAGGATGGGGAGTTGTGATGGGGAGTTTCACCTTGTAGGAGTCAGGAACTTGGAGTGAGATTTGGAGCTCGGAGATTTGAAAAGAGGTGATTCTCTGTGCTTGTGCTTGGGAGTTTCACCTTGCAGGAGTCTAAAAGAGGCAATTTGCAAGTTGTTAATAGTTGATTGCTCAATTAGCTAGTTAAAAGCAGCCAATAAAGAGAAGTAAGGGTCAAACAGAGCAACCATTTTGAGAGTGAAGATCAACCTGTGAATACCAAGCTTCAGTGAGGAAGGTGAGCAACACTAAAGTAAGGTGAGGGTAGGTTCTTATTTATTTTTTCTGTCTATTTTCCCTCAAAGCTTTTTAGTCATGGCAGGTGAGCTCAGACCTGTGTCATGCTCCTCCTGTGCAATGTGAGAGCTCAGGGAGGCTGCCAGTGTCCCTGATGGCTACACGTGCAGGAAGTGTGTCCAGCTGCAGCTCCTGATAGACTATATGAGAGTCTATCAGGAGCTGCAGTTGGACTTCAGAGCACCTGTGATGCTGAGAATGTTGTGGATAGCATGGTTAGTGAGTTGGTCACACTAGGGCAGGATAGGAAATGAGGGACCAACAGGCAGAGCAGCACTAGGAAGGTAGTGCAGGAGTCCCCTGTGGTCATCTCCCTCCAAAATAAATATACCACTTCGGATACTGTTGGGGGAGATGACTCATCAGGGGAAGACAGCGGCAGCCAGGATCATGGCACTGTGAGTGGCTCTACTGCATAGGAGGGCAGGAAAAAGGGTGGCAGAGCTATGGTGGTAGGGGATTCCATGGTAAGGGAACTAGAACAGGGGCTTCTATGGCTGCAGACAGGACTCCTGGTTTGTTGTGTTGCCTTCTGGGTGCAAGGGTAGGGATGTCTCAGAGGCTGCAGGGCATTCTGGAAGGGGAAGGTGAACAGCCAGTTGTTGTGGTGCATGTAGGTACCAGTGATAAAGGAAAAGAGCAGGATGAGGTCCTACAAGCTGAATCTATGGAGCTAGGAGATGGATTAAAAAGTAGGATCTCAAAGGTAATAATCTCAGGATTATGATCTGTGCCACGTGCTAGTCAGAGTAGGAATAGCAGCATAGTTAAGATGAAGATGTGGCTTGAGCAGTGGTGCAGGAGGGAGGGCTTCCAATTCCTGGGCATTGGAACTGGTTCTGTGGGAGGTGGGACCAGTACAAACAAGATGGTCTGCACCTGGGCAGGACTGTGATCAATGTCCTAGGGGAATTGTTTGCTGGTGCTATTGGGAGGGTTTGAACTAATATGGTAGGGGGATGGAAGTCCATGCAGAAAGACAGGGAAGCAAATCAGAGACCAGAGCAAAAGTTAGAGAAGAGAAGAGTGGAGTAAAGAAAAGTCAAATTGCAAAGGACATAAAGGTTACTAGATTCTAAAAGGACAATGAATGGCTGTAATGAATCTGAATGCCTGTAATATTCAAAACAAGGTCAGTGAACATGTGGCACAAATCAGTACGAAGGGGTGTGATTTGGTGACCATTAAAGAAATGTGGTTGCAGGGTGGAGATGAGTGGGAATTAAATATCCAGGAACATTGGGTAATACAGAAGGATAGGCAGGGACGTGGGGTAGTGCTCTTAATTAAGGATGTGATCGGGGCAATAGTGAGAGACAATATAAGATCTAAGTGGAACGTTGAGTCCATCTGGGTAGAGATTGGGAATAGTAAAAGAAAAAAAACTCACTGGTAGGAATTGTCTATAGGCCACTGAATAATAACATTACAGTGGCAAGGCAATAAACCAAGAAATATTTGATGCATGTAAGAATGGAACTGCAGTTGTCACGGGGGACTTTAACTTCTACGTAGATTGGGTAAATCAAGTCGGCCGAGGCAGTCTTGAGGAGGACTTCATCGAATGTATCCGTGACAGCTTTCTTGAACAGCATGTTGGTGAACCTAAAGGGAAAATGCTATGTTAGATCTAGTCCTGTGCAACAAGACGGGTAAAATTAATGATGTTGTAGTTAGGGATCCTCTTGGAAGAGTCATCATAGTATGATTGAATTTCTCATACAATGGAGGGTGCAATAGTTTGATCTAAAACCAGTGTATTATGCCTGAACAAGAGACTCTCAATGGGATGTGAAGGAAGTTGGCTAGCATAGACTGGAAACAAGGTTATATGGTGGAACCGTTGAGGAACTGCGGAAGACTTTTAAAGACTTTTCACGGTGGTCAACAATGCTATATTCCAGTTAAAAGCAAGGGTGGAGAGAGCCAGCCTTGGATAACTAGGAAATAAAGAAGGCTTCAAGTCGCCAAGAGTAGTGGGAAACTGGAAGATTGGGAAAACTTTAAAAAGCAACAAAGAACCACCAAGCAATAAGGGAAGATATATTTTGTGCTAGTTCACTTTCATAATCTAAAACATTTACTATGTTTTTATAATTGTATATAAAGCATAAAGGGGTGCCTAAAGTGAACTTGGGTCCCTTGGAAAATGAGGAGGGGGAATTAATATTGGGTAATGTGGAAATGGTCGAGGTCTTGAATAACCATTTTATAGTATTGGTTTATTATTGTCACTTGTATCAAGGTACAGTGAAAAACTTGTCTTACAAACTGATCATACAGGTCAATTCATTACACAGTGCAGTTACATTGAGTTAGTACAGAGTACATTGATGTAGTACAGGTAAAAACAATAACAGTACAGAGTAAAGTGTCACAGCTACAGAGAGTGCAGTGCAATAAGGTGCAAGGTCACAACAAGGTAGATGAGGTCATAGTCCATCTCATTGTATAAGGGAACTGTTCAATAGTCTTATCACAGTGGGGTAGAAGCTGTCCTTAAGTCTGGTGGGATGTGCTCTCAGGTTCCTGTATCTTCTACCCGATGGAAGAGGAGAGAAGAGAGACTATCCCGGGTGGGTGGGGTCTTTGATTATGCTGGCTGCTACACCAAGACAATGAGAGGTAAAGACAGTCCAAGGAGGGGAGGCCGGTGTCCGTGATGCGCTGGGCTGTGTCCACAACTCTGCAGCTTATTGCGGTCTTGGCAGAGCAGTTGCTGTACCAAGCCATGATACATCCAGATAGGATGCTTTCGGTGTATCGGTAACAGTTGGTGAGTCAAAGGGGACAAACCAAATTTCTTTAGCCTCCTGAGGAAGTAAAGGTGCTGGTGAGCTTTCTTGGCTGTGGCATCTATATGATTTGACCAGGACAGGCTGTTGATGTTCACTCCCAGGAACTTGAAGCTTTCAACCCTCTCGACCTCAGCACCATTGATGTAGACAGGTGCATGTACACTGCCCCCTTTCCTGAAGTCAATGACCAGCTCTTTAATTTTGTTGACATTGAGGGCAAGGTTAATTGTCATGACATCATTCCACTAAGCTTTCCTCCTTCCTGTACTGACTCATCGCTGTTTGAGATGCTGCCTACAACAGTGGTATCATCTGCAAACTTCTAGATGGAGTTAGAGCAGAATCTGGCCACAGTCGTGAGTGTATAGGGAGTGGAGTAGAGGGCTGAGGATGCAGCCTTGTGGGGCACCAGTGTTGAGAATAATCGTGCTGGAGGTATTGCTGCCTATCCTCACTGATTGCAGTCTGTTTGTTGGAAAGTCAAGGATCCAGTTACAGAGGGAGGTGTTGAGTCCTAGGTCTCAGTTTGGTGACAAGCTTGCTTGGAATTATTGTACTGAAGGCAGAGCTGTAGTCAAACAATAGTCTAATGTGTCTTTACTGTCCAGATGCTCCAGAGCTGAGTGTAGGGCTAGGGAGATAGCATCCAGACCTGTTTTGGCAATAGGTGAATTGCAATGGGTCCAGGTTGTCTGGTAGGCTGGAGTTGATGTGTGCCATGACCAACCCCTCAAAGCACTTCATGATGGTGGATGTCAGAGCCACTGGTCAGTAGTCATTAAGGCATGTTACCTTGCTTTTCTTTGGTACCGGGATGATAGTAGCTGCCTTAAAACAGGAGGGAACCTGAGATGAAGCAGGGAGAGGCTGAATATGTCTGCAAATACTTCTGCCAGCTGATCAGCACAAGATTTGAGCATGTGGCCCAGGACACCATCTGGGCACCATGTTGGCCTTCACAGTGAAGGATGCATCCAATATGCCAAAGATATGATGGGAGGTGAGGACCTCAATACAGTCCCTGTCACTAAAGAGGTAGTGACGAGCAAACTAGTGGGCTTAAAGATAGACTAGTTCCCTGGTCCTGATGAAATGCATCCCAGGGTACTGAAAGAAATGGTGGAAGTTATAGTAGAGGTGTTTGTGGTGATTTACCATAATACCCTGGCAGATTGGAAGACAGCAAATCTTGTGCCACTGTTTAAAGGATGTAGGCAAAAGGCAGGTAACGATAGGCCAGTCAGCTTAATGTCTGTAGTTGGGGGGGGGGGGGGGAACGCTTGAAGCTATCATTAAGGAAGAAATAGCAAAACATCTAGGGTAGAAGCCATTCCATTGGGCAGACAAAGCATAGATTCAGGAAGGGCAGGTCCTGTGACAACCTTTGAGGATATAGTGAGTGCAGTGGATAGAGGGGAACAGGTGGATGTTGTATACTTGGATTTCCAGAAGGTGCTTGATAAGGTACTGCATAAGACTTATCCAT
This sequence comes from Pristis pectinata, assembly GCF_009764475.1. Taxonomy (NCBI): domain Eukaryota; kingdom Metazoa; phylum Chordata; class Chondrichthyes; order Rhinopristiformes; family Pristidae; genus Pristis; species Pristis pectinata. Next base: position 21,329,537 of record NC_067409.1, on the reverse strand, counting down.
AAGATAAGGATGCATGGAGATGGGGGGTAATGTATTAGCATGGATAGAGGATTGGTTAACCAATTGAAGGCAGAGTTGGGATGAATGGGTATTTCTCTGGTCAGCAATTAGTGGTGAGCAGGGTGCTGCAGGGGTCAGTGCTGGGCCTGCAACTGTTCATAATGTACACTAACGATTTGGAAGAGGTGACATAGTGTAGCATATCTAAGTTTGCTGATGACACTAAATTGAGTGGAAAAGCAAATTCTGCAGTGGATGCAGAGAGTCTTCAGAGATATGGATAGGTTAAGTAAGTGGACAAGGGTCTGGCAGATGGAGTACAATGTTGGTAAATGTGAGGTCATCTGTTTTAGAAGGAAAAATAGAAGATCACATTATTTAAATAGTGAAAGATTGCAACATGCTGTTGTGTAGAGGAACTTGGGAGTGCTTGTGTATGAATCACAAGGTTGGTTTGCAGATGCAACAGGTTATCAAGAAGACAAATGGAATGTTGGCCTTCGTTGCTAAAGGGATTGAATTTAAGAGCAGTGAGGTTACGCTACAACTGTACAGGGTACTGGTGAGGCCGCACCAGGAGAACTGCGTGCAGTTCTGGTCTCCTTACTTGAAGTATATAACTGGCTTTGGCAGTGGTGCAAAGGAGGTTCACCAGGTTGATTCCAGAGATTGGGGGGGGGGGTTAGCCTATGAGGAGAGACTGAGTTGCCTGGGACTATACTCATTCTCATTCAGAAGAGAGGGGACCTTATAGAAACATAAAATTATAAAAGGGATGGATAAGATCAAGGCAGGAAGGTTGTTTCCTCTGGTAGGTGAGACTAGAACTAGGGGATATAGCCTCAAGGTTCGGGAATAGATTTGAGATGGAGATGAGGAAAAACTGCTATTCCCAGAGTACTGAATCTGTGGAATTCTCTGCCCAAGGAAGCAGTGGAGGCTACCTCATTAATATATTTAAGACACAGTTAGATAGATTTTTGCATAGTAGAGGAATTAAGGGTTATGGGGGAAAAGGCAGGTAGGTGGATTTGAGTCCATGGCCAGATCAGCCATGATCTTATTGAATGATGGAGCAGGCCTCATGAGCCATATGGCCTACTCCTGCTCCTATTATGTTCTTATGGCAGCACCCATAAGCAAATCAAAAAAAGTTCCAATTTGCCCCCATCATTATTTTAACAATATAGGGCTAAATTCATACAAGATTAGCAAAATAACAAATCCCTTGCACTCTGTAACATTTACAGTATGTAAATCATACTCATCTTTTGCACTGTTACTATGACAACAGGAAATAAAATGGAAAGCCAAGGAAAAATTTGCAGTTAATAACCTCTGCACCAAAATGGTTTGGAAAAGGATGCTTTATTATTTTCTGCTGTTTCTCCAGCCCATGCCTAATCAATGAGCCTTTCACACCTCTTCGCTGCTTTTGTTTTCTATGGTCTCAAATCAATTTCTACAGCTGTTGAGGTCTCTTTACACAATGTTGGAAGTATGAAAGCCTCCATCAAAACCTCTCAGTATCAAATTAAGGAATTTCACCACAGAATAAGGAATTCTGTTTTAATCTTGTCATTTTTTTAAACATTACTAGTCAGCAGTGCTAGGCAGACAGGTATAATTAAATTATAACTATGGCAGGTAAAGGGAGAGACCAGTCCTACAACATCCTCACAAATGAGGGCTATAATACCCCACGAACCTTGTTTTTGCTGGGTGACAACCACAGACAGCCTCTACTTTCTCAGCAGTCATAGTTGAAGATGATACCAAAATTGGCCATTTGGTTGACAGCAAGAAAGAATGCAGTAAGCAGGAATATATCAATTAGCAGAAAAGTGGCAAATTGAATTAACTGGCAAAAATGTAAGGTGCTGTAATGGGGAAGGAAAAATAAGGGAAGGATACTACAAAGTGTGGAGGGTGATCTGCACAAATCTTTGAAGTTTGCAGCTTGGCAACCACGATGATTAACCAGGCACACATGATACTTGCTTTTATTGGCTGAGACATGGAGCATGTTGGAACTAAAACAGTTGTTAGTTGGCAACTATAGTTCTGTGTTTAAATTCTGGTCACTACACTACAGGAAGGGTGTGATAGCACTGGAGAGGCTGCAGAGGATTTACAAGCATGTTGCAAGGACTGGACAATTATACTTGTGTAAAGACCAGCCAATCTATACATACAAGTACTTGGAACAAAGGCAGCTGAGGAGGGACAGACAAGGTTTATAAAACTAAGAGGGAGAGTTAGTGAAGAAGAATCTATTTCTATCATGAGAGGTCAGGGATTTAAGGTAATTGGTGGAAGGATTGGAAGATGAGCACTTGAAGTGCCAGAACTTCAACTCTTCAGGCTAAGAGTTGATAAATGGGATTAGTATAAATGAGTTTTTTGACTGGAATGGACACAATGAGCTGAATGTCTTCTTTGCTATTGTAAACATTAATAATTCTGAGTCTTCCCCCCCCCCCTTTAGTTCTAGGTCCAATTTCCTGTTAAGTGTTGTGATTAACTGTTTTAATAACCCCATGTGGCTGCCAATAAACCTTGGTGTGAAAAGATTCCTTCTCACCTCCCACATAACGCCTTGAGTGCTGATCCCAAGCTGTTGCTCCTTTGTCATCTGCATGATAAAGCTTGGGGAAACTTCATCTGAAGTTTTTTAATTCTTTCCTCGAATTAATTTAGTCCTCCTAGAAAGTTAATAAATGTTAACAGTGACATGAGATTGTTCCCATAATTTATCACAATTTTTTAGTATTATTCATGCTTTATTTATTGCAGCTCTGCAACATTGTCATTTGACTAATGAATGTTTCAGAGGTAATACACTAATTTCAGTGAGGTTGGAAGCAATGAGTGCACTCAGTGTGATTTATGGCGAGGAAGTAATCAGTTTTGCTCTGGGATTTGTTGCTGAACACCTGTTTTGTGACCCAAAGGAGAATTTTTTTAACTGGTCTCTGAGCCAGTGGGAGTCAATAAATTAGTAACATTACCATAAATGAATATTCATTGCATGGTGACCATTGGTTAGCAGTTAAAGCTCATGCTGCCTAATGCTTCTTTGATGTGATTTCATCCACCTGCATAATGCAGTTAACTTTTCAGTTCATGTTTGACCTCCTTTCTCAAAGGCTATGCAATATTTCCACTGCTCTTTAAACTCACTAACATATTCTGCATCATTCTTTGACAAAGTGAGCAGGCAGGAAGCTGCATTTAATCAGGATCAGGGGACAAATGAACACAAACTTTGAATTGAAACACATTTCAAAGTTTCCCTGTGGGTTGAGTGTGTGGGTGATAGGCAGATGGAACTGGGTGGGGGCAGTCCCCATCTCCTTTGCTTCCCCCCCCCCCCACTGTTCTCATCTGTCCAGCAACCTTCCCTTATCTAGATCCATTCATCACCACCTCTTCTCATCAGATTCCATAATCTGTAGCTCTTTGTTCCCTCCACTAGTCACCTCCCAGCCACTGTCACTAACTCGAAGCTTCCCTCCCTCACCTGGCTCCATCTGCCCATCAACACTTCCTCATCTGGATCCACCTATCGTTTGCCAGCTCCTGCCTCACCCCTCCCCCTCACTACTTTATACTGGCTATCTCCCCTTTACACAGTCCTGATGTAGGGTTTCGAGCCACTGAGTTCTTCTAGCAACTTGTTTGTTGCTCCAGAGCCCAGCATTTGCAGTCTCTTGTCTCACACTCAGGGATGGTGATGTGACAGGAACATTCGGTGCATTTGAATGGGGTGGTAGTAGAGGCAAATACAAGGTGTTTAAGAGGTTCTTTGATAGGCACATGAATATGCAGAGATGGGGAGATATGGATCTTGTGTAGGCAGAAGGGATTAGTTTAGTGAGGCATTTCATTACTAGGTTAATTAGTTCAGCACAACATTGTGGGCTGAAGGGCCTGTTCCTGTGCTGCACTCTATGTTCTATGTGCTGCATTCCCAGCCAGTCCCCAGTGTTGCAATCTTGAATGAGCCATGTGGAGATTTGAGTTGTAGATGTGAAACTTCAGCACAACAAGTGGACATGGGAGATCTGCACTCCATTTCAATTCCCATTCCCATTCCCACACTGCCCTCAGCCTCTTCCACTGTTAGGATGAGGTCAAATATAAACTACAGGAACAGCTCATCGTATTCCACATGAACATTGAATTCTCCAGTTTTAGATAACCTGCCTCCCCCGTCCCTTTTCTCTTTCCTCTGCTGATCAACCCCCTCCTTACTTGGATCCATCTATCACTTGCCAGCTCTGGCCCCACTGCTCCCCTTCACCTCCTTATACTGGCTGTCTCCCCTCTCTTCAGTCTAGATGAAGGGACTTGACCTGAAATGTCAACTGTCCTTTTCACTCCACAGATACTTCCTCCAGCAGCTTGATTTTCACTCCACATTCCAACATCTGTAGTCTTTTGTCTCCATGGTGGATAATTCTCCTGCGAGAATCTCTTGATAAAGTCTGTCAGAAGAATTTCTCTAGAAAAAGTACATTGAGGTTCTATGCTCTTGAAGCACAAAGATTACAGCAGGTGATTAAATCCAGCTTCAATAGTTACAATTACATAGTTTATTTCGACATGTTGGGTGTGGACAAGTGGTTCTGTAGAATTGCATATTTACAATGGGAAGCACATCTCAACTGAATATTGTTGGCAATCCAATCACTCAGTATAGCCTTACTACTGTTTTGAGCATAGCTCTCTACATATGCAAACACCCTAAATATTGATTGGCAGAACAAATTTGTCTCTAACTATGTGTTAAGCAGCATTGTGGCTAATCTGGACCCCTCATTGATCTTATCCTGGGAGTTTCAATGTAGCCTAATTAACATAATTTGTTCTGAGTTGTCTGAATCCACATGTCTGCAATGCAGCTGCAAGCAGGTTTTTCATTGTACCTGTACCTCACTGTACTTGGTCATATGACAATAAACTTGACTTAAACACTTTTTTCCCTGTGTGATTTATAATAGTACAAAACCCAGGATGTCCCATGCCTAATGGCTGGCTTCAGTGCTATTAAAGTACCAATGAGTTTATGTTTGAAATAGTGAGAAAGCTGTTTCTTGTTTTACTATTGGCTGCCACCAACATAACACCTGAAGGATGTTCCACTCCTAACTATCCCCAACAGCCATCCCTTGATTTTGCCTGTCCTCAGGTGTTGGTGAGGACTGCAAAGTGGTTGCCTTTATTGTGTCCTGAGTCAATGCCTGGTCTGTTGAGGAATCCATCTATTTTTGCTTTGTTTTCATTCCCAGTGGTTTAATATAAGTGAGTAACTTGATAGACCACTTCAAAGGTTGTTAAACATTTAATGTCATGATTTGCAATTGGAATCCTGTCCAAATCAGACTGGGTAAGATTCAAAAAATTCCTTACTTAATACCTTGTTGCGTTTCAGTCATTGTATTCATTCAGATAGATTTCTGGACATTGAGGGGGTCAAGGAATCTGGGGACAGCTGAAAAATGGCTCTGGGGTAAATGATCAGCTATAAGCTTGATGAATGGTGGAACAAGCTGAAAGGACTACATGGTCTATTCCTGCTCATACTTGTGTTCTTCTGTAAATGTTAGTTAACAATTGGTGTTTTAAAGCAATCTGGCTATTCATGGCCACTTGTGCTAACCTTTTACTTGCAAGTGTTTTAAATTGAACTTAAATTCCAAAACTGCCACAGTAGGACATACCATAGAACCATACAGCACAAAACGGGCCTTTTGGCCCACCATGTTGTAGAACCATGTTGTTCTATGGTATTCTACTATTTTTGTAAAATTAGTCCAGGAATAAATGGTGAAGAAACTCGATCTACTCTGCACTTAATGCTCTGGAAATTTAGTCTCTCGTTTCTTTTTCACTATCATTATTCCAAACATAGCTACAGTTTTATCCAAGTCAATACAAATTACTCATAACCTTAACTCAGTCCTCCTCCAAAAGGAGAAATCAATTAAAATCACGTTCATAGGTTATCCAACAATTTGAATCTGTTCTTTTGTGGGTGGAAATCTCATTAAAATCTTCACCAGACTGTTGAAGAAATTGAAACACATAATATCACACATTATGTGCTGAAACCTTCGTTTCTAAAGATCTGATACTCTTTAACTGTTGCAGTAATTTGTAATCTGTGCTTGTCCCATTTCCTCTAGAGTCTCAATGACTACCACATCTTGACAAAAATGAAGAGGAAAAACTGCCCTTCAGAAAGTACCTTTCAGACCTGAGCACATCATAAAGCATTTCACGGCCAACAAACTTCTTTTAAAATGTAGTTACTTCTGCCACATTGGAAACACTGTAGACAATGTGAATGAAAGAAGGTAACACCAAACAGCAATTCTATTAAGACCTGATAATCTGTTATAAGCATGTACTTCAGATACAAGTACTTGGCAAACTACACTTATTCTTCTTCAGAATAGTGCCTTGGGTTTTTTTTTAGAGGTTTTATCCTTGCACGCAGTTTGCATTTAGCTGCAGCAAGCATTTGGAAGGTAAATGGAATATTGGAATTTCTTCCAATGTGAATGGAGTAAGTGAGCAAGAGAGCGTTGCTGGAACTGTACAGGTATTGGTGAATCTCACCTTAAAGACTGTATAATTTTAGTCATCTTATGTTACAAAGGGTTTATTTGCATTGAAAGTTCAAAAAGGCCTGCTTGGATGATTCTTGGTAAGAATGTGTTTTGGATAAGAAACATTTGAGCATATTGGGCTGAGATTCATTGCTTAAAAGAATGAGAGGTGATCTTATTAAAATGTATAAGATTCTGAGGGGGCTTGATAGGACAGATGCTGAGAAGATGCCTCCCTCACTAGGGAATTTATATTCAGAATTTCAGAATAAGGAGTAATCTATTTAAGATGGAGATATAGATGTTTTGTTTCCTGTCTCAGGATTGTGAACCTTTGGTGTTGTCTCTCCCAGAGGGCTGTGGAGATGGGTTAATTCAATATATTCAAGGCTTAGATAATTTTTTGGAGTAAAGGGGAATTAAAGTTTGTGGGGAACAGGCAGGAAAATATTCAGGCCAACATGAGATTAGTCCAGTCATCAACATTGTAGTGGATCCAGACCTAAATAAAAGGCAAAGCAGGTGAGTTTCTCTTCCCAAAAAGACATCAGTGGAGCAGAAAAGAGCAGGTTCCCTGGCTTCCACCAACCATTCTCCATGCAACTGCAGGAAATGCAACACCTGCCTTTTAATCTCTTCTCTTGCCATGTCCAGGGAACCAAACAGTCCTTCTAAGTGAAGTAACAATTCCCTTGCACTTCCAGTGTACTGTACATATCAGTGTTCACAATGAAACCGGACAGAGGTGATTACATCATACAGTATGTGTGCTTAGACAACAGGGGTGATTCAGAACTCCCTGCTGTTTACCAGTTTAATTCTCTATCCCATTCTGATCTATCTCTGTGGCCTCCTACATCAAGTTTGATGAACAACACCTCTTCCATCTGGGCATGTTACAGCCTCTCAGACTCAACATCAAATAGTACAACTTGCTTTCCCTGTCTGTATCAGAACAGGCCACCTCTGTTGCAAGTCAGACATTTGTAATATTAGCTTAGTTTTCCTCTCCCTGTTCCCACAGCCTGATGTGATGGACATTTGCCACAGCCTTACATTTTGCAACCTTTACATTTCTTTGTCTTACCACTCTCTAGCTGGTCTAATTTGATAGCTTCTGTTCACTTTTCTCTCACTGATCATTAACAGTTTATCCCCACAGATATAGGTTACCCTCCTTGCACAGGAGAGTGCAGAGGGGATTCCAGGGTGTTTCCTGGATTGAAGGACTTCAGTCTTGTGGAGAGATTGGATAAGCTGAGCTTGTTCTCCCAGGACCGAGGGAGGATGTGGGGTGACCTGACAGAAGTACAAAAGTTGATGTAAAGCATGGATAGGATAGATAGTCAAAATAATTTACCTATGGTAGAGGTATCAAAAATGATGGCATAAAGTTAAAGTGAGAAGGAGTTTTGAAAGGGATTTGAGGGATAAGGTTTTTTTGTATAGAATGTGGTTGATATCTGGAAGGCACTGCCAGAGGAGGTGGCAGAATCAGATACAATCACAATGTTTAAGTGTCATTTACACAGTGCAGTCTCAGTGGGTAGAATGGCCTTTTTCTGTGTATGTCTCACTATGATATTTGACATCCTTTCATCTCAAATTATTTAATCAACTGAATTTAAATTCCCCAACTGCTGAGGTAGATTTTGAACTCTGCCAGAGATAGTGGTGGAACAGACACTGACAGTATCTAAGAAGTGTCAAGCAAAGCACTTGAATCACCTAGGTGTAGAAGGCAATGAGCCACATGCTGTACCTAGAACATCAAACAGTACAGCATGGAACACACCCTTTGTCCCACAGATGTTGTGCTGATCTAATTAAATTAGTCATCAATGCCCAACTAAACTAATCCCTTCTGTTTAAATATCTATATCCTTAATTCTGGCACAATCATGTGCCTATCTAAGAGCCCCTTGAATGCCTCTATCATATTTACCCCCACCCCACCCCAGGCAGCACATTCTGTGTGTGTGTGTGTGTGTGTGTGCGCCCCCCTTCTCACCTTAAATGCATGTCCTCTGGTATTAGACATTTCAACCCTGGGAAAGAGATACCAGCTGTCTACTCTATCTACACCTCTCATAATCTTAAACCTCTATCAGATCTCCCCTCAGCCTCTGCTGCTCCAGAGGAAACAACCCAAGTTTGTCCAACCTCTCCTTATAGCACATGCCCTCTAATCCAGGCAGCATCCTGGTAAACCTCTTCTGCACCCTCTCCAAAGCCTCCACATCATTCCTACAATGGGGTGACCAGAACTGAATGCAATACCCCAGATGTGGCCAAACCAGAGTTTTACAAAACTGCAGCACAACTTCCTAACTGTTGAACTCAATGCCTCAACTTATGCAAGCAAGCATGCCATATACCCTCTTCACCACCCTATCAACCTGTGTAGCCACCTTCAGGAGGCTATGAACTTGGACCCCAAGATCCCTCTGTTGATCAACACTTAAGGGTCTTGCCACTAACAGTGTACTGTCTCTTACATTTGATCTCCCAAGGGGCAAGACTTCACATTTGGCTGGGTTAAACACATCTGCCATTTCTCCACCCATATCTGCAACTGATCTATATCCTGCTGTATCCTTTGCCAATATTCTATACTATCCACAACACTAATCTTTGAATCATCTGCAAACCTAATAACCCAACTGTCTACATTTTCATCCAGGTCATTTGTATACATCACAAACAGCAGAGGTCCTAGTATGGATCACTGAGGAACACCACTAGTCACAGATCTCCAGCTAGAATAAGTCCCATTAACCACTACCCTCTGTCCTCTATGGGCAAGCCAATTCTGAATCCAAATGGTCAACTTACTGTGGCTCCCATGCATCTTAATCTTCTGGATGAGCCTCCCATGAGGGACCTTGTCAATTGCCTTACTAAAATCCATATAGACAACATCCATAGCTCTACCTTCATCAATCATCATCGTCACCTTCTCAAAACAAAAACTCGATCAAGTTAGTAAGACATGACTTGCCCTGCACAAAGCCATGCTGATTGTCCCTAACTAGGCCATGGTTTTCCAAATGCTCAAATCCTATCCCAAATAATCCTCTCCAGTAACTCCCCTACCATTGACATGAGACTCACTGGTCTATAGTTTGTAAAATGGGAATAATGTAGATGGGTGCTCACTGGTTGTCATGCATGTGGTGGGCTGAATGGCCTGTTTCCATGCTTATGATTCTTTAACTCCTTGTGTTAGATTATTGTTTCTGCAATGCACCTCAACTGTACCCTGTTCCTTGCTATATAATGGAGACCCACCTAACTCCTTAATTAAGTCTGAAGTTTGCAAGGCATTTTTCTTAAAGATAATCTGCTGACTTTTTTCTCTTGTCAAAACATTCAATCATTTGCAAACAGTGGGCAGAAAAGAGCACTTTAGTAATATTCAAAAGATGCCACAAAGTAGTGACTGGCACAATATGTAAATACAGATGTTCAAATTGTGATCAGCACCTACTTCATCTGTACTGGTTTGGCAGTTATCTCGCATGTTTTAAGATAAAAGTGCATTCTTAAAAAGGGGCCTCCTACTCAGAACACTTCCATTTCAAGGTGAAGATTGTGAAACATTTCAGGAGATATAAATTGATTGCTGAGAGCCAACACAGTTTTAAAAAAAATAAAAATAATTAAAGACCCAACAATACAAATGGGGTTGTCCTGGATTTCTGTGGAAACTTAAATGTGACAGGGTATGAATTCTTCTGATTTTCTTTTTGTTCAATTTGGGGGACATTTTTGTCTTTAATTTATGCTCAGCAAAATTAGGTACTTGGTTTCATAAAATATTTATTCAGAAAATGCATCATTTGTCCCTATCTATGAAATGCAACTAAATCAAAATCAATGATAATTTCAGATTTCACCATTATTTCTTCATTAAAATCACCTTTTGTTTTGCTCCCCATTTCTGAATGCTTTTAATCTACAGGCCTCTCTCATGCCACTGATTGCTGCATCTCACAAACCAGTCAGTGCACAGTAAAAAAGAAAAAGGCACATGATGAATTTTGTCTGGAGAAAAATGCTTGAAAATGACATTTACAGTTGGCAGTTCAACTGGTGTTTTAAAAAAAAATTTTCCAAGTAACTTGTATTTTTATCATTGTCCAGGGGCAGCACAGTAGCGTAGTGGTTAGCGTAACGCTATTAGTGCCAGCAACCTGGGTTTGAATCCCACTGCTGTCTGTAAGGAGTTATTATGTTCTCCCCATGTCTGCAAAGGTTTCCTCTGGGTGCTCTGGTTTCCTCCTACATTACAAAGATGTACAGGTTAGCAGTTGTGGGCATGCTACGTTGGTGACAGAGGAGTGGTGACACTTGCAGGCTGCCCCCAGCACATTTTCAGTAACGTAAAAGATGTATTTCACTGAGTTTTGATGAACGTGACTAATAAATATCTTAAAGATTCATATCAAACTATGCAGGTGGACAGGGTGGTGGTGGGGGGTGTTTGGCACACTGTCTCCAGTCAGGGTGTTGAGAGTTAGGACATTGTGTTCCACTTGTGCAGGACATCAGTGGGGCTGCACTTTGAGTATTGTGTGTGGTTTTGGTTATCCTGTTGTGGGAGGAATGTCATTGAGCTGGAGGGAGTGCAAAGATTTAATTTGGTACTTAGTTTATTATTGTCACATGTACTGAGATACAGTGAAAAGCTTTGTTTCCATGCCATCCAGACAGATCTTTCCATACAGAAGTACATTGAGGTAGTACAAAAGAAAAAACAATAACAGAATGCAGAATATAGTGTTACAGTTAGAGTGCAGTGCAGGTAGACAATAAGGTGCCAAGGCAATGACTCGGTAGATTGAGTGATCAGGAGTTCTTTATCAGAGAAGAGGTAAAAATTAGTGAAGATCATTGGAGATATGCCAAATTTCCTTATCCTTCTGAGGAAGAAGAGGCACTGGTGTGCTTTCTTGGCCATAGCATTTGGCTGGACCAGGAAACATTGGTGATATTTACACCATGGAACCTGAAACTCAACCACCTCCACTTTGGCATCATTGATACAGACAGGTGTGTACTCTGCCCCACTTCCCAGTCAATGATCAGCTCCTTTGTTTTACTGACATTGAGTGAAAAGTGTTTGTCATAACACAATGCCACCAGGATCTCTATCTTCTTCCTGTACTCCATCTCATCATTATTTGAAATAATGATTGAAGCAGGTATGTTAACAGCATTTGAAGGGCACTTGGACAGATGCATGAGTGGGAAGGGTTTGAAGGAATGTGGGCCAAACATGGACAAATGGAACTAGCTTAGATGGGCAGCTTGGTAGGCATGAACCAGTTGGGCTGAAGGCCCTGTTTCCATGCTGTATGACTCTATGAATCTACTGGAAAAATAATTCAGAACTTGTAGTGGTAGCAATCTGTTGAGAAAGATTGACTTCTGATTGACTAATCAGGAGAAGCTCTTTACAATTGGCAAATATATACCAGAATGAGTGGTGGGAATTTTCCAGAGCTCTTTTTCAGATTGGTTGTTTTAATCACTTTCATAAATGATCCAGAAAACTGTTTTCATCCTGTAGAAAACATAAAGGTTCTGTGAAAGACTGGAATGAATCACTAAGGATTTGAGTCTACATGAACAGGTGGACTGAAAATTGCCATATGCAGTTTAACATATCTAAGTATAAAGTAATAAATTTAGGATTATGGAAGAGTGAGCAGAGGGTTTATAGGATTAATGGGAAAATACAAAAATGAATCAAAAAGCCATTAGGCAGCCATATTCAAGAAAATCATAGAAATTGGATCCTCACCATTGAAGTGATATATTGGATACATTCAAATTAATAAAGGGATTATACAAGGACAATTGATTTGGCACAGAATTATAGAAAATTAGAGAATTTATGATACAGGAGCAGGTCAGTCAACCCAACCAGTCAGCACTCATCAAAAAAAAATTAATCATAAGCTAATCCCACTTTCCAGCCTTCCTGTATTGGGTACATATCCCACAAGTCACAATTCTTCAGTACACATCCTAATACTGTTTAAATGTGGTGAGGATTGTTGCCTCTACCCCATTCAAATGGTAAGTCTTAGACCTCCAGCACCCTCTGGGTGATGGTTTCTTCAACTCCCTTCTAGTCCTTCTATCAGTTACTTCAAATCTACACTTCCTGGTTTTTGACCCCCTGTGCTAAGGGAAATAGCAAGTCAAGCAAACGAGAATAAATTGAGAAAAGCAGCTTCTGTTTACAAATATCAACATTGCCAACAAACCTGCTGACAAGGGAAGTGTTGTTGTTCAGCCAAATGACCTGTATCCTGAGGTGCTGACCACCAACTCTCTGACAGCAGTCTCTGAACCCCACTATTGATCATCAGGCCATTGTCTCCCAGACAGTCACTGACCTTTTTTCACTTGTAGATGTTCTCTGTAGACTTCAGCTCAGGTCCTCATTACATGCAGTGCCTTGCTTTTTTTAAATGTACAAATATTTATCCTTTTACGGTCTCTGGTTATCCAAAATTTCTCTGCAGCAACTTGAATTTTGACAGAACAGCTATCATGGCAGTCAATTTGTGCACTGGAAGTTCCCACAAAAAGCAATGAATTAATGACCAGAATTTGTTTTAGTGATGTTGATTGAGGGATATACATCAGGATGCTAGGGGTATAACCTTAAGTCATTGTTAACAGATTTTTTTTACACTCACCTGAGCAGGCACTGAGAGTGTTGGTTTAATGCCTCATATGAAAGAAGGCACCTTCAACTGAGCAGCAGTCAGTCAGCCCTACACAGCAATGTTCAATCCAATTATCAAAGCTTATTGGAAGAATGGATTTTGAGGAGGGTCTAAACAGTGAAAATAAGATGGAGACATTTGGGGTAGGAATCCAGGAAAATTGGAACAAAGACTTGCTAAATCTTTGCCAAGTAATTGATTTCAGTAAGGTACCCTACGTGAGGCTTATGGAGAAGGTGAGGAGACATGAGATCCAAGGGGACATTGCAGTGTGGATCCAGAAGTAGCTGGCCCACAGAAGGCAAAGAGTGGTTGTTGAGGGGTCGTATTCTGAGTGGGGGTCGGTGACCAGTGGTGTACCTCGGGGATCTATACTGGGATCCTTACTATTTGTGATTTTTATAAATGACCTGGATGAGGAAGTGGAGGGGTGAGTTAGTAAGTTTGTGGATGACATGAAGGTTGGGGGTGTTGTGGATAGTTTGGGGGTTGTTAGAGGGACATAGATAGGATACAGAGTTGGGCTGAGAAGTGGCAGATGCAGTTCAACCCAGATAAGTGTGAAGTGGTTCATTTTGGTAGGTCAAATATGCTGGCGGAATATAGTCTTAATGGTAGGACTCTTGGCAGGGTGGAGGATCGGGGGATCTTGGGGTCCAAGTCCATAGGATGCTCAAAGTGGCAGCGCAGGTTGACTCTGGTTAAGGCATATGGTGTATTGTCCTTCATCAATCGGGGAATTGAATTTAGGAGCCATGAGGTATTGTTGCAGCTATATAGGTCCCTGGTCAGACCCCGCTTGGAGTACTGTGCTCAGTTCTGGTTGCCTCACTACAGTAAAGATGTGGAAGCCATAGAGGGTGCAGAGGAGATTTAAAAGGATGCTACCTGGGATGCAGAGCATACCTTATGAGAGCAGGTTGAGGGAACTTCTCCTTTTCTCCTTGGAGAGGTGGAGGATGAGGGGGGACCTGATTGAGGTGTATAGATAATGAGATCTATTGATAGGGTAGATAGAGGCTTTTCCCCAGGGCTGAACTGATGGCCATGAGGACATAGGTTTAAGGTGCTGGGGAGTAGATATAGAGGAGATGTCAGGGGTAAGGTTTTTTTTTACTCAGTGGTGAGTGTGTGGAATGGGCTGCTGGAAATTGTGGTGGAGGCTGATATGATAGGGTCTTTCAAGAGACTGTTTGGTATATGGAGCTGAGTAAAGTAGAGAGCTATGGGTAAGCCTAGTAATTTCTAGGGTAGGGACATGTTCAGCACAGCTTTGTGGGCCGAAGGGCCTGAATTGTGCTGTAACTGTTCTACGTTCATTGCAATTATTCCTTTTAGTGTTCTGTTGCAACAGAGCAGGAGAAATGACCAATAATTAGGGCAGATCAATGAAATTGAGATGTTTCATTACAAAAATTAAATGGTGCAATTGGAGCCAATGAGCAAGGGTCTGCTGTGATGTGAGAAGATGAGATCAGCAGACTTCTCTGACCTGAAAACTAGGGTGGATGGTAAACTGCAGGTCAGGTGTTAGTGGAAAGCTTGACAGTAATTGAGTCTGAAATGAGGAAGTTTGTCAGTAGCAATGGAGGTGGGTGCAGGTTTAACCAGTTACATTTTATTTTTATTTATTTGATCAACTTATATAATAAAAATACCAAACTCAAACAAGAGTCTGCAATCAACAACAGGTCAATGTAAAATTGTTATCAGCTCTTAAGTATGCATTGCAAGTTTTAGATGCCACAATATTTTAAATTTACAGCAACTGATGTAAAGAAAATTGCAAGGTCAGAAATCTATAAGGCACTGTCCAACAACCCATAGCAAAAGGTCAATGATTGCAAATCAGTCTCATTCCAAAAACCTCATCCTAGTATTCATTAAGGATATTTTAGAGACTCATTGCTATTCATTACCAATGATCAAACCATGTAATTACATGAAAGAATTTTAATATAAGTAAAAAGAAAAAGCACAGCCTTGAGGATGATGTGACTGGAAGATTGAACGTTGTTAATGACTAGAATCATGAATTACAATTACTTTTACTATCTTGCAGTCTTTCAATCCTTTTGTTATAATTGAGATTTCAGTTGCAAGTAAATTCCTGCTGAGGTGAATTGTATGGAGTATGTTTTCCACACAATGTGCTCATTCACGTGAAGCTCAAGGGGAAAACAATCCAATGGTTGCCCAATTCAGATGGTTGAAGTTTTGGAGATTAAGCATTCAAGGCTCAGCATATCTCTGCAGGAGTTCCTCATGCAATGTGTCCTTATCCAATCATCTTTAGCTGCTTTATCAATGTTCTTCCTGACTGAGTTAAGAGTGGGAATTTTTGCTGATGGATCAATATCCATTCATAATTCTATTACTGATTAGGAAGAATGTCACAGTTGCACTTAGAGGACTCATCCAGTAAGGCCATATGGGTAGAGCTCAGGAATAAGAAACATTCAATTACTATGATGGGATTATACTATAAACCTCCCAATAGCCATCAGGAGATAGAGGAACAGATCTGTAGGCAGATCATGGAAAGATTTTTTTAAAAAAAAACAGCAAGGTTGTTGTGGGTGTTTTTTTTTAACTTCCCCAATATTAACTGGGACTTTCTTACTGTCAGGGGCTTGGTTGGAGCAGAATTTGTTCAGTTCATCCAGCAGATTTTTTGAAATAGTTGAACTAGGATCTAGTATGAGGCCATACTAGACCTTATTGGGGAATGAGCCTGGCCAGGTGATAAGTTTCAGTGGGTGAGAATTTTGGGAACAATGATAATTCCTGAAATTTTAAGATAGTTATGGATAAAGATAGGCTGGTCCTTGGGGAGGAGGGGGGTGTGGGGAGGGACTGTTTAACTGGGTGAAGGTACTCTAACAGTATTAGGCAATGATTGGGAGCCATTGTTGTTGCCCCATCTGGCATGAGGGAGTCCTTTAAAGGCCAGATGGTTAGAGTTCAGGACCAGCATTTTTCTGTAAGAAAGTTATGTCAAAAATTTAAAGGAAACATGTAAGGTTTAGGAAGGTGAAATCAGACAAGGCCCTTGAGGAATATAAAAGAAACAGCAAAGAAATTAAACCAAGAATCAGGAGTGCTAAAAGAGGCCATGAAATGTCCTTGACAAGTTGGATTAAGGAGAATCCCAAGGCATTTTAAAAGTAAATTAGGGGAAAGAGGGTAGCTAGGGAAAGGGTAGATCCACACAAGAACAAAGAAAGGAATTATGTATGGAGCCAGAAGTGGGAGAGATCCTATCCATCACTAAGGACCCTCACCACCTGAAGCATGCCCTCTTATTGCCTTCAGGGAAGAGGTACAGGACCCTGAAGACCCACATTGAATAATTCAGATACAACTCCTTCCCCTCCACCATAAGATTTCTGAATGGTCCATGAATTTGTAAACACTACCTCAATGTTACTTTTTTGCACTATTTATTTGTAACTTAGGAGTAATTTTGTCTTTGCACTGTACTGCTGCTGCAAAACAACAAATTTCATGTCATAAGACACTGATAATTCTGATTCAAATAAGGACCTCACATTGGTATCCACAAAGGGGAAGTACATGGATGATGGTGAGATCATGGAGGAGTATGTTGATATTCTAGGACATGTCAATATTGAGGAGGAGGTGTTGGGAGTCCAGAAAAACATGAAGGTGGATATGTTCTCAGGACTTGATAGGATCTTTTCTAGGATATTAAAGGAATCAAGGGAGATCTAGGCTTCACTGAAATGAAAAGTGAGAAATGCTAGTTTTTTTTTGAGGCCCAAGGCATTAGAAAGCAACTAAAAGGGTGTTACACACTTTTCAATCAAAACTGTACTCCTTGTGGTCTGTTTCTTGCTGAGATCTGGAGTTTGAGTCTGTGCTGTGGATAGTGCTTGAGGTATGAGAGCCCAGTGTGATGGTGGTCAGGCAAGAAGGCAGACACTGGGGGCTTTGTAATGACAGCCTGTGTTGGGGACCGCTATCGTAGGCCCTTGCTATGATTGCTGATGGATGCAGGGAGTTTGGGGTCTCTGTGATAGTTGGGGGAAAGACATTAGAGGTTGACCTGTGAGGTTTGGGAAGTAGGAGGGTAGAGACATTAGGACCCTTTATTGTGAATATTGTTGGGGGGGAGGGGGTGATACAGTTGCATTTTTGATAAATGTACCTTTTGCATTCACACTTGGCATTTTGCTACAGTGCAGGATTCTCAAATTCCTTAGACACCTCCCCAGCAACTTCCTGCTACAAGTGTTCTTTACACAAGTGGGGGATAGAATCATTTTCATTAGTGGGGTTATCCAAACAACTGTGTAGGTTTAAAGTGAGAGGTAGGAAGATTAGAGGGGATCTGAGGAGGAATTTGTTTTCACACAATGGATGGAATGTGGAATGAGCTGCATGAAGTGGTGGAGGCAAATAATCTCAACATCAAAGAAACATCGAGACAAGCACTTGAGTTGCCAAGGCATAGGATGCAAGACCAAGGAATTGATTGTGGACTTCAGGAAGGGGAAGTTGGGAACAGAATGCTGAGAATAATGCTGCAAAGTGCACAGATGGAAGTTGAAATGCTGCTCCTCAGGATTATGTTGGGCTTCATTGGAATTATGCAGGAAGCCAATGATGGGAAAGTTAGTGGGATTGGACTGAAGAATTAAACTAACAGCCAAACAGAAGTTTAGGGCTGCGCTGAAGGATGAATGAAAATGTTCTGCAAAGTGGTCTCGCAATCTACACTTGGTTTCTTGGTAAAAGACTAGATCATGAACACAATGCAATATATCTTAGAGATTGGAAGAAGTACAAGTGACTCGTTGCTTCACCTTAAATCAGAATCAAGTTTATTATCACTGACATGTTGTGAAATTTGTTTTGTGGCAGCAGCACAGTGCAAGACACAGATTTAAAAAAAATTACTATAAGCTACAAAAATAAATAGTGCAGAAGAGGAATAATAAGGTAGTGTTCATGGACCATACAGAAATCTGATGGCAGAGAGGAAGAAGCTGCTCCTGAAATGAGAGTCTTCAGGCTTCTGCACCACCTCCCTGATAGTACTGTGAAGAGGGCATGTCCTGGGTGGTGAGGGTCCTTTATGATGGATTCTGCCTTGAGGAACTGCCTCCTGAAGATCTCTATTTCGGGGGGGGGGAGGGGGGGAAAGGGTTGGGGGTTGTACCTGTGGAGTGAGCTGAGTATACAACCCTCTGCAGCCTCTTTCAATCCTGCACATTGGAGCTCATACCAGGCAGTGATACAACCAGTCAGAATGCTGTCCACTGTACATCTGTAGAAATTTGCAAGAGTCTTTGGTGACATACTAAATCTCCTCAAACTCCTAATGAAGTAGAGCTGCTGGCGTGCCTTCTTCATGATTGCATCAATGTGTTGGGCCCAAAATAGATCCTCTGAGATATTGATGTCCAGGAACTTGAAGCTGCTCACTCTTTCCACTCAATGAGGACTGGTATGTGTTCTCCCTACTTCCCTTCCTGAAGTCCACAATCAATTCCTTGGTCTTGCTGAAGTTGTGTGAGGTTGTTGTTACGACACCACTCAACCAACTGGTCTCTCACTCCTGTACACCTCATTGCCATCTGCACTGCCTTTTGATTCCTGGATGGTGGGAAGAGACACTGAAATGGCAGGTTTTGCATCCCCTTTGGTTGCATGGAAAAAAGGAGATGAAAGAACAAAGTAGTTAAAGAATTACAGTTGGAGTTGAGCATCCATGAATTAAGGAGAACTCTCATCAAGTTTTCAAGAATTACAAAGAATTTAAACTTTTTCTTCAAATCCTTCTCCAATGATGAACACAAGGGAAGGTTAGTTTAGTGGTGAAATCTCATTGAAGCTGGTGGAAGTTACTATGGGTGATTCCTTAACTATGGAGGCTGGTTCCTCTGGTCTTCATCATCCACCACTGTCTTCATGTTCAATGGATAATCTGTAAGACTTCAGATTTCCAGCATCTTCAGTTTGCTGATTTAAAATATTGGTAAATCTTTTATACCAACTATGCTAATAAATGTCCTGCACACTCTGCAAACCAGTGGTGGTAGCACTGTGGGGCTTGAAGTTAAATAGCAAATCTGTATAGGCTCAAAATTGTAGGTGTTTTTGTCATCTGTTCATCAGAACTTAATTAGTTTTGAAACTCTCCACCACCATTACAGGATTTAACTAGCTCATTAGTGCCACCAACATTTGCTTGGCCTCTCTATTGCCAGTGCTGTTCTAATGGTCAGTGTCATATGGCTCTCATGCACGTTCATTCCTGCTACCAAAATCAATATTTCTATTAGTGGTTACTTGTAGAAAATATTCAAGTTCTTTGTAATTCTTGAAAACTTGAAGTGATTTCTCCTTAACTTGTGGATGTTCAACTCCAACTGTAATTTCTCAACACTATTAAAAGTAGAAGATCTGCTGGGGGCACATGAGTCACTCTCACCTGAGTCAGAAGGCTTTGAATTCAAATACTACTTCTAGTAGTTGAGAACAGAATCCAGATGGACCCCTCAGTGTAATACTGAGTGTATACTTCATCACTGGAGTGTCATCTTTTGCAAAAGATGTCAAGTCACTCTCAGACATAAACAATCCAATGTCACTATTTGAAGGAAAAGAGCACAGTTCACCCAGGCATCTGAGCAATATCCATTCCCTAATCATCATTACTAAAACAAATTATCTGGTCGTGCTTGGGAGCCTGGTATATGCAAATTAGATCATGTTGATAGCACATTTCTTTGGTAAACCTTGAGATTGTGAATTTTTTCTCACTATTTTTGGATGATATGACTGTAGAAAAGTGTTTCCACTGGACAATATTTCAAGAGGTCATATATCACTATTATACCAAGGGTTTGTTCATAAATGAATGAAATCTTCCTTCAGCATTTACAATGTCACTAACACATTGTGGCCAGAGGAAACTGCTGTATCAAAGCCAAGGGAAATGAGTTAATGAGATTGCATGTGTTACACTAATTTCTCCACTAGCTATGGATGAAAACTTTCATTAGTGAGATAATTACAATAGATTGACTTCATTTCACAGAGAAATCAAACTGTGTTCCTAAGCCTAAAATTCCTGAAATTTAGTCTCGTAAATAAAAATGGATCTTCACATTTACTCAAGAAAAGGCTCATGGAGTTATATAAAAAAATAAATTTGCACAACAGTTGGTCTGGATGTTTAATCTATCACCTTTTAACTTTGGTCTTTCATATTAAAAAGGAAGTGAGTCTTTAATGTTGAAGTGAGAATGTTGAAGATTTAATGGCCATTCAGACATCAAATTTGGCAGAAAAGAATTTAAAGTATTTTGTTTTTAAAATGTTGATTTTGGAACCAGGAGGACCCGAAAGACCCCTCTGGGAACCTTAAGAGCACTTGGATCACCTAGGCACTGAAAGGATGGAAGCCAAGTGCTGGAGGATGGGATTCATTACTGGTCAGCAGGGACTTGGTGGTAAATGAATAGGTGTTGCACCTTCTGCAGGTGCATGGGTTGTTAACCTGAGAAGAGGGGAGATGGAAGAGTGGACTAGGGAATTGTGCAGGAAATGGTCCCTTTGTAATTCTGAAAAGGGAAAAGAGGGAAAGATGTCTGGTGAAATTCCACTGAGCATATGGAAGCCCAAAGTACATGGTGAAAGGAGTGCACCACCTCTCAATCTACCCATCCACCCATCTGGTGAGGCACTTCCTATTCTGTGGTTGTCTGTAAGTCCTATATTGGTCTCCTCAGAGTGGAAGTAAGTTATCCTTTATCCTGAGGAACTACTGAAGAAGAATGCTGCACTATTAGATGTACTATTTTTCAAACAAATGTTAAACTCCTCTCTTGAGAGGATAGACATCCCCAAGCACTCTTCAACAGAAGAGCAAGGAGTTTTCCTGGTTTCCCAGTCATTACATTTCCCTTGACCAAAATATTAAGTTACTAACTTATTTATCTTAGTATGTTTTGTGGGACACTACTATGTGTAAAATTGGCTTCTGTATTTCCTGCATATCCTTCTAAATTACTTGATCTAAATCACTTTGCAGTGTTCTGAAGTTGTGAGGCAATTTAAAAATCTGAGTTTTATTTCCTCAGATCATGAAATATCCATTGAACCTAACAATTGTTAATATTCCCCACAGGCAGATAAAGAGCAATAAATGAAAGTACTCGTAGTAACTCTAAGTATATAATGTTTGGATGTTTTTCTACTCAGTTATATTTTGATATCTTATTGACCAAATTATCAAACATAGGAGATGTACAGTTAATAGAGAAATAAATACATTTATTCTTTAATCATGTATTCTATGCACTATCATAACATTTTGATTAGCCAGAGGGACTCCTCAGAGCTACAAAAACACCTTTTTATACAGATTACTTGCATATTAATGATTGTGACAGTATTGTAGTGACTCACTGATTATGTTGTACTCCTTTTGTACATTGTTGAGAATGATGATTGGCATTAATAAGATTTAAGAAGGAAAGTCAATTATCTTGGGAATTCTGAGATTTATAATCTGAACATACACTTCCTACCAAATTGACGCCCTGCACCTTTGAATCATTAAGATAACGGGTAGCTCATCCATTTGTTTTGCTTTGAGATCTTATCAAAACACCTGGCAAATAGTAGTTAATTATAATTGCAAATTCTACTTCTAAATAACATCTTAATATTCCAAACAACAATGAAGATGAAAGTGTGCAACTTCCTTTAACACAATAAATTTTACTGGAACATTGGTTAATTAACTTAAAGCTTCCTTTGCATGGTATCTTCAACTTGTTTGGCAGTAACTTGTTTTCTTTCCCACAATGGATCAGATCATTCTGATCCTGGGCAACTGCCTAGAGACATTGCCCTCTGTGCCAGCCCCACCTGGTTCTCCTGATCCTTGAACCATCAGCTAATGGGAACATCCTCTACTTACCAGTCATGATCTTGTGGATTTCTATCAAACCTCTCAGCTGCCTTTGCTCCATTAATAATAACTCCAGCTTCACCAGTCAAATCTTATCAATGTAATCCTGGAACAATTCTAATAAATCCCTTCTACACATTCTCTCACTTCTTTCCAAAAGTTTGCTGACAAGAATGAGATGCAATACTCCACTTGTGGCCTAAATAGTATTTTGTTCAGGTTCAACATGACCTTCCTGTTTTTGTACACTTTACCTCTACCTCTATTTATGAATCTCAAGGTCCCATGTGCTTTACAAAGCACTCTTGCAACACATTGTGCTTTCAAAGATTAATGCACTTATACATCCAGCACCTTTTTTTTAGATCATGATATCATCTTCTGTCTTTTCTGTATGAAATTCCATCTGCCACGTACTTATCCATTCTGCCGGCATATCAATGTCAAAATGTACAATTTTGTCTTTTTTAAAAGCCTCTAAATTTGACCAACTGTCTGCAGCTGTCAGTAACATTGACACCTTTGATAGCCTGTGTGCCTGGAGGTGTTAGATGGTCCCAGTGCTTCACTAACCACACCTAAGTAGGTCAAGTCAATCTAATAACAAAAATACACAGGGCCAGGATAATGAATGTGCTGGGAATGATGGCCTGAAGAGTATTTATTTTAATGTAATGAGTATAATGGTTAAGGCAGATAAGCTTAGAGCCTGGATTAGTACATGGAACTACAATATTGTAGCCATTATCAAAACATCCTTGGTAGAAGGACAAGACTGGCAACTCACAGCTTCAGGGTACAGAGGTTTTAGATGTGACAGGGATGTACAAGAGGTGGAGGAGTTGCATTACTGGTGAGGGAGAAGGTCACACCTGTACTTGAAGAGGACATCTTGGAGGGTTCATTCCACAAGGCCATATGGATAGGAGTATGGTGGAGTTATACCACAGGCTTTCCAATAGTCACCAGGAGTGAGGAACAGGTAAGCAGGAGGATCATGGAAAGATGTAAAAACAGGGTTGTAGTATTGTCTGGATGGGTTTCCTCTGGGTGCTCTGGTGTCCTCCCACATTCCAAAGACATACAGGTTAGGATCTGTGGGCATGCTATGTTGGCACTGGAGGAGTGGCAACACCTGTGGGCTGCCCCCAGCATACTCTAATGCAAAGAGACACATTTCACTGTGTTTTGATGTACATGTGACTAATAAATATCTTGTATCTTGTCTAGTAGTGGATGATTTTAACTTTCCCAATACTAACTAAGACTTCCTTAGTGCCAGAGGCTTAGATGGGGCAGAATTTGTCAGATGTATCTGGGAGTTCCTTGAAACAATGTGAATAGTCTAACTAAGGATGGGGCTGTACGAGACCCTGTACTAGGGAATGAACCTGGCCAGACAATCAAAAGTTTCAGTGGGGGAACATTTTGGGAAATTCTGTAAGTTTTAAGATCCTTGTGGATAAGGATAGGATGGATCCTCAGGTGAGAGTGCTAAACTGGGGGAAGGCTAATTACAATGGTATTAGGCAGGAACTGGGGAGAGTAGATTGGGACCAGCTGTTTGAGGGTAAGTGGACATGTGGGGGTCTTTTTAAAGGCCTGTTGATTAGAGTTCAAGACCAGCATGTTCCCATGAGAATGAGAAATAAGGATGGCAGGGTTCAGGAACCTTGGATGACAAAGCCCTTGAGGAATATAAAGGAGGCAGGAAAGTAAACAAAAAAATAGGAGGGCTAAAAGAGGCCATGAAATGTCCTCGGCAAGCAGGATTAAGAAGGATCCCAAGGCATTTTATATGTATATTAGGAGCAAGAGGGTAGCTAGGGAAAGGGTAGGTCCACACAAGAACAAAGGGAATTTATGTGGAGCCAGAAGTGGGAGATGCCCTAAATGAGTACTTCACATTGGTATTCACCAAGGAGAAGGACGTGCATGATGGTGAGATCAGGGAGGGGTACACTGATATTGTAAGGCATGTAGACATTGAGGAGGAGGAGGCATTGGGTGTCCTGAAAAACATTAAGGTAGATATGTCCCCAGTGCCTGAGGGGATCTATCCCAGGATATAATGGGAAGCAAGGGAGGAGATTGCAGTGGTTTTGAAGGAGAACATTACATTCTCTTTAGCCATGGGTGAGATGCCAGAAGGCTGGAGAATAGCCAGTGTTGTTCTTTTGTTTAAGAAGGGCAACAGGGACAAACCAGGAAATGAGGCCAGCAAACCTTACATCAGTGGTGGGGAAATTATTGGAGAAGATTTTTAGGAACAGCATTTACTCGTATTGGAAATGATGACTTTGTGCAGGAAAGGTTTTGTTGCACATATTTGGGAATTATGGAAGTGACAAAAATGATTGAGAGTAGGGTAGTGAATATTGTCTAAATGGACCAGTAAAGGCTTTTGACAAGGTCCTTCAAGGTAGGCTGGTCCAGAAGACTAATTCGTATAGGATCTATTGGCTTGGTCATAGAAGACATTGGGTAGTGGTAAAGGGGTATTCGTCTGACTGCAGGTCTGAAACCACTGATACTTCACAAGGATCAGTGCTGGTATTGTTTTGTCATTTATATTTAATGATGCATTGAGTTACACAACATGGAAATGGGCCCTGACAGCCTTGTTTCCTAATAGGAGGTCAAGTGTAGTCCCTTGAGTAGGACCATCTACATATTGCTTGAGAAAACTCTTGGACACACTTAACACATTCTGCTCCATCTAATCCCTTAGCATTATGGCAGTCCCAATCAACATTAGGGATAAAAGAGGAAACGTGTGCCTGGAGTCAGAAGGGATAGGGGAGGTCCTTAATGAATACTTTGGTATTCACCAGAGAGAAACCTTGACATCTGAGAGGATGGCATATGACAGACTATGCTATGGCATGTTGATGTGAGGAAAGAGGATGTGCTGGAACTTTTGGAAAAACATTAGGATAGAGAAGTCACCAGAGCTGGATGGGATATATCCAAGGTTATTACGGGAAGCTAGGGAAGAGACTGCTGTACCTTTGGCAATGATCTTTGTATCCTCACTGGCCACAGATGTAGTGCCAGAAGATTGGAGGGTGGCAAATGTTGTTCCTTTGTTTAAGAAAGGCAGTAGGGATAACCCTAGGAATTACAGGCCAGTGAGTCTTACTTCAGTGGTGGACAAATTACTGGAGAAGATTTATGGGTATTTGGAGAAACATAGGCTGATTAGGGACAGTCAGCATGGCTTTGTGAGGGGTAGGTTGTGCCTTATGGGCCTGATTGAATTCTTTGAGGATGTGACAAAAAAATTGAAGGTAGAGCAGTGGATATGGTGTACATGGATTTTAAGGCATTTGATAAGGTTCCTCATGGAAGGCTTATTCAGAAAGTCAGGAGGCATGTGATCCAGGGAAACTTAGCTGTCTGGATTCAGAATTGGCTTGCTCATAGAAGACCGGGTGGTGGTAGATGGAGCGTATTCTGCCTGGAGGTCAGTGAACAGGTGTTCCACAGGGATCTGTTCTGGCATCCCTGCTCTTTGATTTTTTTTCAAATATAAATGACTTGGATGAGGATGTGGAAGGGTGGGTTAGTAAGTTTCTGATGATACAAAGGTTGGTGTTGTGAATAGTGTAGAAGGTTGCTGTAGATTACAACAGGATATTGATAGAATGCTGGGCTGAGAAGTGGCAGATGGAGTTCAACCTGGATAAGTGAAGTGATACACTTTGGAAGATCAAATTTGAAACAGAATAAAAGGTTAATTGTAGGACTCTTGGCAGTGTGGAAGAACAGATCTTGGGGACCACATTATAGATCCCTCAAGGTTGATAGGGTTGTTAAGAAGGCATATGGACTCTTGGCCTTCATTAGACGGGGTATTGAGTTCAAGAGCCGCAAGGTGATGTTGCAGCTCTATAGAACTCCAGTCAGACCACACTTGGAGTATTGTGTTCAGTTCTGGTTGCCTTATGGAAAGGATTTGGAAGCTATAGAGACTATGCAGAGGAGATTTGCCAGGATTGGAGAGCATGTCTTATGAGGATAGGTTGAGTGAGCTAGGGCTTCTCTTTGGAGAGGAGGAAGATGAGAGGTGACTTGATAGAAGTGTACAAGAGGCATAGATCGAGTGGACAGTCAGACTTTTTCCAGGGTGACAATCCCTAACATGAAGGGACATAATTTTAAGGTGATTGGAGGAAGGTATAAGGGGGATGTCAGGGGTAAGTTTTTAGTGGTGGGTGCGTGGAACACACTGCCAGCAGAGGTTGTCGGGGCAGATACATTAGGAACATCTAAGAGACTCTTAGATACATGAATGATAGAAAAATAGGGGGCTATGTGGAAGGGAAGGGTTCGATTGATCTTTGAGCAGGATAAAATGTCAGCACAACATTGTGGACCCAAGGGCCTGTACTGTGCTGTAGTGTTCTATGTTCTAACTTAAAACACCTATTATTACAACATGGTATTGGCGAGGCATGGTAGTGTAGTGGTTAGTGTAACGCTATTACAGCACCAGGGACCCAGGTTCAATTCTGGCCGCTGTCTGTAAGGAGTTTGTACTTTGTCTGCATGGGTTTCCTCCGGGTGCTTTGGTTTCTTCCCATATTCCAAAAACATACAGGTTAGGAAGTTGTGGGCATGCTATGTTGGTGCCGGAAGTGTGGCGACACTTGCGGGCTGCCCCCGAACACTATTGCAAAATATGCATTTCACTGTGTTTTGATGTACATGTGACTAATAAAGGTATCTCTTATCTATTATTCCTACATCTGTCTGCAATTTGAATGAAAATGCAGGAGGTCTGATTAGGTTTGCAGATGACATGAAAAGTGATGGAGTTGTGGAGAGTGAGTAAGGTTGTCAAAGGATACAGCAGGATTCAAGTCAGTTAGAAACTTGGGCAGAGAAATTGCAGATGGAGTTTAATCGGAACAAGTGTGAGGTGTTGCATTTTTGGAGGTTAAATGCAAGAGGAAATGCACAGTGAACAGCAGGACCCTTAGGAGCATTGATATATGGGGGAGTCTTAGAGGTGTAAGTCCATAGCTTCCTGAAACAGTCAACACAAATAGTCAGGGTGGTAAAGAAGGCATACAACATACTTGCCTTCATCACTCATGGCATTGAGTATGAAAGTTGGAAAGTCACGTTGCAGCTGTGGAAAACTCTGGTTAGGCCATATCTGGAGTATTGTGTGCAGTTCTGTTTGCAACATTGCAGCAAGGATGTTGAGGCTTTGGGAGTGTGTAGAAGAGGTTCCAAGGATGTTGCCTGGATTGGAGTGTATTAACTACAAGGAGAAGTTGGACAAACCTAGATTTTTTTCTCGAGTGTGGGAGGCTGACAAGTGACCTAATAGAAGTGAATAAAATTATGAGAGAGAGTCTTTTTCCCAGGCTGGAAACTAGAGGACACGTGCGTAAGGTGAGAGGGGGAAAGTTTAAAGGAGATGTACCAGGCAAGTTTGTTTACAAAAAATGGTAGGTGCCTGGAATGGGCTGCCGGGGTAGTGGTGGAAGCAGATATGATGGTGATTAAGAGGCTGTTAGATAGACACATGAGTATGCAGGTAATGGAGGGATATGGATCGTGAATAGGCAGAAGAGATTAAGTTTAATTTGGCATAGTGTTCAGCTCAAACATGGGTGGAAGGGCCTGTTCCTGTGCTGTGCTGTTTTGTTTGATATTATCTAATCTGGAAGTATTGTATTTGGTGAAACAATCCTCCAAATTTCTGAACAGTCCATGAGCACTACCTCATTATTCCTCTTGCACTATTTATTTTTGTAACTTGTAGTAACTTTGTCTTTATATCTTGCACTGTACTGCTGCCACAAAACAACATTTCACAACATGTCAGTGATAATAAACCTGATTCTGATTCATTTAAACTGATCATTATTGATTGTTTTCTAGATAGAATTCCATGTACATCTAAGTTCTGTTGGGCAAAGGTTTAAGGTGAGAAGGGAAGTTAAAGGAGATGTGGGAGGCAAGTTTTTTTTAAAAGAGTGGGAGATGCCTAGTAGGTGTTGCCGGGGGAGTTGTTATAGGCAGATATGCTAGCAATGTTGAAGAAACATTTATATAGACACATGAGCAGGCAGGGAATATTGGGATATGGACCATGTGCAGGCAAATGGGTGTAGTTTAATTTGGCATCATGGTCACCACAGAATTGATGAGCTGAAGGGTCTATTCCTGTGCTGAACTGTTCACAGTTCAATGTAAAGTGGTGAGAATAGGCTCCCAGTGGAAGACTGTCAGGGGCCACACAAGAACAAACAGTATGTCCCTGGGGTAAACAGACTATGACTCCCAGACAACAAAAATCAGTCTCATTTTGGATAATTAAAATTAAGCTGTGGACCTAGCACTGACCACTGAGGAAAATTATTATCCCCAATCTAATAAGCAACTGTTTACCATGACTCTTTGATCTTTAACTATAAGTGATTCTTTTTAATCCATGATAACATTGTTTGTTTTATTGTATGAGCCTCCATTTTGTTAACCAGCTTTGAAATGGAATTTGGCAAATGCCTTCTGGAAATCCATACAGTCAACATCTACTGCAATCCTTTTATCAACTTGTCTGTTAACTCATCAAAGGTTCGATGTTAGTCGAATATGATTTGCCTTTACTCAGTCCATACTGGTTTTTCTTTGTTAACTCAAGCTTATCCATGTGCACATTAATTTATTTTTGTTAATACTGCTTCTGAAAGCTTCCCCACTATTGAGGTTAGACTACATTTAAATTCACCTTCAGTTTCTCAAACTATATATACATACACACACCAGAGAGCTAAACTTTTTTTTAGAGTTATGGAGTCAGCACTAAAACAAGCCCTTCTGCCCACCATGTCTCTGCTGTCCATTGTACCTATCTACAATAATCTCTATTACCCGCATTAGATCTGTAGCCTTTTATGCTTTGGCAATTCAAGTACTTGTCCAGATGCTTCTTAAATGTCATGAAAGTATCTGCCTCCTCCACCTCTTCAAGCAGTGCATTCCAGACTCCAAACACCCTGGGTGTGAAAAATATCCCCTTCAGATCCCCTTTCTTCATGGGATGTGGGCATCTCTGGCAAGGCCAGCATTTATTTCCCATCTCCAACTGTCCTTAACTTGAGTGACTTATTAGGTTATTTCAGAGAGTGCTTAAGTCAGAGTGGCTGTTCTGGAGTTGTATATAAAGTGGAGTTCCTTCTGTGAAGGACACTAGTGAAGGTGGGTTTTTACAACAGTCCAGTGGTATTTATGGTCACCATTTGTATGGAAAGTTTTTTAACCCCAGAAAATCCAGATTATTGACAATTTAAATTCCACAGCTGCCATGATGGTCTCTGGACTGTAAATCCAGACTGGCAATTTAACTGCTGCACCATCACTATACTCTTAATTACTCTTTGAAATGGTTTAGCAAGTCACATTGTTGAAATGCAATTTAGGATGGGCAATTAAGTATTGCTGTGGGTCTGGAGTCACATATCAACCTGACCAGGTAAATGAGGTAGAGTTCTTTCCTTGGTAAACATTAGTTTTATTGATCTAACAGCTTTGATCAGTATTACTGATATTAACTTTTCATTCCAGAAATACTTAATTTCTTGGATTAAAATTCCCAATTGGCTGTTGTGGAATTCAAACTCTTGTCTCCAGCTCAGTCCTCCGGGACACAGGATGCTAATCTAGTGATTTAACCAGTATTTCACTTATTCCTCAAATTTCTATTAAATTTAATGTGTTTGGATGTTTTGTACAGTTTTTAATTTGTATATGTATTATCTTGTATCATACATTTCACTGAACCATTTATTATGTTCATTATGCTCTTACAAAATGAAAAATAATCACATGGCCATTTACTAATTTTCCAACATCTACTGTCAATCTGACCAGGTGACTCTTTGAACTATTGCAGTCCATGTGGTGAAGGACCACTTCTATCCCACTACTATAAGACTATTGAATAGTTCCCTAGTATGATAAAATGGACTCTTGACCTCTCAATCTACCTCATTATGACCTTGCACCTTATTGTCTGCCTGCACTGCACTTTCTCTGTAGCTGTGACACTATTCTGCATTCTGTATTGTTTTACCTTGTACTACCTCAATGCACTGTGTAATGAATTGATCTGTATGTACAGTACACAAGGCAAGTTTTTCACTGTACCTCAGTATATGTGACAATAATAAACCAATTCCAACAAGATTAAGTGTGATTCTGCAGAAGTGAAAATAACCTGGTTGCAGAGCTTTGCATCTACAGCTATGCAATGTTTGTTATACCTGAATGCATTGTAAATCAGCCCTATGCACACTGATCTATATTGGTCTATCAATGCATGAATTTTGTAATTCTTCAAGTCAATATTGCAAGATGGCACTGGAGTGCAGTGACTCGTAAGCTGCTCTCTAGTTCTATTATAATTGTTGCACTCTTTTAAATCTAAATTCTATGGCTAAGAATTACTAATGTTCTTTTTAAATCCCCTTAGGTATGGTGATCTTCTGACCTCCTGGAGCAAATGTACTACTGACCTTACTCCTGGATCCACATGGTGTCATGCTCTTGCACCTTATAGTCTGCCTGCACTGCATTTTCTCTAACTGTAACATTTAATTCTACATTCTGTTATTGCTTTTCCCTTGTACTACCTCAATGCACTGATGTGATGAATGATCTGTATGGATGGTATGCAAAACAAAGTTTTATTATTGTCATATGGTACAGTGAAAATCAATTACCAATCTGTTTGGGCCTGGCACCTTCTGTTTGGCAGTGATGTGGGAGGGGAGGCTGATGTGTCAAACCTTCCCCCACAGCCTACAAGTTCACTTGCTCATTGGAGCTTGTTCTGCTTCCTGGGTCACCTGCAGGTCTGGTGTGGGCTCTCTGATGGGTAGACTGCCCTAGCTTTGCCCTGGGTTCTTCATAGTCAACTGTTTGCAATAGCGTCCTCTCAATTGTGCAAGAGAATGAGGGCATTCTTAAGGCTTTGTTTGATATTGTTGTTTTGTGAATTTTGACCTTGCTTTGCCCTGTAGGAGCTTCTGAATTTGACCACAGAGTGCAGACAATCACTCCTTTTTCATCTAGCCACAAGAGCCTGTGAGCATCCAGCATTGACTGCATCAGCAATGTGGTATGCAGGCCAATGCATGGTATCCTAGAAGCTGTCATGATGCTTTCAATCCACAGAAGGCTACTGTGTCAGCTGCGTTTAAACTACCTTCCATCAAAGGTGACTTCCAGTCATCGAGGTTTCCATTGATAACACAGCAATTGGGAGCATGCACAAAACAATGCCCACATTGCCACACAGTAGTGTAGCAGTTAGTGTAACGCTATTACAGAGCCAGCACCCCGGGTTCAATTCCGCCACTGTCTAAGGAGTTTGTACCTTCTCCCTGTGTCTGTGTGGGTTTCCTCCCACACTCCAAAGATGTACAGCTAAGGAGGTGTGGGCATCTTATGTTGGTGCCAGAAGAGTGCCCCAGCACATTCTCAGTAATGCAAAAAGATGTATTTCACTGTGTTTCAATGTAAATGTGACTAATAATAAATATCATCTAATATCTGGTATAGATAACCAGATGGCACAAGCAATCAATATGGTAGTTAGTGTTAGTTGGATGTTGAAATCGTGGAAATGACCAGGCATCTTAAAGTTAACAAGTTGCCTGGATTGTAGTTAGCAGACAAGTGATCCTGGCTGTCTCCCCTTTACTCTTTTAGTCCAGATGAAGGGTCTCAACCTGAAACACTGATTGTCCATTTCCCTCAACAGATGCTGCCTGATTCACTAAGTTCCTCTAACAGTTTGATTTTTTTTTGCTCCAGAGTCCAGCATATGCAGACCTTCATGTCTCCATGTGATACCAGTGCCCATTTTCAAGCATGATCACTCAGTCTCCCCTTATTCCTTATCAAAGAGCTGGCAAAGCTTCAATGCCATGGCACTGACAGCAACATTTCTACACTGTTGGCTTCTGGAAGGGTCTGATGATTATTTACTCCATCTGAGGGCACAAAAGCAATCAACATATAAAGTCTGCAATGAATCATTAATTTTCTAAATTTTGCAAGGCAAAACACAGCAACAGACACATGCCTAATGATAGCCATTTTGCATCTGGCTTAGCACCAACCAAAAGACTAATTTATTTCTTTGGGATTCTGAGCCCAGTAACATGAGTTTGACGAATGCAGTTTTATAATCCTCTCTGCAAGTTGAATGAAGTACAGAAAATTGGGTTATCCAAAGTAGATCATAATTATTACTGTATCTGCAGTAAAATAACTTTTTTCTCTGCCAAGAAACAAACTCTCTCTCCAATGTCTTAAAGTTGGAGCTGTGCATTGCACTTGCTGTAACAGTTGAAAATTGATCTCTAACCTTGAAGTTTTTGTACACAAATATTGATATTCCAACTTATCTGTAACTAAAGTGGGATTTAAAAATAAATGTTGGGTTTGCTCATCAAATCAGGCAGAATCTGTGGGCACAAAAACTGTGACATCTCAAGTCGATATCATTACTGAAATGATCTGAAATTGTTGAATGCAATGCTGACTTGGGAAGGGAGTAATGTGCTCAGCATTAGTTACAGTGATATCTACTGGAATAGTGCAGGAGGCCCACTGTAAAAACCTGAAATACAGGAAGAATATGTCTCAGACAGACCAGAATTCCAGAAAGCAGTGGTTTTGATTGCATCCTCAAACAGTGGCTGGTCAAAATATGACATAAAATTGCAAGGAATTTTAGTGTCTGCCTCTAAGAAATGGGGCTCCTCCTGGCAATGTGTGGGGAAAATTGGGGTATTCAGGTGGTAAGTTGCTTTACTCTTCATTACATTACCCATTGTGGGTGCAGGCAACTCA
Source organism: Pristis pectinata (assembly GCF_009764475.1). NCBI lineage: Eukaryota > Metazoa > Chordata > Chondrichthyes > Rhinopristiformes > Pristidae > Pristis > Pristis pectinata. The sequence continues at coordinate 21,296,343 of NC_067409.1, read as the reverse complement.
CCTAGGCTTTCTTCATAAGCAACAAGCAAAGGCACTGGAGGAACTCAATGAGTCAGGCAGCATCTGGACTAGGAAGTCCAGATGAAGGGTCTCGAACTGTAATGTCAACTGTCCATTTCCCTCCATACATGCTGCCTGACCTGCTAAGTTCCTCCAGTGCCTTTGTGTTGCTTCAGATTTCCAGCATCTGTGTCTCCACTAGGCTTTCTTCATGTTGCACAATTTGCTAATTATTAGCATTCAACAGTTAAATATCTGTTTCAAAAGTAGCTGAGTTCCCACACATGTATATATTTGCAACTGTTGAAAGTATCACGACTGGTCACATTATGGTCTGGTAAGGCAATTCAAATGTGCAGGAACGTAAGAAGCTGCAGAGAGTAATGGATTCAGCCCAATACATCACGGGCACATCCTCACCACCATTGGTGGTATCTACAGGAGGTGCTGTCTCAAGAAGGCAACATCCATCATCAAAGATCCCCACCATCTGGGTCATGTCACCTTCTCACAGCTACCATCAGACAGGAGGTACAGAAGCCTGAAGTCCCTCACTACCAGGTTCAAGAACAGCTATTTCCCTTCAACCATTTGGTTCTTGAACCAACCGACAAAACCCTAATCACTACAGTTTAGCAACACTATGATCACTTTGCACTAAAATGGGCTTTCTTTCTTGTAAAAATTGTATAGAATTTGTTTATTTTGTTTTTCTTGTAAATGTTGCTTATATGATGCTATGTGCCTGTGATGCTGCTGCAAGTTAGTTTTTCATTGCAGCTGTACAAACGTGTACTTGTGCAGAAGACATTAAACTGGACTTTGACTTGACTTTGAACTGCTAAGAACTTAACTTGGATCGAGCTGATGATTGAATCTGTAGAGTCATAGAGTTGTACAGAAATAGGTCCTTCAGTCCACAACGATCATGCCTATCTATACTTGCATGCATTAATTCCACATCCTTTTCTGCTTTGCTAATTCAAGTACCTGTCCAGATGCCTCTTAAATGGTGTTGTTGTTCCTGCCTCCATCACCTCCTCTGGCAGCTATTTCCAGATAACCAACTACTCTTTCTGTGAAAAATTTACCCCTCAGATCCCCTAGGAAAACTCTTCCTTCTCAAACCTATGACCTCTAATTTTAGACACCTTTACCCTGGGGGAAAAAGACTGACTATCAACCCTACTTGTGTCTTTCATAATTTTATAAACCTCTAAGATCACCCCTCAGCTTCCTTCACTTTAGGGAAAACAGTCCCAGCCTATTCAATCTCTCCTTATAACTCAAGCCCTCTAGTCCAGGTAACATCCTTGTGAATCTTTTCTGTACCCTAGCTTAATCACTTCCTTCCTATAGTATGATGACCAAAACTGCACACCGGACTCCAAGTGTAGCCCAAACAACAATTTGTTCAATTGTTATATGACATCCCAACTTTTTCACTCAATGTCTTGGCTGATGGAGGCAAGCATACCACACCACCCTGCATACCTGCGTTTCCTTTTTTTGAGGAACCATCTACTTGTACTCCTAGGTCTCAACAAGGCGAATAAAGTAAGATTAGAATCTTTTCTGCAGCTTCCCTAGCTTAGTCACATAATATTCTAAGTGCAGTCTAAACAATATTTTGTACAACTATAATGTGACATCCCAACCCTTGCACTCAATACCTTGGCCAATGAAGGCAAGCATGCCATATGCCTTCTTCAACACTCTGTCTACCTGTATTGACACTTTTGGCGAACTATGCACTTGTACCCCTAGGTCTCTCTGTTCAACAACACTCCCGGGACACTGTCATCTATCCTGTATGTACTGGCCTGATTTTTGACTTTCCAAAATGCATCTCTTCACACTTGTCTAAGTTAAATTCTATCAGCCTTTCCCTTGTCCACTTTCCTTGTTGACCTAGATATTGTAACCTCAGACTGTCCTTCACCTTGGTGTCATCTGCAAACTGACTAATCATGCCACCAACATTCTTATCCAAATCATTAATACATATATATGACAAACAACAGGAGACTAGCACTGATCCCTACAGCACACCACTGGTTATAGGCCTCCAATTTGAAAAATAACCCTCCACTATCACCCTCTGCATCCTACCAACAAACCAACTTTGTATCCAATGAGCTAGCTCACCCTGGATTCCATGTTTTCTAACCTTCTAGACCAGCTTACCATGTATGGACCTTGTCAAAGGGCTTTCTAAAGTCCATGCAGACGATATCTACTGCCCTGCCTTCAACATTTCTCTTAGTCACCTCTTCAAGTAACTCAATCAAATTCATGAGACATGATCTCACATGCTTAAAGCTATGCTGACTATTCTTATTAGTCCTTGCCTTTCCAAATGCAGTTAGATCCTATCTCTCAGAATCCTTTCTAATAACTCTCCCATCACTGATGTAAGGCTCACTGGCTTATAGTTCCCTGGCTTATTCCTGCTCCCTCCTCAAATAAAGGCTGAACATTAGCTATCCGCTGGTCTTCAGGTGCCTCACCTGTGGATAACAAAGCTTCAAAAATTTCTTCCAGGGCCCCAGCAATCTTCACCTTTACTTCCGATAACATTCTTGGATATGCAAGAGACTGCAGATGCTGGAATCTGGAGCAACAAACAATCTGCTGGAAAAGCTCAGCGGGTCGAGCAGCATCTGTGGGAGGAAAGGAATTATTGACATTTCAAGTCAAAACCCTGCATCAGGACCTGCATGATTGACTTCCCCTTTATCATAGTTGCTGGAACCTTACTCACATTCCCCTCATTTCCCAGACATCTGCCGTCACCTACACCTTTATTGGATTCGACTGTTTTAATTAGTTTTTTAACATCAGGTGAGTATGTTTTTTCACTGGTTGGTTTGGCCACAGGTATCCAATAGGTTTCCTGATTGGACTATTGTTAGCTATCTTATCTCAGCTATAAAAGGTGTCGTTTTTTGTTAATCACTCTCTTGCCTCTACCCCTCTCTTGCTCTCCTCCCCCCCCGGCCTTAGCTCATTTTTAGTTCATTTGTCTCGGCTCATCTCCCAGTAGTGAAGCTAGTGCCATGTGCTCTGTGACTGTTCCTTTGTTTTAAACTTTTCCAATAAAACTTTGTGAAAGTACCAAGTTGTTTTCAACTCATCCCTAGACTCCTGAAAGGACCTGTGGATTTGAAAATAACCGGATCCGACACCTCCCAGACAGGACAGAGATAGAGTCCCCTTGGTCCTCACCTTTCTTCCACTGGCCTCTGCATCCTTTGCCATCAGCTGCAACAGTCACACCTTCCCCTCTCCTCCCCTTTCTGCTTTCTACAGGAACCATTCTCCCTCTGTCTCCCTGGTCTGCTCATCCCTCCTCACCCATCCCCTCCCTTGTAATCACAGAAGGTGTAACACTTCCCTATCACTTTCCCCTGCAACCATAGAAGGTGCAACACTTGTCCCTACACCTCCTCCTCATCACCATCCAGGGACCAAAGCAGCCCTTTCAGATGAGGCAGGGATTCACATGCACCTCTTCCAACCTCGTCTATGTCATCTCTTCTACGTCAGCAAGATTAAGCGTAGACTAGGAGACCATTTTGTGGAGCACCCGCATTATGTCTGCAGCAGCCATCTTGAGCTTCCATTTGCATTGTCACTTCAGCTCCCCTTCCCATTCCCACATTGACCTGTCTGTCCTTGGCCTTCTCCACTGCCAGGGTGAGGCCAAACACAAACTAGAGGAACAGCACCTTACATTCCACTTGGGTCGCCTACAGCCCAATGGTGTGAACATTGAATTTTCCAGTTTCAGAGAACCCGCTCCCCCTGTGTTCTTTTCCCACTCCTGCTGGGTCCACTTGTGCTCTATCTCCTTTTGTCCACCTTTTCCATTTCCTTCCCACATCATTACCGAGATCTGTCCTCTCCCACACTTGGCTCCATCTGCCAATCACCCACACACCTATCCACCTGGGTTTCTGCTCCCTTTGCCTCCCTTTCTTATTCCGTCCCCCACTTGGTTCAGTCTGCCCACCTTCCCCCACCTCACCCGGTTCAAACCTATCACCTATCGGCCCTGTTTCCCCACTATCTTCCCTCTACAATCTCGATCCTGATGCAGGATCTTGAGCTGAATCAAAGGCCGTCCCTTTGTCTGCACAGATGCTGCTTGGTCTGCTGAATTCCTCTGGCAGTTTGTTGTTTGCTTGTCCTTCGTAGTGTTCCAGGATATCACTGTTCCCTCCCCTGCTCATTGGTTTCCTTGTTGTTCTCCATGCCAAATACAGATGAGAAGTATTCATTCAAGTCCTTGCCCATTTCCACTCCACACATGGTCGATGCTTAAGGGAACCTACTCTCTCCATAGCTACCCTCTCTTAATATACTTATAGAATCTTTTAGGACTCTCCTTTATCTTATCTGACAGGGATGTCTCATGGTCCCTTTTTACCCTCCTTATTTTCTTCTTGCGTGTACTCCTACATCCTTTATACTCCTCAAGGCACTCATTTGATCTCAGCTGCCTATACATGATATGTACCTCCTTTTTCCTGACCAGACCCTCAATATCCCTTGTCAACCAAGGTTCCCTAATCTTCCTAGTCTTGTCCTTCACCCCAACTGGAACTTACTGGCCCTGAACTCTTCTTATCTCATTTTTAAAAGCTTCTCACTTACCAGATGTTCCTTTACCTGTAAACAGCCTCTGACAATCAACTTTTGAGAGTTCTTGTCTGATGCCATCAAAATTAGACTTACCTCCAATGGAGGGCTTTAACTTGAGGACCAGTCTTTTTTTTACAATGGCTATCCAACAGTCATTATGAACTATAATGACATTTTGTAATTATAATTACTGGTCCCAAAATGCAGGCCCACTGACATACCGACTACCTACCCCATTGAGGGGCCTATAGTATAATCCCATCAAAGTGATTCCTCCTTTCTTATTTCTAAATTCTACCCATATGGATTCACTAGACATTGCTCCCAGCATGTCCTCAATAGTACTGCTGTGATGTTTCTCGCTAATCAATAATGCAGCTCCCTCTCCTCTCTTACGTCCACCTCTGTGGTCATTTTACAATTGGGCCATTAGTAATGTTATATTAGATTTGCAATTTCAGTGCTATGAATATGAGGAGGAATAGCATGTTTTGGTTTCCTGCTTGCGTCAGGTACACGTGGCTTATCCAGGCTCCTATTCACGTGCTAAGAGGAGGTCGAGTGTGGCCCCTTCTCTAGTACGGCCACCTACATATCGTTTCAGTAAACTTTCTTGGACACTCTTAATAAGTTGTGCCCAATCTAGTCCTCAACATTAAGGCAGTCCCAGTCAATATTTGGGAACTTAAAACACCCACTATAACAATCCTGTTATTCCTTCATCTATCTATGACTTCCCTACATATATATTCCTCTAATTCAAGTCAATTAACTTGACTTCAATTGAATTCCCACTAAGTATATGGGTGCCTATTGTATGATCCCATCAAAGTGATTCCTCCTTTCTTATTTCTAAATTCTACCCATATGGACTCACTGGACATTTCCTCCAGCATGTCCCCTCTAGTACTACTGTGATCTTTCCCTCAAATCAATAATGCAACTCCTTATCCTCCCTTACCTCCACCTCTGTAGTCATTTTACAGTTGGACAATTAGTAATGGTATATTAGATTTGCATTTTCAATGCTATGAAGGTGAAAAGGAACAGCATGTTTCAGTTTTCTGCTAGCGTCAGGTACATGTGGTTTATCCACTGTGTGTGCTACATTCATTCCACACTTTAGAATGTGAGGTGAAATTAGGTATGATCTTGTTGATTTCCTGTACTACTTCCTTTTTTTTGCAGTAATTTAGCTGTCATTTATCACCCGCAGATTGCAGCCTTCTTTCTGAATCTACTGTAGTTAATGAGATGCTGATTGGCAATTCTGAATTCACTTGCGGATGATTATGTGTTATTTTAACAAGAGAATGACAATAATTTCCTGTAATGCCACTTGTTAAAGTAACTATGCTATAATTGGCTTATCAAGGTGTCAGAAAGGAGAGGGGGAAAGAATCTCAGAGATTTTTTCACTCCCGTTATCATGCTCTTATAAAGTTAAGTGATATCTTGAAAATGCATTATCATCCATCAAATTTACATTCTGATAACTATTTGAAATAATTAAAATTCTATTTGAGATATTTTGCATACTGTTCTTCATGCCACTCCTCTTAATTACACAATATCTTTCCAACCTTTAAATCTCAACATAAATTGGGTAACATGTAGTTTTTCCTAAAATGTGTATGCATGATGTTTTTAACATGTACTTCAATTGAGACTATTGCTCCAGTCTTTTCAGTTGATACAATAAAGATATCTGTAATTCCAGCAAATAAAGGGCAGAGAAAATACACAGCAGATTAAGTATGACGTGTAAATCAGATATGACAGATATATTTCTGCTTGAACGTGTGGGATTCTTGAGGAGGTTGGGGAAGTTGCATGTATGCACGTGTATGTTTATAAGTTTCTGTGTGTGTGTGTGTGTTTATGTCTGTTCACAAACATGCACTTGAAGGAATATTTCCTCAGTACTACTTCAAAACAATTTACAGATCAGAGAACTTGCAAACATATTGATCTAAGGATATCAGGATAAATATTATCATGATGACAATGCAGGTTGACCAGCTAGATCATTCAAAGATACAGAGTGGTTGTGAATCACTGTAATTTGCTGGCCCACCACTGTGGCTCCACTTTTCACCTTTCACAGAGGGTAGAGCTTAATTAACCACCTGGCCTTTAATAAAAATATTGGATCTTTGGATTTTCAGATGAGAGGTCACAGAACCTTAAATGTGGTATTTAACAGAATTTGTAACCCTTTTAAGGATGTGATAATTGTTTTTGCAATGCTAATTAACCTCTCTGGATGAGGAAGGGAACAATATAAACTACTGAGTTTTATTTCAGCATGAAGTAAATTCTTCTCAGAGATTAAAAGCAGTGTTATTTTTTTTCCTTCTTTATTCCCTAGTTGAGTTTTTTCTTTGGAGACATAAGAGACTGCAGATGCTGAAAACTAGAGCAAAAAAAGAGTTGTTGGAGGAACTCAGCAGGTCAGGCAGCATCTGTGGAAGGAAACAGTCGACGTTTTGGGTTGAGACCCTTCATCTGGGTATTTTATCTTTTTTCCCTCCTTACGTCTCTTACGATGGGCATTTTAGTTCTAACTCATTCATTTTGATTTACTCTCCTTCCTCCTGGTCCCTTTGTTTCTTCAACTTTCCAGGCACAATATGGAACTCTACAACTTTAGGTATTTGCTCTTTTTTTCTGTCTGTATCAGAACTGGCCATTACTGACAATCATCCATCTGATTTTGGCTCAGTTTTTCTCTCTCCATTAGTAGAGTCCTAACCTGCTAAGTCACCTACAGCCTACAACCCACAGCCCTGCTTTGAGCAACACATACTACTGATGAAGAAGCACAGTCTTTGTCCAGCAGCCATTTGGTCTGTGTCTTTCAGGGTTATTTGTTATTTTCTTTCTTCTTTCCATCTTCTGCCTCTGTCCCAACTTTCTCTGCAACTTAAACTACTCTCACTCTCACTCTCTCACACAGTCTGACAAATGGTCTTAGACCTGAAACATTAACTCTGTTTCTCTTTCCACAGATACTGCCTGACGTGCTGAATGTTTTCAACATTTTCTGGTTTTGTCTCTCTTTATCTTTCTTGGTCCTTAAATTTCATCGGTTAAGAAGTAGACCATTGGCCCTGCTGTTTACAAAAATCCTACCTATTTCATTCCACACAATCCCCAGGGCAGTCCAAAACATTCAGAGCTGAAAGACATAATAAACTAAAAGCATATGCTGCAGGATTTGGACCCAATGACCTTTAAAACATGTATTATTAATTGCTTTATATCTGAGAAATTTCTGTTGTATACAAGAAAAGGGCAGACTTTTTGAAGTTCCTTGGATGCAGGTTTGTTGGATGGTTCAGTGTAGTAGAACCTCCATTTATCTTTGATAAAAGAAAATTCTGAAAGGTAAACAAAAAACTGGAAAAAAAAACAAGAGTAGGAAAAATGTTAACACTTAAATTAAGTGTAATATAACACTTAAATAACCAGCTACACTTCTAACCAAGCTCTTCCAGTACAGTGGCATTTATCTGACAAAGTGGTAAATTACCCAGGTATGTCATGTTTACACACATCTTATCCAGCTAACTACTGCCTAATCAGGCCACTCTCAATTATCACCAAATGTCAAAAAGTCATTGACAGTTCCATCAATCAGCATTTAATCACCAATAATTTCCTCACCAATGCTAGTTGAGATTTGTCAGGACTACTTGGCTCCAGCCCTCACCACAGCCTTGATCCAATCATGGACTAAAGAGATGAATTCCAGAGGTGGGGCAAGGCAGCCTCATGGAGTCCTGGTAGAACTGAACTCGAAGAGAATCAAGGGTAAGCACTCCAGTGGTTGGAGTCATACCAAGGAAGATATTGTAGCTGTTGGAGGTTAATCATCGCAGCTCTATCATGGTAACGCCCAAAACACAAACCCTCTTCATTGGGGATGCTTGCTGATAAATGCACAATGTTCAACTCCATTTACAGCATCTCAGTGAATGAATGTTGGCAGAAAGAAGAGGAGAGAACAAAAACAAAGTGACAGAATTCTGAAGGGTGTGGAGAAAAAAGTGGATGTACATGTGGATAAATGTTTGAACGTGATAGGGCAAGGTGAGTATGTGATTAGTAAAGCATATGGGACCCTCCACTTCGTAAGTGGAGCCAGATAGTAAAAAGTTATTGTGAACCCATATAAAACAGGGGGGTTAGATCACAAATGGAGGAAAGCATCCAGATCTAATCATCACACTTTCAGAAATATGTGAAGGTATAGATGGGGTATAGAAAAGACTTACCTGAGTGACTCCAGGGATGAGGGATTTCAGTGACATGGTTAAAATGGATAACTAAGGTTGTTCTCCTTTGAGCAAAGGAGATTTGATGAAAGTGTGCAAGATCACGATGGATAGTGTAAGTGGAGGAAATCTGTTCCATTAATGTATGTTTCAAGGTGTCAGGGAGCACTGGTTTAACATTTTAGGTAAAAGGTACAGAAGGGATATAAGAGAAAACTATTTTATTTGCTAGTATCTGGATCTCACTGCCTGCAAGGTTGGTGGAAACAGAATATATTATTTCCTTTGAAAGGAAATTAGAAAGAGGCTTGAGATAGAATAATTGACAAGCCAAGGAGAATGAGTAGGTAAAGCAACTGAGGGGTTTACTCTTCTAAGAACCAGCATAGGATCAATGGCCTGATTGACCTCCTTCAAGGAAGTGCTATTCTATGATTCTACATTTCTTGCACCTTCCTCTCCTCCCTGAAACTGTTGAAACCTCAATGATGTCTTTTGTTCTGATAGCTGATGGACACATCCAATACTATTTTTACCAAGTGCTTCAGGTTGGTGTGGAGTATTATGAGGGCAATTATCTTGGCAAATAATCTTGACCTCAAGATCATTGAAACATTGGACAATACTGAAAGACACCAGATGTAATATATAAAGAGGACTTGACAAATCAATGCTTCTTGTCTTATCATAGATACTGCTTGGCTTTCTAAGCATTTCCAGAATTTTATTTTCATCTTCCAACATTAGCAATATTTTACTTTTGTGTTAGAAGGAATATTACTGGTTTGAGAACCTCAAAATGATATACAAACAACCAACATTCCCAAGACTTGCGATTAGACCATGAATAAAAGTGATGTAATAATCCGTTTAGTAAGTAAAAAAAAAACTAACAAGTTGTTTAACACAGACTTCTATAATTAGTATGCAGACTAATATTTAGACAGATTTGGACTGAATTTGATAACCCAATCCTTCTCTACAAATGTGAACTCTCAAAATATTGTTATCAGTGGAGCTGTGACTAATCACTTTGTAAAGGAATAGAAATTAATTAAATTACTAGGAATAGCTGGGGGAGATGGCATGTTCCATCTCTTCCCACATGGAACCACGTTCATTGTTTTCTGACTCATCAACATGATTTACACACCTTAGACTAAATGTGGTATTGCACGTTAATGCATTTCAGCACTTCATATGCATATTTCAACGATCATGGTCACTGTTTTTCTCTGGTTTGCTGCTGCCTGGTCTAGTAAGAATGTGAATTGCAAATAGAAAGAGAAAAATGCTGATTAACTGTCTATTGCAGTTAGTGAATGCACCTCGATTAGATAGCCAGAGTTTTCAGCAGAACCAGCCAGCAAGCAAATGCACCATCTTAACAATGGGAACCTATAATGTATTTGGGATTCCAGCGGCATTTGGTAGTGATTAGAAATGCCATCACTGATTTTCAATGCTATCTAATATTCCTAGGTGCTACAGAAAGGTAACAGCTAGACTGAGAGCTAGTTAAAGGGAAATGGAATTGGTTTATTATTGTCACATGTACTGAGATTGTGCCATCTGGACAGGCCAATCGCTCTTATGATTTAGAAGGTTTGAAGAGTTTGCTCGCATTTGACTGAAGCAAAGTTTGTACAAGCAAATTCATTCACCATATTTTCGACAGATGATTGGAAACAAGAGAATGGAACTGTGGAAGTTACTGATATCATAGGCACCCCCCACAGCAAGGCCATGATTGACTGCAATCACATCATTGTTAGGATTTTTCCAATTGGACATGCTAATTCTTTTCATCAGTTGGTGTGTGTTTGGGGTCTATACATTACATTGGTCAGTACCTGCCAGGTGTGATGATGCTTTCACAGCCTTTCAGTCATCTTCTCCCTCATTCTTTGTCCCCACGCAGCTCTTCAGATGCTGGCTGTCGTTAGACCAGGGCTGTCTTCTGCACTTTCAGCTCATGGCCCTCTTTGGAGACCCACTACTTGACCTGAGCTACATTAGATCCACATCTCAATGAGAATTCTCATTTTAAAAAAAAAACCCTTGCTATCTCAAACAACTCTTCTGCTGCAGGAATCGATCTGGTGGCTTCTTCCAACTCGGCTATTGAGAGCATTCTATCTCATTTATATTGCAAATGTTTATACTCAAATGAACCCCATATCTAAAACCACCAATAACGAGACCTGCAAGTAGATGATGAAGATAATATTGTGGACTGAGGCCTGGTTGTAATTTAGCTGAACAATACCACCACCCTCCCACAGAATTGATGCCCAACATCCAACAACCTGTTTCAACTTTAAACACATCTCCCCCGAATTAGCTATTCTCTGTACACAAGTAACCAGCATAAAAAAATTCAAAATAGTTTATCATTCCAAAGGTTTACAGAACTACCTTCAAACAAATTGTCCTCCAGGTGTGAGCCTAGGGCATTTTTTTTAATGTGAACTCATTCACTCCAATGAAATACTTTGTCTATAGTGTATGTACTGCAGAGAAGATCAATTGATAGAAATGTAGCATGTGCTTGGAGATTAGGTGTCTTTAGTGAAGGAAACTTTGAAAATATGTGGAAAAGTGTGATGTCTTTGGACTGTATTCCAAGTAAAAGGAGAAGGTAGACTGCTTACCTTGGCAGTCCTTGAGGGATCACTGCTTTTCTTTCCTGCTATAGCCAAGTTTGGAAGATGTAGACAACCTAGCCACCTTTCTTCCTGACCAATAGTTGATGGCGATCTGTCTTAAAATTATTGTTCTCTTTTGTTTCTCTTGCAGCTTCATACCAACATCATATTATTTGCTACCTTGGCTGTTGACATTCTTCCATCAATTCTCTCCCCCTTAAAAGCTTAGAGTGCCTTAAGAAGCAGTAGGCTACAGAATTTGCTGGCCTGTTTAACAACAAACAGTTCTGTGAGCAATGTGATCAACATTGGCAGCTTAATAGACATCTGATCACAAAATTGTTTTGGGCCTTTCAATGATCTTCGGGTAAATTTTGACTCGCATAATGAAATGAGTGCATCATTGGATGGTTTCTATAACCGTCAAGTGGTCGATTCCACCAATTATCATCCAAGCAGATGATAATGCCACTTCATTGGGTAATTGGTACTAACCACCTGTTTTATCAACAGCTGTCTAATGAGTGCCCTAAACCTAGATTTGAGCAGAATGAAACATTCAATGACCAAACATTTGGTTGTAAGTCATCGAGCTTGGCTAATCATAGACATTCTGCTACCTCAGTTGGTTTGTCAGCATTAACAGATTCAGTGTGGTTTCTATATTTCCTTACTACATAGGAGGCCATTTCAGCCTATTCAGAGCAAACCCATTCCCCAACGAATTCCCCCTATAACCTGTTCTCCCTCAGGTAAGTAAGCTTGTACCACCTCAGCATTTAGCCCAAACTGTACATTCAAACTATCTAATTGGCCTCATGCTGTATATTCCAGTCTTAACATGACAGGTTTAAACTGGATTTTGATTTTCTAATGAATGAAGCAGTCTGTCATTTAAAATATATTCTGTGCTTAATAGATCTGCATCCAAAATGAAATAGATTGCTCCTCAGTGAGAAGCAGATGAAAGCGAAGAATATATGTATGGTTAATACTAATCAGCCAGTACAAATAGCCATATTTGAAATCTGTATCAGTATCATTTCATAATCCTCTCTTTGTACACCATCTGGTTTCCTATCATACACCTACTGTTTCCTTAGTATTCATTCAGGCTAATTTCATATTTACCCTGCTTCAATTGCATGAAGTAGCTGTGACAACCTGTGTGTAAGAGATGGCAAACAAAAACAGTGAAGAACAAACAGCATCATTGCTAAAATTATATTTTATTTCCTTGTACTAAAGTTTAGTGAAAGAACTGTAAGTGCTGGTACTTATCTCCATAAGACATAAGAGCAGAATTGGGCTATTCAGCCCTTCGAGTCTGCTCTGCCTTTTCGATCATGGGCAGGCATAGTAGTGTAGCGGTTAGCGTAACGCCATTACAGCGCCAGCAACCCAGGTTCAATTCCGGCCGCTGTCTGTAAGGAGTTTGTACGTTCTCCCTGTGTCTGCGTGGGTTTCCTCCGGGTGCTCCGGTTTCCTTCCACATTCTAAAGATGTAGGGGTTAGGAAGTTGTGGGCATGCTATTATTGGTGCTGGAAGTGTGGTGACACTTGCAGGCTGCCCCCAGAACACTCTACGCAAAAGATGCATTTCACTGTGTGTTTTGATGTACATGTGACTAATAAAGATATCTTATCTTTATTTTTCCCTCTCAACCCCATTCTCCTGCCTTCTCCCTGTAATCTTTGACACCCTTACTAATCAAGAACCTATCAACCTCCACTTTAAATATACCCAATGACTTGGCCTCCACCGCCATCTGTAGCAATGAATTCCACAGATTCACCACCATCTGGCTGAGGAAGTTCCTCCTCACTCTTTTCTAAAGGGACAAGCTTCTATTCTGAGGCTGTGCCCTCTGGTCCTGGACTTTTCCACAACTGGAAACATCCCCTCCACGTCCACTCTATCCAGGCCTTTCCCTTGGCAATGTCTACTTGTGATCAACACTCTGAAGAACAGTTGTAACTGTTGTAGGTTGGTAGCTTGCCTTTCCCATTGAGGACAGAGGTGTCAGTTAGCATATCCCAGTCATAGACTGTTTAATGTTAATCTGAGGCCAGTTATAACTTTGTATTGTTGAATTGGTACATCAAAGGAGATCTTTTATTTCTTTTCTTTTAAAGATTGTTTCACATCCATAACACAGCAAGACACTTTGAAATGTGTTCCCTGCTGTACTATGAGTGTTTGCTCCAAATCATCAGGTCCCTGTGGCATTCCTTGTTGTTCATGCTATGCTGCTGATAAGGAAGGAATGTTAACTAAAATTAAGGCACAAATCTGAAGTTTAAAAAAAAGCTTCAGAACATTAAAAATACTTTTTTTTTGCTGTAAAATGTTTTACAATGTGCTATACTGTTGTAATATTGGGAATATGGCAATTAGTTTGAACACTGCATGGTTCTGCAAATGTGATAATGAGCAGATAATCTCTTTTAGTGATGTTGGTTGAGGTATAAATATTTGGCTAACAAGAAAGGGATAACTCCTCTGCTCTTCTTTGAAATAGGGTCATAGGATCTTTTAAGTTCGCCTGAAAGAACAGATGTCATCTTGGTTGAATATTTCATCCAAGGGATTCCACCAGGAACCATGCAAGACTTCCTTAATACTGCTCTGCGACGAAAGGTAATTGTTATCTAAATCCATTCTTCTGTGAAGCAGAGATTAAGGGATACAAATTCATCTTGTGTAGTATGTGTAACTGGATGATGAAATAACAGGTATGTTGCACTCTACCTCTGAAATTCAGAAATGGCGTTCAGCATCATCCATATCTTGCTATATTGAGCATTTCCCACTATTTGGAATTCTCTTTAAAATTAACTAAATGATTCCTTGTGTTTTGGGCTCAAATGTATTGTCCAAAGGTAGATTTATTACTTAGACACCAAAAAAACCAGTAACTATACAGTCTGGTTTATTACAAACCCAAGATGGCCAGACTCGACTTCTGTTGATGTTTAACTCCTACTGTCCTGTAAGTTCTTCCCCCAAAGGTACTGACCTTTCTAACAAATCCTTTTTATCCTTCCCACCAAAGTCTAAAATCTCTTTTGATGTTGCCATGTCACATCCTGCTCAGAAATGTGTAATCAAATAAGATTCCTCTGTCCAAATTTACATTCTTCTTAAGTATTTCCTTCGGGATTGAGGATGATTTACTTCCACTCTGGTTTTGTGGGTTCTGAGGTGACTATTGAAGACAATGTGGGAGACCTAGACTCTTCCACAAGTGAGGGAGGTGGTGGCCAATGGAAGGGGTGTGTGGGTAATTTGTGAGGTTGTCTGTTTTTTTCTGCAGCTTGCAAGGAACTCTTGGTGCTCCTGATGCATGGCTTCAAGATTTACAATATCATCCCAAATACTGATGCATGGCTTCAAGATTTACAATATCATCCCAAATACTCTTTTTCTAGAGGTTATGGGTCAGAAGTTTTCAGGATCTGATGGGATGTTGCATTTCTTCAAATTGGCTTTTGAGTACAAAATGAAAAACATGATGATGCTGGAGGAACTCACCAGGCCAGGCAGCATCCATGGAGAAAAGCAGGTGGTCAATATTTCTGGTCAGGATCCTTCTTCAGGACTGAAGATAGGAAAAGGGGAAGCCCAATATATAGGAAGGAAAAGCAGAGCAGTGACAGGTGGACAAAAGAGGGGAGGCGGTTCAGGCATAAGGTGGTCATAGGTAGATGCAGGTAAGAGATAGTGATAGGCAAGTGCAGGGAAGGAGGGGAGAGCAGATCCACCAGGGGATGGGAAAGGTAAGGAGAGGGAAAAAAGGAGGGTAGAAAACAAGAGAGAGAGGTTAGGAAAGGAAAGAAGAGGCATGGGTGGGGTGGTAAGGGGTGTGGGGATTACCTAAAGTGGGAGAATTCAATATTCATGTCGTCAGGCTGAAAGTTTCCAAGACGGAAAATAAGGTGCGGTTCCTTTAGTTTGCGCTTGGAATTCTCCTGGCAATGGAGGAGGCCGAGGACTGATATCTGTGATATGACGTACCTCAGTCTCCTCCCTTTTATCTCTCCTCACCTCTCCACCATCCCCTTGTGGATCTACTCTCCCCTCCTCCCCCGCACCTGCCTATCATTATCTCTTACCTACATCTACCTATCACCACCTTGCGCCCAGCCCACCTCCCCTCTTTTGTCCACCTATCACTGCTCTGATTTTCCCTCCTATGTTGGGCTTCCCCTTTTCCTGTCTTCAGTCCTGAAGAAGGATCCTGACCCGAAATATTGACCACCTGCTTTTCTCCATGGATGCTGCCTGATCTGCAGAATTCCTCCAGCATCATAGTGGTTTTCATCTAGATTCCAGCATCCAGCTTTGAGTACAAGCTTGAATGTATTTTTTCTGTCCACTAATCTTCTCTTCCATTGACAGAGTTTGGAATAGCTGTTTAGGAACTCTTGTTTCATGGCCTAACCAAAGTAGCCAACTTGATATAATTAGAAACTCAATACTGACGATGTTGGTTTGCTTCTGCTTCCAGTAAATTTGGAGTTGTTTTGCAGAGTCAGCATTGGTAGTGATTTTCCATTGCCTTAAGATATCTGCTGAAGGTAATCCAGCCCTCACAAACATACAGGAGGGCAAGGATAACTGCTGCCTAGTTGATCTGATCTTCTTTGCTAGGACTGAGGTCTTGAACTTTGAATATCCTTTTCCCTCACTAACCTGTAGTTTGTGCTGGTGCATTGAACGTGATGATGAATTTCATTATTGATGTGTGTCTTTGCCAAAAAGTGGCTGCTGAGTTATGCAAAGTGGTCTGACAGTAACCTTGTGGTTGGTGTGGTAAGGCTCGTAGCCAGAACCAGGGACCATACTGTGTTTAGATGTGTGGCTGGAGCTGAGGACTGGTGTGGTTCAGTGGGCTGCTGGAGTATGGTTTGGCATGCGGCTGGAATCCAGGGACCTTGGTGATTAGTTGTGTAGTGGAGTCGAGGACAGGATAGTCAGGTGTATGGGCAGAACCAAATTTCTAGACTACAATGTAATGGCACCTCCTATTCCATCTGGGTAGTCTACAACTTGGCAGCATGAACATTGATTTCTCAAACCTCCGATAACTGCTCCTCCTCTGTCCCTTCTTCTCTCCCCACCCGATCTACCTAGTCCCCAAAATGTCTCTTTCCCCTTCCTCACCCACTCCATCTGCCCACCACCCACACATTTCTCCCACTCCTCCCCCTCCCCTTCCATTCCCCTCTGCCCTCCCCACCTCCCTCCCTCCCTCAATTCCATGGTCCACCTTCCTCTCCTATCATATTCCATCATCTTCGGCCCTTTGTCACTTCTGCCTATCACCTCCCAGCTTCTGATGCTATTCCCACTAACCCCCTGCATCTGCCTATTACCCTCCTTACCTGTATCCACCTATCACCTGCCAGCTCTAACTCCACCACTTCTCTCCACTTTTTTTTATACTGGCTATCTCCCCTCTACCTTTCAGTGCCAATGAAGAGACCAGAAACATTGACTGACTGTCCATTGTCCTCCATAGATGCTGCCTGACCCGCTGAGTCCCTCCAGCTTTTTGTATGTTGCTTCAGATTCCAGCATCTGTAGTCTCTTGTGTCTACAATGTAATGGTCATTTTCATGTTACAAAGAGACAGGTGACAACCTTGCTACATATCCATTAGATATCTTGCTACCTTCCTCTTCACTGTCTCACCACCAGAACATCCCCCTTTTACCCTGGATTGTTGTTTCAACCAACCTGTAATGGTCATATCTGTTCTAACTTAGAGGTCCCTGGATAAAAAAATCTCAAAACAAAAGCTGAGAATGGTTTGATTAGGAAATGTAATAAATCAAATTCTATCAAACACATTGAAAGGAGGATGCATTTTTACCCCGAACTGCTTTCTCAGGCATCGTTGGAATTTGAAATTTGCTTTAGTTTCAGGATGGTATTCAATATTATTTTGTTTCCAATCAAACTTCCGAAGATATCGGAAGAGAAATATATGGATAGCTCAATTGATAGAATCACCTTCAGTTACAGAGAAAGTAAAAATGGCGGGTGAAAAAATTTGCAAACAAGATTTGGATTCATTTAACTGGTGTGATATCTTCATTCCTTAGTTATTAGCTATTTCTGCTCTTCCCCTTTTAATCTATTGTTTAATTAACTTGATGATCGCTGGTTTAATTCCTGCCTTTGTTTGCTGATCACTATAGTGTCTATCAGTTGTGTTGTGATTCATTGCTGATTTATGATGATGAAATTTGCAGAAAACAGATAAATGATTGACACAGGAATATATCTACATAGTTGATGCATGAATGTGATTGAAGGAATAAGCCCAGTTTACAATGTTAGACTTGTTGCCTACAGTTCCTGTGAGAAGATTGAGGGTGAGTAGGATGAGACCAAAGTCATGACACTGAACCCAGGCAGAGAGGGAATGGAACTTGCTGACCATGCCACCTACCCAACACATGGATCTTTGCTGGAATGAAAGAAGGGAGCAATATACAGTTCCAGATGTACAACATGTTGTAACATTCCAAAAAAACTTGCAAGGAAGGCTGAAGAGATAAAACAGTGTGCAGCTAAATTAACTGTAATAACTCTGGATAAACGCAAGCTGAAAATGAAAACTACAAAGTGTGGAAAAAGCTACAAAGCAAAGTCTGTTGTACTTAAAGAGAACTGAGTGTCATCCCTTGGTAGCTGTGCAACCCAAAGAATGGAGCTGATAACAGTGCAGACGGAAAATAGATGTTTGAGGAGAGTGCATGATTCACTATACTAGCAAGGAATGGGCAACTTAATTTAATTGGTTAATTAGTTTATTATTGTCACTTGTACCAAGGTACAGTTACAAACTTATCTTGCATACCGTTCATACAGATCAATTCATTACACAGTGCATTGAGGTAGTACAAGGTAAAACAATACAGAATAAAGTGTCACAGCTACAGAGAAAGTGCAGTGCAGGTAGACAATATGGTGCAAGGTCATGATGAGGTAGATTGTAAGGTCAAGGGTCCACCTTATTGTACTAGGGAACCATTCAATAGCATAACAGCAGAATAGAAGCTGTCCTTGAGTCTGGTGGTATGTGCTTTCAGGCTTTTGTATCTTCTGCCTGATGGGAGAGGGGAGAAGAGAGAATGTCCCAGTGGGTGGGGTCTTTGATAATATTACCTGCTTTACTGAGGCAGCGAGAAGTATAGACAGAGTCCATGGAGGGGAGGCTGGTTTCCATGATGTTCTGAGCTGTGTTCACAACTCTCGGCAGTTTCTTGCAGTCCTGGGCAGAGCAGTTGTCATACCAAGCTGTGATGCATCCAGATAGGATGCTTTCTATGGTGCATTGATAAAAATTGGCTTGTATCGGGACATACCAAATTTCTTTAGCCTCCTGAAGAAGCAGAGGTAGTGGTGAGCTTTCTTGGCCGTGGCATCCACGTGGTTGGACCAGGACCAGGACAGGCTATTTGTGATGTGCACTCCTGGGAACTTGAAGCTCTCAACTCTCTTGACCTCAGCACCGTTGATGTAGACAGGAGCATGTGAAGTCAATGACCATCTCTTTTGTTTTGTTGACATTGAGGGAAAGGTTGTTGTCATGACATCATGTCACTAAGCTCGCTATCTCCTTCCTGTACTCCGACTCATCATTATTTGAGATTCAGCCCACTATGGTGGTATCAACTGTAAACTTGTAGATGGTGTTAGAGCAGAATCTGGCCACACAGTCATGAGTGTATAGGGAGTAGAGTAGGGGGCTGAGGACACAGCTTTGTGGGGCATCATTGTTGAGAATAATCGTGGCAGAGGTGTGGCTGCCTATCCTCACTGATTATGGTCTGTTGGTCAGGAAGTCAAGGATCCAGTTGCAAAGGGAGGTGTTGAATCCAAGGTCTCAGAGTCTGGTGATGAGTTTGCTTGGAATTATGGTATCGAAGGCAGAGCTGTAGTCAATAAACATTAGTCGAATGTACGTCTTTTTACTGTCTAGATGCTCCAGAGCTGAGTGTAGGGCCAGATAGGTGGCGTCCACTGTAGACCTGTTTCGGCGGTAGGCAAATTGCAGTTGGTCGAGGTTTTCTGGGAGTCCGGAGTTAATGTGTGCCATGACCAGCCTCTCAAAGCACTTCATGATGGTGGATGTCAGAGCCACCGGTCAGTAGTCATAAGGCATGTTACCTTGTTTTTCTTAGGTACTGGAATGATAGTGGTCTTCTGAAAGCAGGTGGGAACCGCAGATTGAAACAGGGAGAGGTTAAAAATGTCTGCAAATACCCCTGCCAGCTGATCTGCACAGGATCTGAGGACACAGCC
Source organism: Pristis pectinata (assembly GCF_009764475.1). Classification (NCBI taxonomy): domain Eukaryota; kingdom Metazoa; phylum Chordata; class Chondrichthyes; order Rhinopristiformes; family Pristidae; genus Pristis; species Pristis pectinata. Next base: position 21,276,448 of record NC_067409.1, on the reverse strand, counting down.
AGGGACACCATCCAGGCCAGATGCTTTCTGTGGGTTCACTCTCCAGAACACTGATCTTGCATCCTCAATGGTGAACATGGGTTCAGATTCATTGGTGGCTGTCGGGGTGGGTGGTGACAAACCACTCCCTTTCTGTTCAAAACATGCATAGAATGATTTAAGCTCGTCAGGAAGGGATGCACTGTAGTTGACGATGTTGCCCAACTTCATTTTGTAGCCCATTGTAGCATGTAAGCCCTGCCATAACTGATGCTAGTCTGGGACTCAAGTTTGGACTGATATTGTCTCTTGGCATCTCTGATAGCTTTATGGAGGTCATATCTTGATTTCTTCTAAAGGTCAGGGTCACCTGATTTGAATGCTGCAGTCCTGGACTTCAATAGGGAGTGGATCTCCCGGTTCATCCATGGTTTCCTGTTTGGGAACACCCTGATTGTCCTCTTTGGTACACAATCCTCAACACACTTTCTGATAAAGTCTGTGATGGTGGTGACATACTCATCTAGACTGGCAGCTGAGTCTTTGAACGTGGACCAGTCCACTGACTCAAAGCGGTCACGCAGAAGCTCACCTATTTCCTCAGACCAGCACTGTATTGGATCCTCCCGTTTCAGCTTCTGTTTGTATGCAGGGAGAAGGAGCACAGCCTGGTGGTCTGACTTATCAAAGTAGCTTGATAGGCATCTTTGATAGTTGTATAGTAATGGTCAAGGGTGTCTGTGCCCCTGATGGGACAGGAGATGTGTTGGTAGTATTCTGGTAGCACACTCTTGAAGTTGGCCTGGTTGAAGTCACCTGCAATGATGAAGAGGGCCTCAGGATATCCTGTTTCAAGGCTGTTGACCACAGATTGACTTAATGCAAGAATGTGATGTGTGCCATTTTTGGAGAAACATTCGCAAACCAAAATATCTTGTGGGTCTTGTGCTGAAGTAATTATGTATAGATGCTGTAGGATTTGCAACTCATTTTGAAATTTTACACTGATAGTACAGCAGTTTATATCAAGTAGATTAAATTGCATAGGAACATAGAACAGTGCAGCACAGGAACAAGCCCTTCAGCTCACAATGTCTGTGCCAAACGTGATGCCAAATTAAACTAAGGCTATCAGCCTGCACGTGGTCCATATCCCTCCATTCACTGCATGTCCATGTGCCTGTCTAAATAGCTCTTAAATGCCACCATCATGTCTGTTTCCACTATGACCCCGGCAGTGCATTCGAGGCACCTGCGACTGTGTTTTAAAAAAATAACTACCCCGCACATCTCCTTTAAACTTCACTCTCTCTCACACTAAAGCTCTATCCTCTAGTATTTGACATTTCTACCATGGGAAAAGACCCCGACTATCTACCTCTTATAAGGTACTAAGGATGTCCATGTATTTGGATTCATTGGGATACATAGCTCAGTGTAAACAGTGGAAGGAACACACTACTTCCCAAGCTACCGACTAAGAGTCCTGTCAAGCACCACCTACTCCATCTGCTGTGGAGTCTATGGTTTCAATATTGGCCTCATTACCTACCTCAGAACCAACAGAAATGAAGTAGAAGTGAGTCATCTTCGAATCCAAGAAAGAAGGTAAAATTATGAGACCCCTAGACGTGGTAAGCTGAAAGGATTTACTTTCCTTTTCAGAAAGGTAAGTAACTAGAGGGATTTAAATTAATTGATATAATCATTATATGGGAGTTGAGGATAAAATTCTGCTCTCTCAATAAGTTGTAGGGCCTGGAGCTCACTGCTGCAGGGAGGTGCTGACATAAATCGTTAGCAGCACCAAGAAGGACCTGGATGACCACTTGAAGACCTGAAAGGCCAATAAACCAAGAGTGGGATTAACCTCAAGTCTATTTTTGCTGGCATGGACACAATGGGCACACTGTGTCCTCCTCCTGTGAGGCAAACATCTATGATTCTCCAATTCCCTGAGACATTTACCCCATGATCTCTCCCTTGATCAGCTTTTCCCCCCCCCACCCAATCCTGCCATCTTTTCCTGATATCTCTACTCCCTCCCCTCACCCTCACCCGCACCTCTGTTCTCTTTAGCTATTTGAAAATTTTCCCAGTCCTCCAGGCTCTATAATCTTTCCACCTACCAGAGATCTTCATCCTGATCCCTTTTCCTGCCCCCCCCCCCTCATTCCACCATCATGGTTGGGGTTCACAAAGACAAATCCTCTAGCAGGAATTAACATGAATACATGTGTAAGATAAATAATGCAATAGAATATCAATCCCAAGCAGCTGTAAAAAAAATAAATAAAAAATTGGATTGTTTTCCACCGCTCCTCTATCCCACCATGCAACCCAACCCTCCAACCTCCCCCAGAGTACTGCTTTCCTACATTGAAAAATTTCAAGTTTGGAAAATGTTACCAGATATAATGACAAGAATGCAAGCTTTAGCTGTGTGATATCATTTCTGTTACAGGTTTAACCCAGGCTTCGTTGAGCAGTGATGAGAGTTCCAATCTTAAAATAATGGGTACATATCCACTGGGTTACAAAAAAATGGGCTTTCATTCCGAAAAAGCCTGATTGTGATCCAATGCTTGTATAAAGTTGAGGATTAATCGACAGTCTTGTGTGCTGTTTGTCACCAAAAAGTAAGGAGAGATAAAATCAATACTTTAAATTATTTCCTTAAATATAAATGTTCTACATTCACTTTCACCTCCCTACTTGCCACATTTAATACTTGGATAACAAACAAGAAGTAGTTGCTATTCTACTATCAGCTTACAGTGTGATATCACAAATGGACCTCAAATGGAAAGTGGGAGGTGGAGGTCGCCAGAGGAGGGATGCTGGTCTGCTCAAGTTATAATTTCTTGCACAATTGCAGTCACCATGACAGACAGTTTCCACAATAATTAATGAGAAAGCTAAACAAAGGAGCTTGATTGCTGTGTTATTATTCATTCAGGAGTGCAGCGTAGGCCATGTGGAATGGCTTAAATTAGCAGCCATTGGGACAAAAAAAATCATTTAAGATCTTTATGTAATCACCACATGAGACCATTTTAAGTCTTCAGTTTATGATTGTTGTGTCTTATTTTCTCTTTTAAAAAAAATGATTATATAGCACTGGCAAAATGTTGCAAGAGGCATACCAGATGTTCAAATCTTTCAAATAATTAATTACCACATAGTCTGCTACTTCAGTTTTGAGTTAATTTACAAAAGTGAATGCAGTGCTGATAGCTGGTTGAAAAGCAGCATTCTTTGTAGCTGAAATAACATTTATTATCATTTTCAGAAGTCCATGCCCAGCTGAACAACATGTCAATGTGAAGCAAAGAACCTAACGAGTGAATAACTCCAATAACCTTAGCATCATTTTCGTTAGCTGCCATTGTTGTGACTGGTTCTTGGTAGTTACAGTAATGGAACATGTTCATTAGAACAGATGCTTCAGTCTTGAATCAAAATCCTACCGGCCTGCCTGAAGAAGAATATGATTCTAGTCTGGGAGTTGAGCGTTTAGTCTCCAATAGTCTATCAGTGAGAATGTATCCATGTTCTATTGCAATTTAGTTGAGACTGATTTCAAAATCTTAAATATGTGAAGACAGGACAGAAACTATAAATAAAATCAGAATCCATCTTCACAGTGTGTTGCATCAGGTAGACTAATGTTATCAACAAGGATGCCTGGCACCCTGGCTATTCCCTTTTCTCTCTTCTACCTTCCAGGAGAATACACCTCCCAGATGACTAGACTCAAGAACAGCTTCTTCTACACTGATATGACTTCTGAACCAATCACCTCTTTCACATTCCCTTCCCAGTGGTGCTGTCATGTTCCTGAACCCTTAATGCTACCTCTTCTGTTATTGTCACTGCAGCATTTCTTTTTGCACTACTTCAGTTTGACTACTGTACTTTGCACTATTCTGTTGTTCTGAGCTCGTTTCTACTTATTGTTGTATTTATTATTACCGCTGTATATATTGTTTACTCTATGAACTTCTTGAGAGCACGGAATTTCATTGCACCCTGGTGTATATGACAATAAACTCGTCTGATCTGAATGTGCTGGAAATGCTTAGCAGGTCAGGAAGTTGAATGGACAACAAAGGGTCTGTGAGGGGGAAGATTAAATCATAAAATCTTTTCCACTCCTTCTTAAAATGTATTTATCACTTCACTTGTCCCCATTCAGATGAAGGATATTGTGTCTCCCTACACAGATGGTGTCTGACTTGCTATGTTTGGTTTTAATTTCAGATTTCCAACATTCAAGGTATTTTCCTTTTTGTGTTGTTGCTGAAACCTAAAAACCCACTTTTCCATTTCTCCAGTGTAAGCCTTGAACTACCTTGTCCGCATTTCTCTCAGGTTCCATCTTTCAGAAGTTTATTTTTCATTAAATTGTGGTTTGCCTGGAATTTCCACTTGTTTCACATCAGCAGGGCAGGAGTAACAATTTTTTGCTCAGACAATGTTGAGCCTGAGACCACTTCCCAACACCCCACTTTATTCAGTGGTTCCTTTCATCTGCTAAAAACTGAGCTTCAAAACTCACATTACAATTCCAAATTGGACACGTACAACATTTTCCTTATTCTTCCTGCCTCTGGAAACCACCTCTGTGCCTTTGCTATCTCCAGGCTCACTTGGGCTGCTACCTTATATGAGAAAATTGCTTTGGATGCTGGAAATCTTAGAATGAAATATAATATGTTGGAAATGCTTGACAGACCAGACAGCGTCTCTAGAGAGAGAAAAGCAGATGAGTCATCTTCTGGTGTACTTGTAACATTAACTTTCTTTCTCTCCACAGATGCTGCCCATTCTTGCAATTTACTTTGAAATAATTCTCCAGGTCTGTGTTTCACAAACATTGCATTAATCTTACATACATACCTATCAGATCCTCCTGTCCAAGACTGGAAAGCATTTTTTTTCCCACAGATCCTGGACTACGAGCACTCAGGATTAGCCTTGAAGCTCCTGTACTGTTCCAAACACTTAGGATGTCTGCCTTTCTCTCAAGTGATTTGAGTGGTAAGAAATAATAAAGGTAGAAATTTACTCAGGGAGCATTATACAGGATTCCCACCCCCGGTAATCACATGACATGGCAAAGTATTAAGGAAGAAAGAATGGGAGTTTAAGGTATGCTGATATACATGAGAGATTTTTACCTGCATATAGGATGGAGAAAGCAGATGGCAAAGGTGGCCTTGATGAGGATTTTCATAGAATTTTTGGGAATAGAGTCTAAGTACAGCATATCCTGAGCCAACCAGAGAGATGGTACAGATACTAAAAAGCCAATGAGGGCAGGGCAGTAGACATGGTTTATATAGATTTCAGTAAGGCCTTTGAAAAGGTTCCACATGGTAGTGTGCTCTGGAAAGTTAGGTTGCACGGAATCCAGGGGGAGCTGGCTAATTGGATACATAATTGCCTCATTGGTAGAAGCAGGGGGTGTTGGTAGAAGGCAGAAGATGCAGACCGTGACTAGTGGTGTGCCTCAGGGGTTGGTGCTGGGCCCATTGTTGTTTGTCATCTATATCAATGATTTGGATAAGAATGTACAAGGCAAGGTTAGTAAGTTTGCAGATGACATTAAAATAGGTGGTAGAGTGGACAATGAAGGTGGTTATCAAAATTTATAGGGGGATCTTGATCAGCTGGTTAAGTGGGACAAGAAATGGCAAATGGACTTATAAGTGCGAGGTGCTGCATTTTGGAAAGTCAAATCCAGGTAGGACTTTCACAGTGAATGGCAGGGCCCTGGGGAGTGTTGTAGAACACAGGGAGCTTGGAGTGCAAGTACATGGTTCACTGAAAGTGGGGTCACAGGTAGACAGGGTGGTGAAGAAGGTGTTTGGCCTTCATAAGTCAGGGCACTGAGAATAAAAGTTAGGAGTATAGAATTCATGGTACAGGGTGCTGATGAGGCAGCACTTGGAATATTGTTTTCAGTTTTGGTGATCCAGCTATAGAAAAGATGTCATTAAACTGGAAAGAGTGCAGAAAATATTTACAAGGATGTTGCCAGGACTTGAAGGACTGAGTTATAAGGAGAGGTTGGACAGGCTAGGACTGTATTCTTTGGAGCATAGGAGACTGAGAGGTGATCTTATAGAGGTGTATAAAATCATGAAGGGCACCAATAGGGTGAATGTACTCAGTCCTTTTTTCCCAGGGTTGGGGAATCAAGAACTAGAGGGCAAGGTTTAAGTGCGAGGGGAAAGATTTAACAGGAACTTGAGGGGCAACTTTTTCCACAAAGGGTGGTAGCTATGTGGAATGAGAGGAAGTGATTGAGGCAAGTACAATAACAATTTTGAGAAGACAGTTGGACAGGTACAAGCATAGGGAAGATTTAGAAGATTATGGGCCAAATGCTGCAAATGGGACTAGCTTGGTTGGGGCATCTTGGTTGGCATTGACCAGTTGGGCCGTAGGGACTGTTTCTGTGCTGTATGACTCTATGACTCTAAACCTGGTATTGGTACAACAAGATCAGCTGAATTAATGATGTCAACATGAAAGCAGCCCTAGGTATCAGGGATCATAATATTTTTGAATGTTACTTTCAATTTTAGGGAAAGAAGAGCTTGTCCAAGACTAATTTTTTAAAGCTAGGTAAGGGCAATTATGAGGCTGTAGCGACTCACTGCACTGGCATCGAACTGGCTCCCGACATCGCGACGTCGTCGGAGGCCCCGATCCAAGATGGCGCGGGGCCCTCCTTCTTCCTCATCGTTGGGCTGGGAAAGCCTGTGTGCGGGAAGGTCAGGTGACCCGCACGTGATGTCAGCGCGGGAAGTTTTCGGATAGTAAAGGTGCACCGCGCCTCTGTCAGCATTCGACCTCTGATTTCGAAACCAGCGACTCTGTGTCTTCATTTCGTAGCGTGTAGCTAGCCGCTACAAGGCCATGAAAGCAGAGCTGACTTAACAGCTGGAAAATTAGGTGAAAGGATTGGTCAATCAAGATGCAGTGACAGATCTTTAAGAATGTACAGAATAGATGCATTATAATGAGAAAGCAAATTTTGCAATCATCTGTAGCTAAGTGAAAAAGTTAAAGATAATATCAGACAAAAAAGCACACAATTCCATTTAAAGACAGGTTATGGGTCAGAGGATTGAACAGAATATATAAAACAAAACAAAGAATGACTAAAAGTTAAAGAAGAAGGAAAAATTAGAGTGTAATCAAGTTAAGTATAGGCAAAAATTTAAAAACAGATAGTATGAGTTTCAGTAGATACTTAACAAAGAAAAGAGTTAACAATGGTCCCACAGAAGATGAATCTGGAAAATTAATAACGGAAAATATAAGATGGAATGAATTAAATAGGTATTTTGCATCAGCCTTCACTACAGGAGAACAAGCAATGTTCCAGATTAGCTGTAAATCAGGAATCAGAAGGGAAGGAGGAGCTCATTAAAAAAAGAAATATATTCACCAGGGAAATGGTGAACAAGTTGTTGGAGCTGAGGGCTGATAAGTCCTAATGGATTTTATTCCCATTTAGATGATAATTGAAAAAATAATTTTAAATCACCATTTAGATAACATACTTCTTTAAAAAAACTACCAAAATGATAATTTTACATTTTCCTGTGCTATACTCCAATAGCTGTATCTTTGCCCATTCAATCAACCGATGCATGTTGCTGTGTAGCCTTCTTCATCTCCTACTTTGTATTATTAGCAAATTTAGCAATCATACCTTTAGTGCCTTTATCTCCAGTTATTTCCATAAATTCAAAGGGTTGAAGTCCCGCTACTGTTTCATTTGGCACACCACATCGATAGCATTTCTATCCATCGATGCTACCTAACCTGCTGGGTATTTCCAGCATTTTCAATTTTCCTTACATAATTGGTTATCTATACCAACGATGCAGCTGTCCAATATGCTGTTCACCATAATAACATCAAACTACAAAGTTGACAATGGCTATTGGCTCAGTTTGTGGCTTTGTATAAACTGCAGACTGTCTTTTTTATGAGGGCCATAAGACTGATAAAGTCAACTCAAGTTCCATTGAGCCTGAGGATAACTAGTTACAGATGACCTACATTTTGCCATGATGATTGAGGTATCATTGATTCAAGCAGTAAAGGTTACAATTCAATTTGCTACCATGTATATTGAAGGAGCAGTGCTTGTTATGTGCAGTAGACTTGGTGTATATGAATGAGTTTTTTTTTCTGACTCAGAAGCAATATTTTCAGCATCAGGCCCTGAGGCAATGGTTTTAGTTACCCTGCAATGATCCTTTTCTTTAATGGTCATGTATTTTGGAATCCATGGAATATTGTTCTTTTCAGAGCAGACAAGGCTAAGGGAGAATTTAATAGAAGTGTTCAAAGTTACAAGGGACATTGATAAAGTGAATAAGGAGAAACTGTTTCTCTTGAAGGAGAATTGGTTAACAGAGGACATAGGTAATTGCCAAAAAAGGGTGAAAAGTGAGCTGATTTTCTTTTATGTAAATCACACTAAATTGTTTTGAGCTGAATGGATTCTCTAAAGTAAATTAGATGTAACTCATTGAAAAGAATTGTATATGTATGTAAGAAGGAATTAAATTGAAAGGCTACATGGAAAGAGCTGGTGAGTTGGATAGTTCTATTAAAAAGCTAGCAAAAACATAATGGATTAAATGCCCCCCTTCTGTACTGTAAGATTACATATTCTTCTTCTTGTGGAGCAATTGCTCAGAATTGAGGATAACTTATTTCCACTCTGGTTTAAGGTTTCCAAAGGGACTAGTGGAAATTATGGACACTTCCACAGATGGAGAAGGGAGTGATGATAAAGTGGGTGAGGGTTAGCGTGCTCTTGGTGCATGGCCTCGAGGCTCTCAGTACCATCCCAAGTGTTCCCTTGGAGGTGGCCTGACCAACCAATGCTAGGGATGTTGACCTGGAAGAGAACACCAAAGCTGGTTTGTTTGTCATTCTAGTGAATTTGGAGGATCTTGTAGAATCAGCACCGGTGGCATTTTTCCAGTGCTTTGAAGTGCCTGGTGTAGGTAGTCCGAGTTTCAGAATCATGCAGGAGGCTATGAATCATTGCTGCTCAGTTAACCATGATGATTCCATAATATCTTCACACAATAATGGAGAGGATGCCCTTTGGGAAACAATGACCATCAGGATGCATGTTTTTGTATGGTCAGTGAGTGATCATTACCAAAGGTGCAGTCCTCCTTACAGCATGCTTTTGTCTTCTGCGGGTGGCTCAGTATCATATTCTATCAGTACTGGAGAGGATGGGCTTTGAAAAACAACAACCAAGGTTTTATTAAAGCGAAGTAGTGCAGGTATTTGAAAACTGATATAAAAAAAGTAGTTTTCCAGTTCTCAACATGAAAATCTAACTCTCTTTCTCTCTCCACAGATGTTGGTTGACCTGCTGAGCATTTCCAGCATTAGCTGTTGCTATTTAAGAAACCTGTTTTCCTCGGATCAGTTGGTTCTAAATGACAGCTCAAGCTTATTGGACATCTGGTCCCCACTGAATAAATGGAATCACTCCTGGAAGTGATCAGCTCTCCAATCACACCAATGGAAAACCAGGAAGGAGAAAATCCAAAACAAATCTTACCTTGGCCTAAAAAGGCTTACATTGGCCTGGAAATTCATTAGCATTTTAATTGAAGTGATATAAGTATTAATGTACATTCATTACTTTCAGCTAGCAATGGAAAGAGTAAGAGGTGCAGGACAATTTGAATTTATCTCATCACAGAGACACACGAGAAAATTTAGAATATGGAGTCACAGAATGATATAGCACAGGTCCTTTGTGTTGGTGTTGTCTCTTTGAAGGGCTGTACCATTAGTCTCACACCCCTGCTTTTTGTCTGAGGCTCTGCAAAATCTAATGTTCAATAATTTATCCAAATCTCTTGAATGTTATGACTGGATTTGCTTTCACTGTCCATGTAGGCAGTGCATTCCAGGTCTTAATGTCTCTCAGTGCAAAACTCATTTTCACCATATTGTGTCTAATTATTTGGCCAATTACTTTAGACAAGCTATAATTTTAGTAGAAACATATAGTTAATCACAGGAACCAATATGCAAATAGCAAGATCCCATTAACAGTAAGTATTCCACCAAGTGCAACTAAATGAACAGTCAGTTAACGTGGTTTGTTCTGTTGGCTGTTGAGGAGTATTGGCCAGTAGACTTGGTGAACACCTAGATTTTCTTGAAATAACAAAAAAGGTAGTTAACATTAACCCAATGTACAAGGTCACTTCAGTCTAACAATAGCAGCAACAATGATGCCTTGGACTTATAGTAACACATTGTAAGAAGTTTTACAGTAAATTACCAACAACTTGACACACAACCACTTAAAGCGATATTAAACCAGATGACCAAATCATCTTGGATGTAGAAATGCACCTTCAGCAATGACCGTTGTTACCAGATTAGCAATCCAAAAGTTTGGATTAAAGGTGATCCATAGATGCAAATTCAAATCCAGTCACTCACATTAGTATTTAGGTTCAGTTAATTAATACAGATTGAAACTCTGTAGTCTGGCACCTTACCAGTGCCAGACCACAGCAAATGTCAACCCACAGAAATTTCCCTGAGAACCCTCTACATAAACATATGCGCAACCTGTAGGTTTACCAGTTCACTCTGCACATCCCCTGAGTGGCCTCCTGCTATGAACCAGCAGCTCCAAGTATCAATAGAAGCGATTACCTTGTCAATTTCCAAAGCAAATCTCTTAATTGGTGTTCTGCTGTGAACTGGCAACCTGTGGAATTTTGTTCTTGGCAAACTAGTTCAATTCTCTGTATAAATTTGTTTTTTTTTTACATAAATTCTGTAAGAGCAAGTTTTTATTCTGTACCTCAGATTTTGCTAATGTAGTAAAATTTTGCTAACAAAAATGCTGATACAGCTGCTCTGGTGACCACTTTGCAAACTAATGGCACCAGATTCAAAACATGCTGGACTATGGGAGCTGCCGGACCCACAGAACGGAGGACCAGAGAGTTTCACCCTGTAATAAAGAAATCCTGCAATAAAAATGCTAGTGTCAGTATTGGTTTGTAGGTAAGGAGATGCAGTGAAAAGTTTTGTTTTGCATGCCATACATAATTACATTGAGCTGGCAAAAAAAAACAGAATATAGAATATAGTTTTGCAATTACAGAGAAAGTGCAGTGCAGGTAGACAATTAAAATGCACAGGCCATGATGAGGTAGATTGGGAGATCAAAAGCTTAAGAGTTCACCTTTTTGCATGAGAGGTCCATTAAAAAGTCTGATAACAGTGGGATAGGAGTTGTCTTGAGCCTGGTGATACGTGTTCTCAAGCTTTTGTATCTTCTGCTCAATGGGAGAAGAGAGAATGACTGGGGTGGGAGGGGTCCTTGATTATGTTAGCTGCTTTCCTGAGGCAGTGGGAAGTGTGGGTAGAGTCAATGGAGGAGAGGTTGGTTTGTGTGATGGACTGGGCTGTGTTCACAACTCTGCAATTTCTTGCGGTCTTGGGCAGAGCGGTTATCATACCAAGCTTGATGCATCCCGATAGGATGTTTTCTTTGGTACATATATAAAAATTGGTAAGAGTCATCGGGAATTGCCTTAGCCTTCTGTAATCATAAAACCAACAGATTGTTGCAAAGCCCATCCAGTTCACCAATATCTTTTAAGAAGGAAGTCTGTTAACTTAGTCCAGTCTGTCCCATTTGTGACAGCAGGCCCACAGTGATGGGGAGGAGACTGTTAACTGCCCTCTGAAATAGCTCTGCAAGATTCTAGTTAAAACACAAATAGGATCAGGCATTTAACACTGACCTTTCTTCAGATGTCAGCCTCCAATGAACAAGTAATTTTAAAAAATGGTATGGTAGAGTTTCAGTCTGAATTATGTGCTAGCATGCTGGAGAAGCATAAATTAACAATACTCAGGCACAAAAATGAGAATACTACCATAGGAGATGTGACATGGAACATACAACAGTACAGCACAGGAACAGGCTCTTAGACCCACCACATCTCCACCGATCATAATGCCAATCTAACCAATGCCATCTGCCTGCACGTGGTCTGTATCTCTATCTGTTCATGTGCCTGTCTAAATGCCTCTTTAACATTGCTATCATATCTGCTTTTCCCACCTCTCCTGGTAGTGCATTCCAGACACCTACCATTCACTTTGTGAAAAGCTTGCCTTGCACATCTCCTTTAAACTTTCCCCCTCTCACCTTAAACCTATTCCCTCTAGTACTTGACATTGCCACCCTGAGAAAAGCAATCTGACTATCTATCCTTTCTATGCCTCTCATAATTCTATACCCCTCTATCAGGTCATCCCTCAGCCTCTGACACTCCAGAGAAAATAACCTAAGTTTTTCCAAACTCATCTTATAGCTAATACTTTCCAATACAGTCAACATCCTCATGAATTTCTTTGACCCCCTTCCCAAAGCCTCCACATCCTTCCTGTAGTATGGTGACCAGAACTGCACACAATACTCCAAATACTGCATGCGATACTCCAACTTATCCAGAATTTAAGAACTTTTGGGATCATAAAGTACCATTCTTCCTATCAGTTTTATTGTATCACATATTGTGTTGATTGAGTACTAACCAGTCTGCATCATCTCCTGAAAGAAGGCACCGATCACCAACAGAACTCGAGAAAGCTAAAGGTATCGGAAATATCTTTTCTAATTACAAAGCCAATGAAAGTTAAATTCAGGAAACTAATTTCATACCTGTTGGCAAAATTCTTCATGGTGTTATATCTCCTGATGCCTCCTGTGAGCTTACCAATTACACTGCAAGATGACTTTCTGTCCTCAAGAGTACTTTATCAAAAAAAATTAATATGAAAATATGTCCACTTCTGAATCTGATTATTTCTACAAAGTGTTTCTATTTTTACAGAGGCTTCTCCTCTCACCACTACTGCACCATTATCCGTGAAAACAGAGCTAAGTATGCCATGTTTCAATATCACCTGCTGGAGGATGTTATGTACATGGCACTCCCATTCTGCATTTGCTACCTCACGAGGTTATCTGTGTGTTTTGACGTACATGTGACTAATAAAGATCTTATCTTATCTAAAAATGTACATGTCCAGTCCATAATACCAGGTTTGACAAGTTGAATAACTACTACAAAGATTAAGTTTAGATTTGCTGCTTGACCACTTGTTATAGAAAAATTAAAAGAACATCATCCTGTTGATGTGCAGTGCCAGCTTTATATACCAGGCAGCAAGATGAATTTTAATACATGTGTGTCTTAGGTAGGATTTTGGTCACCTCTTCAAAGCATTGACTTCTGCAAACTCAATTTCATTCATCAGTGGATAAAGTTATTTTTAAGGAATTGTATCTGATAGCATGATTAGTAAATCTGCAGATGACACTAAAATAGGCGGTACTGTAATCAGTGAAGAAGGTTATCAAGATTTATAGCGGGATCTTGATCAGCTGGGTAAGTGGGCTAAGGAATGGCAAATGGGGTTTCGTTCAGATGTGCAAAGTGATGCATTTTGGAAAGTCAAATCAAGGTTTGACTTACACAGTGAACGGTAAGGCCCTGGGGAGTGTTGTAGAACAAAGGGACCTAGGAGTACAAATATATCTTCCCTGAAAGTGGAGTCACAGGTAGACAGGATGGTGAAGGCGGCTTTTGGCACGCTGGCCTTCATCAGTCAGGGCATTGAGTATAGAAGTTGAGAGGTTATGTTGCAGTTGTACAAGGCATTGGTGAGGCTGTACTTGGAGTATTGTGTTCATTTTTAGTCACCCTGCTATAGGAAAGATGTTAGTAAACTGGAAAGAGTGCAGAAAATATTTGCAAGAATATTGCCAGAACTCTAGGGACTGAGTTATACAGAGAGATTAGACAGGCTCAGTCTTATTTCCTGGGAGCATAGAAAGCTGAGGGGTGATCTTATAACAGTGTATAAGATCATGAAGGGCATAGATAAGGTAAATGCACTCAGTCTTTTTCACAAGGTTGTAGAATCAAGAACTAGAGGGCGTTTAAGGTGAGAGGGGAAAGATTTAATAGGAGCCTGAGGGTCAACTTTTTTTTACACAGGGAGTGGTGCGTATATGGAATGAGCTGTTAGAGGAAGTGGGTCAGGCAGGTACAACAACCTTTAAAAGACAGTTGGTTTAGGAAAGGTTGAGAAGCATATGGGCAAAACATGGGGAAGTGGGACCAGCTTGGATGGGTGTCTTGGGAGGAATGGACCAATTGGGCCAAAGGGCCTGATTCCGAGCTGTATGACTCTATGACTCTAATCTGATGGCTTTCACTTTTCTGTAAAAAATAACTTGCATTTACATAACACATTTCATGTTCCTTTCTGAAGAATCCAAGCCCTTTACACTGAAGCAATATTTGTGAACTGTCAGCACCGTTAAACTGCTGGAAACATAGCAGTCACATTGAGCAATCTCCCATAACAACATGAAAATGACCAGAGAATCCTTTGTAGAAATGTTGACTGTGTGCTAAATCTTGCCTTTCTCCCTCTGGAATTAGTGCTCTTTAATGTTTACTTGAAGTAGCAGGAGGGGCCTCACTTTAACATCTCAATCCAGGATAGTTCCACTGAGAGTGCAGCATAGCCCCCCAGTATTCACTGCAGTGTCAGCTAACAATTTTGTGTACAAGTCTCTGGAGTGAGACTTGAACCTGGAGCCATCTGACCCAGGGCAAGGGTGTAATCAACTGAGCTGCACGAAAAGCACAGTTCCAAATGTTTTTTTTCTTTCAAGGACTTTCTGCACCCTTTACCCCTGCTCATTTTTCTCCTTTTCACAGAGGCTTCCAACTAATTTGTCTTCACTGATTTTATTGCTCACCTTGCCCTATTTTCAGTCTAACTGTTCCCCCATCCACCTTAGTCTTTGTCTGACCTCCAAAAATAGAACTTGAATTCAACTTGGGGGCAGAAAATAGGATTGAGTTGTAGCATTGGCAATTGAATAAAATAAGGTAACCAAATATGTGCTTTTCTGAGGTGAGGATTGAGTCAAGGGTTAACATAAAGGACTGACCATTGCCTTGTACAGACTTGAGGAGTGCATCAGTTTGCTCTCCAGATTTCTAGATTGAGGAAAACTAGAGCAGCTCAGATCACAGGAATAAAAATCAAAATCGCAACGTGGTCTCCTCTACATTTGGAAACCAAATGCAGATTGGGTAGCACCTTTGTGGAATACCTGTGCCTCGTCCGCAGGAGTGACCCTGAGCTTCCTGTTAGCTGCCACTATAATTCTCCGTCCGATTCCCACTATGACCTTCCTACCTGCAGCTTTCCGTACTGTTACAATGAGGCCCAACACAAACTTCTGTCAGGACAATTTGCAGCCTCCTGGACTCAACAAAGACTACTCCAATTTTAGGTAACTTGCTTTGTCTGTATCAGAACTGGCTATTTTTGCCGAAAGTTATCCATCTGTAGTAGTGGCTCAGTTTCCACTAGTATGGCCTGACCTACTGGGCATGTTCCACAGCTTTGTTATGAGCCATACATTTGCCTGTGTTATCACTCTTTAACCCATTTGACCAGGTAACTTCTACATCTCATCCTCACAGCAACATTGACCTCATCTAACGCAGTTATTCTCTGTGCCAGTAAGAAATGTTGCTTTGCACAATGTATGTTATTTTATAAATAAAGTACCTTTGTTAGTTTAAGTTGCTAATTATTCTCCTGTACTTGGTAAGTGATTGAGGTTCACCATTCTCTGCAGTGCACGAGCACAGTCCTTAGCTGTATGAGATAAAGAGTGAACCCTGTCCTCCTATAAGCTTCTGAGACTTGGACTACTAACAGCAGGTACTTCAAGGCAATGCAGAAAAACCAACAACACTGTCTTTGCAAAGTACTCCAAATCCACTGGCACAATAATTGAACTAATGTCAGCATCCTCTGCCAAGCCAACATACCCAGCACTGAGGCCCTAACTACACTTAGTCAGCTCCCTTGAGCAGGCCACGTTGTTCACTGGCCTGACAGCAAAGTCCCGAAACCAAGACAAAAATAGAAAATGCTGGAAACACTCAGCAGGTCAGGCTTCATCTGTGCAAGAAGAAACAGAGGTAATGATTCAGGTTAAAGACTCTTTGTTAGAATTGGGAAAGCCGTCTTTATTCCAAATTTTATTGCCACTTACGCCACCCGAGATTGTGGAACATAAAGGGCAAAGACCCATCACTCCTGGATGAGCTCAATGCCTCTTATGCATGCTTTGATAGGGAGAACTGTGACACACCCATTCGAGCCCCCACATCTCTGGATGACCCTGTAATCTCAGTCTCTGAGGCCGATGTCCAGACATCCTTCAAGAGGATGTATCCACGAAAGATGTCTGGTCCAGACGGTGTACCTGGCGGAGTACTAAAGATCTGTGCAGGCCAACTGGCAGAAGTACTTACTGACAAATTTAACCTCTCACTTCTGTAGTCTGAGGTTCCCATCTGCTTCAAAAAGGCATCTATTGTACTGGTGCCCAAGAAGAGCGTGGTGACCTACCTCAATGACTACCCTCCTGTCGTGCTTACATCAACTGTAATGAAGTGTTTTGAGAGGTTGGTTATGGCGCAAATCAACTCCTACTTCAGAGATGACCTGGATCCACCCCAGTTTACCTACCGCCACAACAGGTTAACAGCAGATGTGATTTCTCTGGCTCTTCACTCTGCTCTGGGCCATCTGAACAACAGGAACTCATATGTCAGGCTGCCGTTCATCAACTATGGCTCAGCGTTCAACACATCCCATGCAAACTCAACATCAAGCTTCAAGACCTGTACCTCCCTCTGCAACTGGATACTCAACTTCCTCATCAGCAGATCTCAATCGTTGAGGATTGGTAACAACATCTCCTCCTCGCTGTTCATTAATACAGGTGCACCTCAAGGCTGCGTGCTTAGCCCCCTGCTACTCTCTATACACACATGACTGTGTGGCTAAGCACAGCTCTAATGCCATCTTCAAATTCGCCGATGACATTACTATTGTTTGTCGAATCACAGGTGGCGATGAGTCAGCTTACCGGAGCGAGATAAGTCACCTGGTTGAGTGGTGCCTCAACAACAATCTCTCACTCAACATCAGCAAAACTAAAGAGCTGATTGTTGACTTCAGGAAGGGGAAGGAGGGTGAATATGCGCCAGTCTACATTGGGGTATTGGCAGTGGAGAGAGTCAGCATCTTTAAATTCCTGGGCGGTGACATATAGGATGACATGTCCTGGGCCCAGCACATGGATGCAATCATAAGGAAAGCGTGCCAGCATCTTTAATTTCTTATGAAGATAAGGAGGTTTGGCTTGTCACTGAACATTCTAACAAACTTCTACAGATGTAGTGTTGAAAGTATCCTGACTGGTTGCATCGTGGTCTGGTACGGCAAGTCAAATGCAGATGAGCGTAAGAAGTTGCAAAGAGTAGTGGAATCTGCCCAATACATCATGGGCACATCCCTCCCCACCATTGGTAGTACCTACAGGAGACGCTGCCTCAAGAAGGTAACATCTATCATCAAAGATCCCTGCCATTGTAATGAATTGATTTGTATGAATGGTATGCAAGACAAGTGTTTCACTCTACTTCACTACATGTGACAATAATAAGTCAATTTTTATTTACCTATTTACCATCTGGGCCATGCCATCTTTTTGCAGCTACCATTGGGCGGGAGGTACAGAAGCCTGAAGTCCTACACCACCAGGTTCAAGAATAGCTACTTCCCTTCAACCATTCGATTCTTGAACCAACTGGCAAAACCCTAATCACTATAGTTTAGCAACACTATGACTACTTTGATCACTTTGGAATAAAATTGACTTTTTTTTTGTTCTAATTATGTTCTTTCTTGTAAATATTGTGGGTAATTTATGTTTATGTTTTTCTTGTGAATGCTGCTTATATGATGCTAATGTGCCTGTGATGCTGCTGCAAGTAAGGTTTTCATTGCAGCTGTGCACACATGTACTTGTGCAGATGACAATAAACTCAACTTTGACTTTGAACTTTGACTTTGAATTTGTGTTCGTGTGTCCTTGTGTAAAACAAAAAGGCTGTAGCAAGTATAGGATGACAGGCAGAAAAAAGACCGATTCAAAAATAGAAAAGTATGATTGTTTATATTTACGTTGTCAACAATCAATTCATATTTTTCAGTGAATTAGCCCAATAATAGTTCTGTGAGTCAGAAATTGTACCACACGCCACCTTCTTAAGGAATGGCAACTTCCTTACAGACATAATATTCAAGGAATCACTTGTGGAATTATTGTGACTGGCAGTACAAGTAGTAACTATTATTTCCAGAGTCACTTCCAGCGAGACAATTCTAAACAGGAATCATTGCTTCTAGTCATAGAGTTCATTTGTAGCTGCTTTTGATCTGAAAGTCATCAGTCATCCCCGATGGATGATATGACGTAGCATCAGAAGTGGGCACCTGGGAGAAGGATTGGAGTAGCTAAACAAACCACAACTCATCCTGAATAAAGAAAGCCTGATTTCAAACCTTGGGAAAAAAGTCCCAAATTCATTGGCCACATTCAGTAGCAGAGTGCCCATCAATTGTGCATGTCAAGACGGACCCTTTCACCTACATTGGTGGCCTTTTGCCCTCCTGTTGACACCTGCACTTGCAGTATGGGTCTTCATGGTTTCTGGAGCACAACTGTGTGATTGTCATCATGACTGCATGACAAGAACTATCCTTACTGGGCATATCATTCACACAGAAGACCACTATTCAATATAACACAGGGAAAAATCTTTTACATTTAGTGAGCATTTTAAAGTACAGCAGATGTGCTGTGCCATAGAATATCAGTCCTGCACACTCTTGACCATGCTGTAAATACAGATTGATAGATGAATTTGCATAGATTATCAAAAATATGTTAAATAACAAAAAAATCATTACTGCAGAAAGTGTCTAAGCTGAGAAGGAGTCAGAAAAAAGCAATAAAAAGAGAAAAGCAGATTCAATAAGAAAGATACAGACAAATGGACAGTGGCAGGTTTCAACGGAATTAGTCCCATTATGTAATTATTTTGCTTTCCTGTCTGATTTGCCTGCATGTATCATGTCAAGCCAAATCAACTCATCTTGGCATAATGCCAATGGAATCTACATCCTTATCTTTCCTTAAGTAATAGGCATTTGTTCGAGCTGAAACAAAATGTTGCTGGAATCCTCTGTGAATAATCAATCAGATTGTAAATCATTAAAGAGAATACCCTTTCTCTCTTCCTCAGTCTTGTTCTCCATATGTGTGAGAAATATTGCAGACAGTGGCTAAAATTCAGGCAATCTATTATAAACATGTGAATAACCTGGAAAGAAACTTTCTGAGATCTTTTTCGGCATTAAAGTCCCCAAAGAGAACCACCTATTTAAGGTAACCTTGAGAAGGAACATCAATTAAGAGATGCCAGTAAAAATCTTAAGGCAAAACGAATCAAATTGAGGTATTTGAAAATGTGAGATGCAGAGCCACAGGAAATACCCAATGGGTCAAGCTGTGATAATGGAGAGAAAAATACAAAACCAATATTACATTTGAATGACCTACAGTAGAAATGGCCAGTTCTGATACAGACAGAAAAAAAATACCTGGTTTGATATTAAGTCCAGTCCAGAAGACTGCAATATGCAGATGTTCCTCAAGTTTACAATGGGTTTCATTATAACAGTGCAAGAAGCCACAGATATATAGATCAGGATGGGAGTGGGCTGGAAAATTTAAGTGATAGGCAACTGGGATCTCAGGGCTGTCCCTGGCGAATGATGCAGGTGCTCTGCAAAGCCAACAGCCAATCTGCGTTTGCTTCCTCCAGTGTAAAGGAGACCACATTCTGAGCACAGAATGCAGTATACCAGATTGGAAGATGAGAATTGATGCCTCATCTAGAAGTACTGTTTGAATCCCTTGATAGTGAGGAGGGAAGAGATAAAAGGACAACTAGTGCAGTTTACATGGGTAAATTCTGTGAGACAGGGAGTCACAAAGAAAATAGTTCCTTTAGAATGCAGAAAAGGAAGGGAAAAGAAAGTGTCCAGTGATGAAATCTTGTTGAAGCTGGAGGAAATTGCAAAGGATGGCCTGTTGAATGTGAAAGCTCGTTAGGTGGAAGGAGAGGACCCTGGGAACTATCTTGTATTAAGTTCAGGAAGAGAGGGTTGAAAGAAGAGGTTTGGGAAACAGATGAATTGCAGTCAAGGGCTCTGTCAACTGTGCCAGAGGGAGAACAATGGCTCCTGAAGAAGGAAAACGTCTCCTGACCAGTTTCAAGTCCATAATTATGGTGGTTTTGGTGGGCCAACTCAGTCAAAAAGGATGACAAAAAAAATCAAATGAAAAAAATATAATTTTATGATCAGTATCACAAAGTGCAAGTGTTAACTTGTTAACAATAAATACAATGATAACACCTAGTTCAATAATAGCTTTAAAATATTTTGTTTGGTTTCCTGTAAGAGATATCAGCTTGAAGTAATAGCTTACACAGAAAAACCATAGTAGGTTTTCACTGCTTTCATTGCTTGCAACAGTGACATTGCAATGCTGCTTTGCATGAAAGGAGTTTTTACAGAAATGATATTCCATCACAAGAGGTTCCATACTTATTGGTATCAGCACATTCTGGCCAAAGCAGTTGAAAAGATTGCAGAGTTTAACATCAATTTATGTTTGGTGTAAATTGAATTTCTATGATCTTTAACATAGGTTTAAAAATTTTGCATTGGAGTGTCATCCTCAATACTGGACTCCTGAAACAAGCTCTCTGCTCCAATGGCGTGGGTGAGGCCTCACCAGGAACACTGCATACAGTTTTTGTCCCCTTACCTAAAAAAAAGGTATAGTGACTATGGAGACTGCAGAAAGGTGATTCAACATGCTCATTCCTGGGATGAAAGGGTTGTCCTATCAAGAGAGACTAAATAGTTTGGGTCTGTATTCTTTGGATTTTAGAAGAATGATAGTATTCAAACATATAAGATCCTAAGAAGACTTGATGGAGTAGATTTTGGGATGTTTTCATTAGGGGTAGCGTCTTGATAAGGAGACATAACCACAGGATAAGGGAGCAGTCATTTAAAAGTGAGGTATTTAGAAATTTCTTCTTGCAGAGGGTGATGAATATTTGGATTTCTCTGCTCCAGCAGGCAGTGGAAGATGGATCACGAGAAGTGTTTAAAGTGAAAGTGGATAAATATTCGATAGATCAAGGAATAAGAAGGGTATAGAGAAATGGCATTGACATGGAATTGAGGCCAGCATTGATCAGCTATGATCATATTAAATGGCTCCTATTTACTCCTGCTCCTACTTTCCTGTGTTCTTATGAGCTCTATCGTGGCAAGAGATTATCAGGAGGATAGAGAAAATCCTTGAAGTATGGTTCTCAATGTCTCCTTGAAAACATTTAACATCTCTCACTTGTAAGAATCACTGCCCTGTGACCACTCAAGATGGAGAAGGGACATCTGAATTGATACTGAGCACCTCGAGTTTCTATGTGGAAGGAGCAGATCACATTCCAAACCACCCACCCTGCCACAGCTGTGGCAGAGTCTGCAGATCCCACAGAAAACCTTTCAGCCACCTTGGAACCCACAGAAGAGGAGTGAAAGTAAGCCATCCTTGACCCTGGCAAAATAGCCTTAGAAGAAGTTTGTGGTATTTGAGGGAAAAAAAATACAATTGCATTAGCGTATGAACTTTGGTTTGTTTTTCTTATATTCTTTGGCAATTTGGTCTCAGAAGCAAATCTGACTGATTGTCTTTGAATTTCCAGTTCCTTGTCATATACTTATACGGAGCATCAATGCTAACTACATTATATATATATATAATATATTTAAAGGCTCTTACGATACCAAGTCCTGGGTACTCCACTCTAAAGTTCCCAATTTGATCCCTTATGTATTACTGCAGATGATTCTGAATCCCTGCAGTTTTGAGCTTGATGAATAGCCTTTGACAAACTACCAGTTAAGGCTGATTGAGCAAGACCTCTTCCCCCTGAATCTGTCTGCTGTTCAATGGTTTATCACTAAAATTATGACTTAGGTGAAATTGAGTAGAAGAGACTTGTACTATGTGGACTTCAGAAGAATGAAGAGGATTTCATTGAACAATCTAGGTTTCTGAGGGGATTATAAAGAGTAGATTGTGACAGTATGCTTTCTCTGGGTAGAACAGGGGTGCATGCACTCAATAAAAGATAAAAAAGAGAAATTCTTTCCTTCAGATGGTTATGCATCTTTGAAATTCTCTGTCTCAGAGGATAGACCTTTAGTCATTGAGCACATTTAATGTTAAGATAGGAAGATTTTTGGACACTAAAGGTCACAAAGGATTATAGTTATTGGGCAGAGAGGTGGAGTTGATAATAAGGATCATGTTTGAACATGGAACAAATAGAACAGACTCAAGGGCAACATGCTCACTCCTACTTTGCTTGTTCTTATGTCTACATTCTTATTATTGCACTGATATTCTTTATCTTTCTCCTGGTGATCTATCCTTTAATCTTTCTCCTGATGATGTATTCCATCTATTACATGGAGTGGAGCTAAGACTCCATGTTGGGTCTGAATGCTGCCTGTGATGATTTTACCCACCTTTTTTAGGATGAAGAACACTTTCCCATTATTGATATTATCCAGTCCTTCTCACAATGGATTTTAGTTTCTTACAAATTTCTTCCCCTGTCATTTTCAATCCTGAGGATTAATTCCATTGAACATTGTTTTAGGTTTGAAGAAATCCTTGAACAGACTGCGGCTTTTTCTGCTCATACTCATTGAGACTACTGCCTCATGATTCCTCCTCTCCTCTAGGTGCATCTTTGTTTGTGCTCCTGCCCTCAACCTTATTATTGCATTATTATAACATCATATTATTCTCCAAATCCTTCCCTAACTCTTTCTCTCAGCCCTGTTGGTCACACATCGTAGATAAGTACTGTAGAGGAATGTTGGCATAATTACAGGTAAATTGCAAGAATTAGCGGCGATTGTCTGTCAAACTAACATTAGGGTGACACTTGTGAAAACCTGTCTCCTCTCTGAGATTATCTGCTGATTTATACATTTACTCTGTAAATGGTACAAAGTATAGGTTATTTTAAAACATTTATTCATACTTTTTACCCTGCTGTATATTCTAACCTTTACAGCTTGTCTATCTATGTGCAGGTTGAAGTAATTAAGGATAATCAAGACCCAAGTCAATGTCAGATGCATTAAGGATCACATTCACTTTTGCCATAATGATGCAACTTTTGAAACTTTACTTTCTCACTCTCCACGTTTATTGTCCCTATGAAAAGAAAAACTTTGAGTGGCTATTTGTGACAATTTTGGTGTGATCCCAGGGAGGATCTATCTTGTGCCCATCACATTGAGGTAATCATGAAGAAGGTATGCCAGCAGCTCTACTTCATTAGGAGTTTGAGGAAATTTGGTATGTCACTAAAGACTCTTACAAATTTCTATAGATGTACGGTGGAGAACATTCTCACTGGTTGCATCATAGCCTGGTATGGAGGCTCCAATGCACAGGATTGCAAGAGGCTGCAGAGGGTTGTAGACTCAGCCAGCTCCATCATGGGCACAACCCTCCCCACCATTGAGGATATGTTCAAGAAGCGGTGCTTCAAGAAGGCGGCATCCATCACTAAGGACATTCACCACCCGGGACATGCCCTCTTCTCGTTACTACCTTCAGGGAGGAGGTATAGGAGCCTGAAGACTCACACTCAATGATTCAGAAATAGCTTCTTCCCCTCCGCCATCAGATTTCTAAAGTCAATGAACCCATGAACACTACCTTATTATTCCTTTTTTTTTTGCACTATTTATATATAGTAATTGTATGTCTTTGCACTGTACTGCTGAAGCTAAACAACAAATTTCATGTCATATAAGTCAGTGATAATAAATCTGATTCTGATTCTGATTGAGTGGTAGTTAAAATGAAGCTTATATTTTAACCATTCCTTCTAAATTATGACCAAGAAATATACCCATTCTGGGTCAGCTAGCACCTTTATATACCTATAGGTTGGACTCATTGATATATGGTCGTATCTGTTACTTAATTCAAAGCCTGAACAAGGGAACAACACTGACTATCCCTTAAGGCCATCACGGCTGGAATTGGTTTAAGTTCCAAAAGAAACTTATAGAGATGAATTTACATTTAATTTGTAGCTTTCTTAGCAGAAATTGATATTTCTCCCGCTAAGGAAGTTGTGGTCTTTACACATGTCCGGTGTTCAGTTTTGGATACCATAGGAAAGATGCCGTTAAGCTGGAAGGAGTGCAGAGGAGATTTACGAGGATGTTGCCGGGACTCGAGGGACTGAGCAGGTTGGGACTTTTTTTCATTGGGGTGTAGGAGAATGAGGAGTGATCCTATTGAGGTGTATAAGATCACGAGGGGCACAGAAAGGTTGAATGCACACAGTCTTTTTCCCAGGTTTGGGGAATCAAAAACTAGAAGCAAAGCTTGAGGGTGAAAGAGAGGAGAGATTTAATAGGAACCTGAGGAGCAAAGTTTTCACCCAGAGGGTGGTCTGTATATGAAATGAGGTGCCAGAGGAAGTGGTAACAACATTTAAAAGGCAGTTGGGCAGGTACACGGATAGGAAAGGTTAGAGGAATATAGGCCAAATGTGGGCAAAGTTTAGATGGGTGTCTTGGTCAGCATGGACCAGTTGGGCCGAAGGGCCTGTTTCCATGCTGCACGACTCCGTGACTAAGAATCTATGACTTAGCATTGACTTTGTCCTCCTTTCGTCAATCTCGCCTCACTAAGAACCTGACTTCTCAACATTATTCCTGCAGCACCCTGGTACCCACTATCCTGCTATTTAAATTATTGCTTCTACTATACAGCCCTGGCTCACATAAAAGTGAAGCCCAGGAACTAAGGTCCCTCTGAGGCTCATCATGAGAGCTTGTTACTTCCCCCAGCCTTTTGCATAGACTTGATAACTTTATAGCCAAGAAGAGAATGGCAATTCTGGATTTAGTTCAGCAAATGAGGCTGGGCAGGTGGAAGGAGTATTAGAGGGTAAACACCTCTGGGTACTCTGGTTTCCTTCCACACCCCAAAGTTATTTGGGGTTGACAGGTTAATTGGCCACTGTACAATTGCCCCAAGTGTGTGTGAGTGAGTGGTATAATCTGGGGAGAGTTGATGAAAGTGTGCAGAGAATAAAATATGGGATTAATGTAAGGTTAGTATAAATGAATGGTTGATAGTTGGTGTCCACTCAGTGGGTCAAAAGGCCTGTTTCTGCACTATATATATCTTCAAGTTATGGAAAAGGACAAAGATAAAACTAGAGAAGTTCTAAACTGGGGTAAATCCTGTTTTACTAGGCTGATGTAATTTAACAAAAATGGACAGGAAACAGCTACCTTAAGGTAAATCACAGTAATGAGAGGCATTTAAGGAAATATATATTATCCCTGTAAGCAGTTCAAAGAAGGTTGACTGGGATAAGTACGAAGAAAGGCTGGACAAGTTGGGTCTGTACTCTCTGGAGTTTAGAAGAATGAGACATGATCTTATTGAAACATGATTCTTATGGGGCTTGATAGAGTAAAGGTTGGGAGGATGTTTTCATTCATGAAAAAGTCTTCATCAGAGGGCATAATCTCAGAATAATGGAGTACCAATTTAGGATTGAGATGAGGAAGCTTTTCTTCTATTGAAGGACTGTGAACCTTTACAGTTCCTTTTCCCAGAAAACAGTGGAGGTGAATCCTTGAATATATTCAAAGCTGAGATATGTTTTTAATCAAATGCTCCAGTTTCCTCCCACGTCCGAAGAATGTAGGAATGGTGGGTCAATTGGCTACTGTAACTTACCTCCAGTGCATAAATGAGTGGTTGAATCTGAGGGAAGTTGATGGAAGGGTGGGGAGAATAAAATGGGTTAGGGTAGGATTCATGTAAAACTGGGTTTCTGATGGTCAATGTGTAGTCAATGGGCTGAAGGGCCTCTTTCTATATTGTATTTCTATGACTCGATATGTCTAGGTGTTATGGATTTAGTTTGGGAAGGTGGACTTCAGGAAAGTTCAATCAACCATGATCTAAATGAATGGAGGAGCAAGCTTGAGGGTCTTATTCCCATTTCTTATGGTCTTCCTATTGTTTTATGGAAGAACCTATGTCTTCTTATGGTCTTATGGAAGGAACTATAAGGAAGGAGTTAAAATCCAGGAGATGTAAATTTAAAATAATTGGCAAAAGAATTAGTGAGCGGATAATTAAATACATTTTCACTGAGAGGATGGTACAGGACTGGAAATGACTGCTTGAAAACATAATGGAGGCAGAAACCCTCATATTAAAAAAAGTATGTAATGTACACTTGAAGAACTGTGGCCTGAAGGACTACAAATCTAGCTTTTGAGGATGAAATTTATTGTTCTTTTTTGACTGGCACAGACTAAATGGACTAAATGGTCTCCTTCTCTATCATAAATTTTCTATGGTACTATGATAAACTCTACAAGCCTGTTGAGTACTACAGCATCTATAATTCATATCTTCCTTTTGTCAAGCCGGAATAATAGAATGTGTTTAGAGGTGAAAAAACAATCAAAGTCTTACAATTATCTTTGACTTCAGAGTCTTGAACATTTACTAAAATTCAAATAAAAGTGCTACCATTATTAAGGTTTTTCATAAACATGCACATAATGAATGTAAGTCAGAACTGAATGATTATTCACGCCAGTTTAGGGCAATAAAGTTGTCTCATCACCTCTGGCATATTTCTGATGGCATTCTCTAAGAATCATAAATTTTCCATTTGGCTCAGGAGTCCTTTTTGTTTTGTGCACTCATCTCTTGATGTTAAATCTGCATTATAGAAGTATGATGGATTCAAATTGATTACCGGACAATTAGTTTCATGTGTGAGTCATGGGGAGCCTGCTTCAGATGCAGTTAAGAATGGCGCGCACATTGTCCCTGCTGAAGAGTTTTAAAGAAATGAATGGAACATTTTCACGTTGAAATGCCTCTTTCACATTGTAGAAAGTGGCCCATGATTATTTTAAACACTATTGTGGTAAAACCAATATTGGATGTCAAAAACTGCCAAAAATTCATCTCTGGGCTCCAGAGATAAATGCAGTAGTTAATAGCAGCAGCACATTATACTCTTCCTCCAGCATCCAGTTCCATTGATTTCAATCCAACCAAGTTATTAAACAGCACATTTAACACTGCCTCCAGAAATCAATTGCTGCTCAACGGGGTTTCCCATAGGTAAAATACTACAAATGATAAAAATTGCCTTGAATGATGTAGTAGTTAATATTACGTCCCCTTGACAAAGATATGTCCATCCATGTTTGGGAGGACATGTAAAACATTTAATTTCCCTTGAAGTATAAGAGATCACCACTGGAAGAAGTATGGATACGTGTGGTGATAAGCAACATTATAGTTCCCCAGTATAATTTTCTTTTCCTGCCTGACTGTTTTCCTTTCTTTCCTTCCTACGACTATACTGATTTACCAGCAGACCAGTTTGTTTCATAAGTGTCAAACAATAATGCATGGGATGCATTACTTCATTAAAGGCATCACATGAATATAACATGCAGTTGTTGTCATCACTGTCATTAAAGTTATCATTGCTATTGAAAAAAAATGGTGATAAACTGTAGAAAAAGCATTCACTCCAACCACCGCACACCCTCTCCAATCTGCCCACCCACTGCTCCCACACACACACACACACGTAAGTATGCATACACGCATGCACACACACTTACCTAAGCTTAGAAAAGCCACATTTCTTGCAGAAAATGATTGGTTGATTGGTGACTGTGACTGGGGTCTTGGCTTTTAATTTGGAAACACCAGAATTCCTCTTCCAACATATGTTGTAGATTCCATCAGAAGATTCCACAGAAAGAATGTTGTGTGAAAATGACAGGATAATGAAACTGTGCAATTATTCATCAGGAATAGTGTCATTTTCACAAGTGTTGAACTTGATAAGACTTACGCTTGTATGAAACCATCATGATGTTACCTGCATGACTTGCAAAACTAAGAGGCTGATTTCTCATGATTTGACTGTCCACGCTCATTGATACCATATCCCTTGGCAGAAACAGAGGGTATCAGCTGATGGGTGAGAGGACTGTGGCGTGACGTTTTCTGAAAATCATCTCCCTGATCCCCACCAACCCATCCTGCCACCACAATCCATCAGCCTCAGACACAGCTCAAGACCTGCACAACTGTCAGCATTAATGCATGATGTTCTGAGAAGCAGGGTTGAAATTCATGTTTGAAGTCTCTGCTGGATACTAATCATGATGGGCATGTGACATTTGATTTCCATTTCACACAGAAGATCAATGCAAAGGGCGCATTAACATTTAAATATGTTCACTCAGCGTATGAGTTGTACATCACAGGAACTGTAACAGAAAATAAAAATAAAAACAGAAAATGCTGGAAACACTCAGCAGGTCAGACAGCATCTGTGGAGAGAAAAAGAGTTAATGTTTCAGGTCAAAGACCCTTCCTCAGAACTGAAAGAGAGAGAATGCAAGTTAGTTTTAAATACATTTCTGTACACATAAAGGGATTTTGCTATTCAGCATCACACCAATAAGATAATTAAACACCTTAAGGTCTTTTTGCACATTATCTACATTGGCTGCTGCTTTCATTTTCATTCTATCATCACTTCTAGGGAACAGCAGAGACCATTCTACCCAGTGCAGGAATCTTCTCCCTCACAATTATTATTTCCTCCCAAGATTTGGATTACTCACAGTCAGAGCACTCAGTGGACCAAGTTCCTTATAAAATTTTGCCTTCACTCTCCTTCCAGTACTATAGTGGTGAGTTGGGTATTGGATCATTCTTGGATCTGAATCATCACCTTGATTTCACCGCCTGTACTTCCAGCCGCCTATACTCTCCTCCAAGTACTGACCCTTTGTATCAGAGAGGCATCCAGCAAAGCAATGTTGGCCTCCAGTAGGTCCTGAGGTCCTGCATCCCAAAACACCCTGACGATACTTTGTCAACTCGCTGTTGGTTCCTCAAGCGAGTCACTGAGATCTTATACCTCAGAGCCACATTCATGCACTTACCCCATATCCTTTGGTTCTCTTAATATTCAAAAACTTATCAATCTCTGCTGTGAATATAATCTGAGCTTCCACTGCCCTCTTGGGTAAATTCCAAAGATGTACTTACTACCAGCTGGATGAAAAAAATATCTTCCCATCTGTCCTGAATGACCAAGCACTTATTTTCAAATTGTTTGAGAATAGTCTCAGTCCTTCCTCCCTGCCAGGTGAAATATGGTTCTTTCGTCGACACTGCCAAGCTCTAAAAGTATTTTCTGTATTTCAATGAGATCAACTTAACTCAGATGAATACAGGCCCAGTCATCTTAATCACTCCTCATAGAAGATATTTCCTCAAACCAGGAGTAAATCTGGTAAACCTTCACTGCACTCCCTATGTCACACATATACATGGCAGCACGGTAGTGTAGCAGTTAGCATAATGCTATTACAGCACCAGTGACCCGGGTTCAATTCCGGCTGCTGTCTGTAAGGAGTTTGTATGTTCTCCCTATGACTGCACGGGTTTCCTCCGGGTGCTCTGTTTTCCTCCCACATTCCAAAGACATACAGGTTAGGAGTTGTGGGCATGTTATGTTGGTGCCGGAAGCATGGCGACACTTGCGGGCTGCCCCCCAGAACATTCTACGCAAAGATGCATTTCACTGTGTGCTTCGATGTATATGTGACTAATAAAGAAATCTTCATCAGGCAGAGAGATCAGACTTGTACACAATATTTCAAGTGCAATCTCCAGTGGTATAGAGCAGGGATCTGTGCTGGGACCTTTGTGGTTTGAAGGTTAGATGAAGAAGGTTAGTCTAAGGATACAAGGGGACATGAATATGAATAACATGAATATTTTATGTTTAGTCACTAAAAACCTTTCAGGTAAAAGATAAGTTTGCAAATGTAAACAATGAAGAACACAGCAATGGACTGCAAAAAGACATAGACAGACTGGGTGAATGGGTAAACAAATGGTAGATGAAATGTAGTGCAGAGTAAAATGAAACACTTTGGCCAAAAGAACAAAGAAAGATAACATAAACTAAATTGCACAGTTCTACGGACAGCTGTTTGCATATGTGATCAAATCTCTGAAAATGACAGAGCACGTGAGTAAAAAGGTCCAAAGCAAATGGGATCCTGGGATTCATAGCACACAAAAGTAGAAGAGTTTTGTTGAACCTATATTGGTTGGGCCACAACTGGAATGTTATGAAAACTCTTTTCACAATGCTTGAGGAAAGATGTGAAAGTACAAGGAAGGGTGCTGAAAAGGTTTACTAAAATGTTTTCAAGAATGATGGATTTCAGCTGTAAGGTTAACTGGAGAAATTGGATCTGTTCTCTTTGGTGCAAGGAAGTTTGAGAGGACGTTTCATAGCAATGTACTTGATTATGAAGGCTTTGGATGGGATAACTAGAGAGAAGTTGTTGCCATCGATGCATGGTTTGATGACCCAGAGATACAGATTCAAAGTGACGGACAAAAGACCCAATGTGAGGATAAACTTTATTTTAAATGCAGAGAGTAGTAATGATCTGTAGCTCACTGCTGATGGTGGTGGTGAAAACAGAGTCAATCAGGGCTTTCAGATGAGAATTGGACAGACACTTGAAACTAAAATTATTGAGTTTATTGCCACATGCACAAGTGCAGTGATGTACAGATACAATGATAAACTTGCATACAGCAGAATCACAGGGCAGTCAAAGTCAAAAGCTTGGGTAATGGGACTGAAGGGATCCCTCTATGAAAAGCTGGTATAGATGTAATGGGCTGAAAGGCTATCTTCTGTGCTATAACAATCATGATTCAAAGAAATAAAGTCCTTTTGTGAATCTCAAGAAACTCACGTACACTCCTGTTTCCTCCATATGACACTGGAATTACTTAACAGCATATTCTGAATATTTGCAAAAGAAACATTTAATGGTTTTCTTTAATTGGACATAACCGGGTTGAAACCACAGATTCATCATTCAGAGATAGCTCTAGCAAGAAAGAAGGCCATTTGGCCCATCGAGTTTGTATCAGCTGAACAGAAGAGCAATTCAGCAGTTCCACTCCCCTCCCTCTCCCCGGAGCCTTGCATTTTTTCTTCCTTTCATCACAAATGCACAGAAAATACTTTGGTCGTATTAGTTGTAAACTCTATGCACAGAATGTAAAGAAAAAATAGTTTATTGCTGGATTAACACCTTTTCTTAGGGATAAATGTGTTTAAAAACTATAATGAGGTAACTTGTACAGACGGAGACTCACTTTAATTTGAGGAGGCATTTCAGTGGCTGTTCTGATATTTTTTTGCTGATGCAAATATCAGCCCCATGAGTGCTTCTCAGTAACCACCTACTGTTATTGCATTTTCACAAACCTGCTGTGGCAAAAGGTTCTCCCAGCCTCCAGCCTCCTGTCATTTCATTCAGGCCTCTGGCTCAGTGACACAGACAAGACGTAAGTGGTTCAGACAAGCAGTCCATTGACACACTGCATCGATACAACATCTACTGTTCTATTGTACCGTGACCACTCTAAAAGCCTAGCAGGGTGCTTTTCTTTTCTTTGAGCCAAAGGGCTCAGATGACACATAACGTTTTTTTCAAATATTTCCCCGTGTAAACAAACTTGGTCACTTTATACTGCAGAATGACCTTAAAACTTATGGAATATGTACAGTACATCTTCCCTATCCCAGACATCAAAGATAGAGAGAATGAACAAAGGACAGAAAGAACAAATAAAAATCATTCATTTATATGACATTTTCACAATCACAGGACATCCCAAAACATTTCAAGACACTGATTTACTTCAAGTTTCACTGCTAATATTTAATGTGGCAGCCATCTTGCTCACAGTAAGTTAAATGATCAGCCTAACTTGTTTTTGTTGAGGTTTTGGTTTTGCTCGGGTAACTTCTTAAACTCTTGGTAAACGATGTCTTGTGTTCTTTTCCAACCATCTGAGAGACACTCAGTTTAACATCTTCTGCAGAGTACCAACATCACTCTCTCTGTTTTGTATTGATAATCTCTCAAGTGAAGCTTAAACTAATGATCTGATGATTTGTAGGTTATTGCTCCTCTGAAGGTAAGTTTTGACTGAATCTATTGTCAATAATTTTGACCTTGAAGTGACAAGATAGTATGGACCTTTGGGTAGATGTAATGAACCAACACTGGCAGTGGGAAAGGCCCAATCAAAAGCTAAGAAAAACAGACAATAATATTGCGGCTATGACTCCTCAAACAATACCATTTGAGCTCCAGTCAGAGCACAGATGGCTGAAATTATCTCTTTACAGTTGATAAAGGATAGTTGGTTGGATTGAAAATCAGCTTGGTAATTGGAAACAAAAAATGATGATAAACAGAAAATGCTCTTTCTATGTGGCAGTGATTAATGGAGTTGTATTGTGCCCTATTTTTTCTCCTCTGCTAGTCTTCAATATGTTTGGAGTTAACATCCTACACCATTCTAGAATCTGCTGATGATATCAAACTATGTGGCCTAGTGACAAATAAAATGGAAGTAAACAACACTCAACGTAATCTAAATCAATTAATCAGACATGGTAAGGAATGACAAACATCCTAAGGCAATGATTCTAGAAATGCAAAATAGAAGCAGTGAAAAGGTATACATCAGCGAAAAAGATTTTTTGATTGTTCGCTGAACAATTCCAGTAAATAGAGATCCTTTATAAATGAAGTCAATCCAAAACATGGAATGTTTTCTAAGACCATCAACCTCACTTCAATCATCAATGAAGACACATTTAGAATATCATTCACCATCCTATCTTTAAAAGACCTTCAATATAGTAAAGAAGAAGGAATTCCAGTTTATATAACACCTTACATAATTTCAGGCTCTCACCTCTCCTCTGCAATTCATCTCTTTTTGACATTCTTGGCCAAGATTGTGAAATAGTTCGAGGTGATTGGTCCAACAGCCTTACCTGTGGGAAATTGCCCCGAGGTTGCTGTCATTACCTCCCCTTGTTAGCTACACTGCACCTGTGCCCAATGTCCAGTCACTTGCTGATCCCACCCTAAGCACTTCTCCACAACATAAGTAGATGGTGGTTGGGAGTTTGAAACAGAGTGCTCTCTGCGGACTTCCTCCAGACCCTTACAAGGCTAACGGATCCTCAGTAACCAAAAGGAAAATGACACAAGGATAAGGGATGAAAAAACAGGGGAAAGCTGTGTGTTAACACTTGTAAAGTGGAACTAAGGGAAAAGGAGAAATGAGGTGTGAAAGGGAGCATTAGAATGAGAAGTCATCTACAACGGATCCAATTCTGCTGCAAACCAGGGTGTCAGTGTGGTCCTCCCTACAATGGTTGGCTCCGTCTCCTCCACGAGGATTAGTAAACAATTGTGCCTTCCTAGGGAAAATTGGTACTGGGTACGGATCCCCCTCATGAGAGGGGGAGAGAGATTGGAGAGAGATAAGCCAAACTGTGCTGGATCCACCTATCCCTTATACTTCCTTCTGACGGGATGGCTGTGGGCACACCTACCCATTCCGACAATATGACACCCAATTTTCTGACTGCCCTACTGCTGCAACCAGTCTGTGAGGCCGAGTGGCTCTGTGTGGTCTTGAGCTGAGGGGAAAGAGACTGTTGTATCCAGCCTCTCTACTACACGTCATGCATAGCCTGCACAACAAACATGATCCCATTCATTAGTCTGGGGTCACAGGCCCTCATTAAAATTGCAAATGAAGATAAGTGTTTGTTTCTTTAGCTTTATTTCAATAGACAAATCTTTTTAATTAGTTTGCATAAATTGTATACTCTTAAATGATTTTTATCAGTAATTTTGGAACTCCATCCCCAGCATCACTGTGGCAGTACCTTGAGTAGAAGGACTGCAGAGGTTCAATAGGTGGCTCCACCATCACATTCTCAAGAGCAATTAGTGATGGGCAAAAATGCAGGCCTTCCCAGCGATGTGCAGATCCAATGAAATAAAACAAAGACTAGTGGAGACAATGGCAGATGGCAATTAATGCACCAAAGTGTGAATTGGCACAATGAAAATAAAACATCTGCAAATGCTGAAAATCTGGAATAACAACAGAAAATACCGGAACCACTCAGCAGGTCAGACATCATTTGTGGAAAGAGACAGAGAGTTAACATTTCAGGTTCAGGACTCTTCCTCAGAAATGGTGGGGGGGGGGGGGGGGGGGGGTGGTGGTGCAGTGGACACACCTTGGCTGAAACATACAATATAAATGGAATAGGGGAATATGGGTATACAAGTGCATTTATTTGCATGGACTGTGTGTTGAATAATCACCTTCTGTGGTATAATGACTCTTATGACTTTAAATACTTGAAAATGGCTGTGCACATTGAAAGAGCAGTTTATAAAGTATATCCTGGGATTCATAAACAGAAGCTTGGAGTACAAAAGCAAGACTTTATTTTGAGCCTGCTTAAAACAAAGATAAGGCCAGAGCTGGAATAATCCATCCATTTCTGGTGACGTAATTTTAGAAAGGAAGTGAAGGTTCTAGAAAGGTGTATAATTATTTATTGAGTATTGTTCCTAGAATAAGGAGTTTCTTAGAACATAGAACACTACAGCACAGTACAGGGCCTTCAGCCCACAATGTTGTGCCGACATTTTATCCTGGTCTATCTAACCCTTCCCTCCCACATAGCCCTCCATTTCAGTTATAAGCTTAGACTGAAATAAAGTGAATTTGCTCTTTTTGGAGCAAACAAGGTTGAGGGGAGATGTGATTGATTGCCACTTTGCAATTTAATGCACGTTCCAGGTACAAAACCTCACTAGCCAGCCCTTCATACTGAGAAAATTACAGGTGTGTTTTGCATGATCTCTAATCCATCTTAAAAGATGAAGGCTTTTATAGTATAGATGTAGACAAGATGTTTCCATTTGCCAAAGGAATGCATGACAATGGCCTATAAATATAAAATGGTCTTCAATAAATCCAACAAGGCTAATAAAGCTTTAAGGAGAAACCTTTTAACCCAGAGAAAGTGATTAGAATGTGGAACTCACTACTACGAGGAGTTATTGAAGTAAATAGCATAACCGAATTAATGGCCAGCTAGGTAATCAGGTGAGGAAGAATGCAATAGAAAGTTATGCTGCTAGGGTTAATAGAAAGAAACTTATTGGAACAACTTGGGTGAATGATGAACTCCAGAGGTCCACATTCCATGCAATTCCATGTAATGTTACACCTGACCTGAGAATATTCGACATTGAGGCTGGATGGTAAAAATTTAAGCACTTCACTTTTTACCAGCACGCAACATTCCTCACCTTCAATCATTTAAAAAAAATCAGATTCAAATTAGTTTATTGTCGATTACACCAAGGTGCAATGAAATTCCATGCATGAAGCTCACAAGAGTAAACAGTACATGTGGTAATAGTAAATACATCAATAAATACAATGATGAACTCAAAACAGCAGAATGGTGCAAAGATTGTAGTGCAAACTGAAGTAGTGCAAAAAGAAATGCTAAAGTGACAATAACAGAATAATTGAGAGAGGTTGAGTTAAGAGTCTGAGAACGTGGCAGCACCACCAAGAAGGGTGTGTGAAAGAGGTGATTACTTCAGAAGTTTGGTAGCAGTGGGGAAGAAGCTGTTCTTAAGTCAGGACATCCAGGCTTTCAAACTCCAGGCACAGTAGAGTAGTGGTTAGCGTAACGCTATTGCAGCGTCAGCGAACCGGGTTAAATTCCAGCCACTGTCTGTAAGGAGTTTGTACGCTTTCCCCGTGTCTGTGTGGGTTTCCTCTGGGTGCTCCGGTTTCCTCCCACATTCCAAAGATGTACGGGTTAGGAAGTTGTGGACATGCTATGTTGGCGCCAGAAGTGTGGCGACGCTTGCGGGCTGCACTCAGAACACTCTACGCAAAAGATGCATTTCACTGTGTGTTTCGACGTACATGTGACTAATAAAGATATATTATATTATCTTATCTTACCCTGTATCTTCTCCCAGAAGGTGGGAGAGTGAAAGGTGAATGGCCAGGATGGCAGGCATCCTTGACAATACCATTAGCCTTCCTGGTGTGATAGACTTAATGGAAGGAAGTGACAAGCCTGTGATAGAATGGGCTGTGTTTACCACTCTCTGCAGATTAGAGCAGTTGCCATACCAGGCTGAGATGCAACCCATCAGGATACTTTCCATAGTGCATCTGTAGAAGTTCGAGGGAATCCTCGTGGACATGCCAAATCTTCTCAAACATCAAAGAAAGTAAATTGGCTGATGCACTTTCTTGATCACCTCATCAATGTGAAGGGACCAGGTGAGGTTGCTGGTGATAAGCAGCAGTCTGGCTAAGAGCGTACATGTAAACATGCAGAAATGAAGCCATATACCCCACACTTCTCTGTAGCATAGAGATCATTTTGGTATTCATACTATTCAGGCATGCACATGCTCTGACAGCAGTATGGGAAACTGTATGCCTTCAAGCAGCCTGTCATAAACAAAGATATCAAAATCATTCTCGATCTATGCTGATACTGAACAAGACTCTCGAGGGCATCATAATCAGGTTTGACCCAGGACACAGTCAAGTGACCCTACGTCACTTGAAAAACTAAATTTCCTTTGTAAATTCAAATACTTCAGAACAAGTGACAAAAGAAACAATTCTAGGCATTAAGGAAGCTCAAGATCTTTCGTAGCAATTTAAATAGAATTAGACAGAAAAACAAAAAAAAAGAGAAGGTTAATTAAAGAGTAACATGAGATCTTGAGTGCAGTTTTGGAGAGTTCATTACAGCCTGCTGAGAAAAGGTCTTTTGCCTGCTCTCATTACATTTGCACACTTGGCTAAGAATAATTAGGAATAATGATGTTGCCATTGCCTTTAATTGGAGGATTACCATATTCAGACATCAACTGATGGTGGAGAGTGTGAAAACATGGAAATACCATACATAAGAAGATATTGCAATCACATACTGCAGCACAATAACTAACGTAACTACAGAAAAGCATGGAAATACTGAGCAGGTCAGGCAGAATCCAGTTCTGATGAAAGATTATCAACGTGAAATGTTAATTCTGTTTTTCTGTTCACTGATGCTGACCTGCTGAGTATGCCCATCACTTTCTATTTATTACATGGAACATAGAACAGTACAGCACAGGAACAGGCCCTTTGGCCCACGATGTCTGTGCCGACCGTGATGCTAAATTAAACTAATCCCATCTGCCTGCACATGATCCATATCCTTCTATTCCCCTCATATCCGTGTGTCTGTCTAAATGTCTCTTAAATGTTGCTGTCATATTTTGTTCTACCACCTCTCCTGTGTTCCAGGCACCTACCACTCTCTGTGTAAAAAAACTTACCCACACATCTCCTTTAAACATCCCCCCCTCATCTTAATGCTGTGCCATCCAGTATTTGACATTTCCGTCCTGGGAAACAGACTCTGACTGTCCACCCTATCTATGCCTCTCATAATTTTATAAACTTGCATCAGGTACAATGTCTTTCATGCCACCCATAAGTTAGGAAAATTCTTTTGTGGAGTAGTTGTAGTATTGTGATGCACTGTCATCATTACTGAAGTATTATATTGTAATGCAGGAAACGCCACAGCCAATTTTGCTCAGCACCTCCAGAAATTTGTAAAGACCAGATAAATTTTTCCTAATTCATTTTTTGGGAGATCAGAGTATTACTGGCAAAGCCAGCATTTTTGCCCATCCTTGAATGCCTCTGAGTGTTGTTCAGAACTGAATGTCTCGCTAAACCATTTCAGACAACATTTAAGAGTTAATTGGATTGGTGGGGTTGGAGTCATATTTAGGCCAGACAAGTTAAAGGTTACAGATTTCCTCACCTGAAGGATCTAAGTGAACATTGCTTTAGTAATGGTGACTGAGAACTAAATACTAACCAGGACACCTCCCTTGCTTTTCTTCAGGAGGAGGACGAGAGTGAGTAATTTATACCCTCATTAGAGGATAGGCAAGGAATTGGTTTAATGTGTCATTGAAGAAGTACCACTTC
Source organism: Pristis pectinata (assembly GCF_009764475.1). Taxonomy (NCBI): domain Eukaryota; kingdom Metazoa; phylum Chordata; class Chondrichthyes; order Rhinopristiformes; family Pristidae; genus Pristis; species Pristis pectinata. The sequence continues at coordinate 21,238,236 of NC_067409.1, read as the reverse complement.
CGACTGCCTGTTACCCATTTAGTACTGCACTGTCAACCCAGATTCTTCTGCTTAAGTCTCCAGAGTGTGTCTTGAATCATAATCTTTAGACACAGAGGTGTTACCAACTGAATGGCAGATGACAGCACCTTTAGCTGCTGCTTTTACCCAATCAATTAAATGAATTATGAAAGAGAGCAGGAAATCTCATCACTGTTTCATTCATCTCAATAAAAGCACATTTAGAAAAAAGTAAAAATGTAGCATTGATGAGTTGTTGTGAGCTCCGGTCGATGATCTTTCCCAGAGTTGAAATTAAAAGGCAGTTAGAAGAAAATTGTCTTCACTGGTCATCAGTCGCATCTGGAAAAGCATTTTTTTTTCCATGGTGATTAATTAGATGCTGAAAAAAGTGAGGTTTAATAAAGTAGCTAAATGGTTTTTCAGTGACAGTATCACAGGTTAATGGACAATGGCTTGGCTTGACTAAGTGTTATTACTGCAGTCCATAATTTCATCTTGAAAATAGGTTAGGGAGTGAATCTTCCTCTTCGTAATTGAGAATTGATTTGAAAATAAATGATAGTGAAACTCTCACTGAACTACAGGACATTGTATAGGTTGTGACAATAAATGGTTTCTACTTGATGTGTAAGTCATGGCTCTGGATGATGCAGTTTTATATAAGGGTTCTGCTGCAATCTGTTTCCCAGTGATATATTCATTTTAATACCACCGTTTGAAGCATAAGACTGCAGAAAACTGAGAACCAAGAGTAATTCAAAATGCCAAGGGAGTCTATGATAAGTTGCAGCTACATCAAAGTTAATTTTTCATTGAATTTTTTTCTCAAAAATATAAATGTAAATTGGATTTTTTAAAAATAAAAATGCTTTTGTTCTGTAATTTTCTGTGAATCAGTTATTTCTAGATACAAATCAGAATGGCAATCCAATTATCATACTAATAGCTTTTCAAACGCTATTTTCCCCCCTATGAAACAAAGTGCATTAGTTTTCCAAACTTGAGTAAATAACAAATCCAAGCTATTTGTTCGGTATCGTATAACTTACCACATGAGGTTTGTTTATCACATCTGTATAGTTGCTGTACTAGCTAGTTTTTCGAAAGTCCTTCCTTTATTAACTATTTTTCAGTTAACAAATCTTGGAAACTAGATGCCGAGACACACATGCATTAACATTAAGAATAGTGTTATATGCCTACTGTCCCTTGATAGTGGCTTATTGACTGTTAAAGGCTACACTAGAAAGTCACTTTTCCCAGGAGGCTTGTTAACCTAATCCACCTTGTACTTGAAAGCCATGAGAAAAGTTAATGAAATGAAACTGTCTTGTATGCACAATATGACAGACTTTATAGATACACAATGCAATATATCATCGCTGTACAACTAATTTTGATTGTATTATCCTTAAAATAATTGCCTTAAAATTCATCCCAGGCAGTGGCAATAAATACGCCACACAGTTGTATCAGCATGTTGGACTCTGTGGAAATTAATTCAATGAAATGAATTTTGGAGTCAGAGTGTAATGCTCTGAAGTTGGCTATGTAGCACATTTTCTGCTGAGGACTGGGATTGAATTTCTAGGGAAAAGCTTTTGTATTGCTGAAGAACCAACATGTAGGGTAGGGTAGGTTTATTAGATATCTGATGATTGGGGTTTATGAAATGTAGTTAAAATATGTTTGTCCATGGCTGATCTAAAGTGCTCTCAGACAAAATATGAATGTTTTATATTAATATTAGAATGTACTGTATTGAGATGGAAATAAATATAGACACAAAGTGGCAGAGTTAATAGATAAGTCCTTCAAATGAATGCCAAGACTATCTGATACATTAAATGTTCTCAAGTCCGACCTGACATTCACCTCTTTATTCATTCAAGTACCATTGATGCCAATTCTTTGACCCACAAGAGTAAAACTCTGTTAACCCGGCACACTCAGGGCTCTGGTGGTGCTGGACAAGCAGTTTATATGGAATATCTGGTGTTATTTTATTAATACTCCAACAGATTGTTAATTCACTTTGTTTTTGATGTTACCAGTGAGCCCAGAAAGATTAAATGGAACATGGGAAACAGAACGAGTCAAGTTTAAAGGGACGTCAGGAGCTGGGCATCGGGCAGTGGATTGGGAGTGAGGGACCAGAGTCCTGGGGAAGGACAGAGAATGCAGCAAACACCATCTGTTGAGCCAGATGCCAAGACATCTGGATTTCCAATGAGTTGAACAGCAGATAATCAAATTTAATTACAATAGAGGGGAAGGGTATGCTGATTTTCTAGAGCATATTGATATCAAGAAGGAGGTGTTGGGTCTTTTGAAGAACATTAAGGCGGGTAAGTCCCCAGGGCCTGATGGGATCTATCTCAGGTTATTGAGAGAGGCAAGAGAGGAGGTTGCTGGGGCCCAACAGAGATCTTTGTATCCTCTTTAGCTGCAAGCAAGGTACCAGAGGACTGGACGATTGTCAATGTTGTTGCTTTATTCAAGAAGGGCAACAGGGACAAACCAGGAAATTATAGGCCAGTGAGTCTTATATCAGTGGTAGGGAAATTATGGCGAAGATTCTTTGGTGGGATTTACTCACATCTGGAAATGCATGGACTTATTAATGATAGTCAGCCTGGCTTTGTGCAGGGAAGGTCATGTCTTACAAACTCGACTGATCTTTTGAGGAGGCAACAAAGGTTATGAATGAGGGTAGCAAGTGGATGTTGTCTACGTGGACTTTAGTAAAACATTCGATCATGGTTGGCACAGATATTGTGGGTTGAAGGACCTGTTCCTGTGTTGTATTGTTCAATGTTCTATGTTCTACCATACAAAAGGGGCAGCACAGTGACACAGCTATCAGATCCACTGCCTCACAGCTCCAGCAACCCGTTTGTTGTACATTTATCCATTGAGCCACCAACACCAGTTCTATCGGTAATACCACATCTTGATCTCGTGTGGAGTTTGCATGTTCTCTCTGTGACCATTCTCCCAAGGTACTCAGGTTTCCTCCCACATGCCAAAGACATGTGGGTCAGTAGGTTACCTGGACAGTATAAATTGCCCCTGGTGTATAGATATGTAGTAGAATCTGGGAGAGGGAAGCTAATGGGAATGTGGGGAGAATAAAATGGAAATAGTGTAGGATTTGACTGAATGGGTGTTTAGTGGTTGGCATGGATTCGACGGACTGAAAGGTCTGTTTCCGTGCTATGACTCTATAAAATACACGCTGATACCCCCACAGTGAGTCACCTGTCAGGAATACTCGGCAATGATTGCTTTGGCAAAATTAATGTTAGTTAGATCAATTCTACAGCATTCAGAGGATACTTTATCATATTTTTCCCAACAAAGATAAATGCAAAATAATACTGGAACTACATAAAATAACTTCTCTTTATGCTACATGAGCAAATAGGAAAAATGTGCCTTTGATACACTGGAGCCTTGGCACTATGCATTATGTGGCACTACTGATAAAACTGGTGCTTGTGCTGGTGGAACAATGGATAAATGTACAACAGTTGGATAGCTTCATGGCACTGGTAGAACATGCACAAGATGCTGGGGGAACTCAGTGGGTCAGGCAGCATCTATGGAGGGAAATGAACAGTTGACATTTTGGGCCAAGAACCTTCATTGGGATTGGAAAGAAAGAGGGCAGGGGGATCTCCTGGTGGTCAGCTATTTTAATTCCACTTTCATTCCCACACTGACGTGTCAGTCCACCGCCTCTTCTATTGCCAAGTTGAGGCTAAACGCAGGTTAGAGGAACAACACCTCACATTCTGTCTTGGTAGTCTCCAACCTGACGGCATCAATATTGATTTCTCTAACTTCCGGTAACCCCTCTCCCGGTTTCCACCCCCCCCCTTTGGTTTTCCCTTATCCCTCTGACCCCCTTACCCCTTCTCTTTCCCCTCACCCACCCTCACAACCTGCCCATCACCCACACCTTCCTCCCTCTGGTTCCCCACCTCCTTCCCTTTATTCCATGGTCTACTGTCCTCTTCCATCAGATTCCATCTTCTTCAGCCCTTTGCTTCTTCCACTTATCACCTCCCAGCTTCTCACATCATTCCCATTTCCCTTCCTCCCCACCTACCTACCTTCCCCCTCTCACCTGGACTCATCTATCACTTGCCAGCTTGTGCTCCTCCCCCTCCCCCCACCTTTTCATTCTGGCTTCTGCCCTCTTTCTTTCCAGTCCTGATGAAGGGTCTCGACCTAAAATGTCAACATAGCTGCTGCCTCACTTGCTGAGTTCCTCCAGCATTGTGTGTGTGTTGCTCCAGATTGCCAGCATCTGCAGTCTCTGTGGCACTGCTACCTTAGTTAGCTTTGGCAGATGGTGCCAACATTTTGGATTACACTTGTGCTTTCCTTCAGCAACAATCAGCCCCAATTCCTTCAATTGCCATTGATACCAATTCTTTGATCCACTAATATGTTATCCTGAACCCAAAAAAGAAATCCCTAGATACAATCATAATAGAGTACAACAATATTTGTTTGTTTAGGGCCCCGTATCTAAGGAAGGATGTGTTGACCCTGGAGAGGGTCCACAGGAGGTTCACAAGAATGATCCCTGGAATGAAAGGCTTAACATACGAGGAGCACTTGATGTCTCCAGACCTGTACTCGATGGAGTTCAGAAGAATGAGGTGGGACCTCATTGAAACCTACCGGATACTGAAAGGCCTGGATAGAGTGGACGTGGAGAGGATGTTTCCATTAGTAGGAGAGTCTGGGACCTGAGCACACAGCCTGAGAATAAAGGGACATCCATTTAAAACATAGATGAGAAGGAATTTCTTCAGCCAGAGGGTGATGAATTTGTGGAATTAGTAGCCACGGAGCGCTGTGGAGGCCAAGTCATTGGGTACATTTAAAGGAAAGATTGATAGGTTCTTGATAGGGGATTAAGGGATACCGGGAGAAGGCAGAGAATGGGATTGCAAAATAAGCAGCCATGATCAAATGGCGGAACAGGCTCAATGGGCCAAATAGCCTAATTCTGCTCCTACATCTTACGGTCTTATGGTTTAACATATAGGAAGAAGCCAATAGACAATGCTGAGATCTCTGCAGAGGTTCAAGTAAGCTCTATATGACTCAGATGAAAATAGCAAGTTTGTAAAGAGGAAAGGACTGTGGTGCTACAGCCACACCCCTCATTCCCCACAGATACAGTTGCATGCTTTTATAAGTGTGCAGTCTAATATTTCAGCAGGCTTACAGTTCCCTACATGTTGCAGACTTATTTCTGTGTTTCTAATTTTGATGACATTAGACAGAAACTTGCAAAAGTTGATTTGGGAGAAGCTGGTTGCAGGTAAAGGAACGTCTGGTAAATGGGATGTTTTAAAAGTGAAATGGGGAAGAACTTAGGGCCAGCATATTCACAAAAAAGTGAAGGGCAAAGCTAGCAAGATTAGGGAACCCTGATTCATGAGGAATGTTGAGGTTCTGGTGAGGGAAAAGAAGGAGACACATGTCAGGTATGGACATCTGGGATCAAGTGAATCCCTTGAGAAGTACACTTAGGAGTGTTAAAAGAGGACATGAGTAAGTAGCAGATAATGTAAGGGAGAATCCTACCAGATTCATTAAGTATATTAAGAGCAAAAGGGCAACTAGGGAGGGAATAGGTCCCCTTAAGGATCAATGTGTGGAACCACAAGAGGTGGGCGAGGTTTTAACTAAATATTTATCATTGGTATTTACCATGGAGAAGGTCATGGAAACTAAGAATTTCAGGGAAGAGAATCTTTGGTATTTACCATGGAGAAGATCATGGATGCTAAGGAGTTCAGGGAAGAGAATAGTGATGCCTTGAAACATATCCACATTACACAAGAGGGGGTGCTGGAGGTCTTAGACCACATAAAGGTGAATATATCCTCAGGGCCTGACTAATTGTATCATACAATATTGTGGGAAGATAGAGAAGAAATTGCTGGGCCCCTGGCAGAGATATTTGTGTTGTTGTTAGCCATGTGTGAGGTACAAAACACTAAAGGGTGGTTAATGTTTTGCCTTTATTTAAGAAGAGCTGCAAGGACAAGCCAGGAATCTACAGGCCGGTGAACCGAACATCAGTGGTGGGAAAGTTACTAGTGGGGATTCTAAGAGAAAGGATCTGCCTGCAATTGGAAAGAGCTGATTATGATAATCAGCATTGCTTTGTACATGGGAAATCGTCCGTCATGAATTTGTTTGAGATCTTTGGTCACCAAGAGTATTGATGAGGGCAGAGCAGTAAATGGGGTCTGCCTAGACTTTAGCAAGGCCTCTAACAAGATCCTGCGTGATAGGCTGGTCTGAAAGGGTAGATCACATGGGATCCAGGGTGAGCTTGCCAATTGGATACAAGATTGGCTTGGTGGAAGGAATCAGAGGGTGCTCGTGGAGGGTTGTTTCTCAGATTGGAGGCTGTGACCAGTGGTGTGCCGCAGAGGTCAGTTCTGGGTCTACAGTTGTTTGTCATCTATATTAACGGTTTGGATGAGAATGTCAGTGGCATGATTAGTACGTTTGTAGGTGACACCAAAATTAGTGGTATAATGGTCAGTAAAGAAGGTTGTCCAAAAGTACAGCAGGATCTAGGTCAACTGGGGAAGTGGGCCAAGGAATTGCAGACAGAATTTAACTCGGACGAGATCCTGCAAGTGCAAAGTGTTGCATTTTGGAGAGCTAAACCTGTGCAAAAATTGTGCAGTAGATGGCAGGGCCCTGGAGAGTTTTGTAGAATAGAGAGATGTTGAAGTACAAGTACATAATTCCCTGAAAATGGTAACACAGGTAGACAGGGCAGTTCATAAGGCCTTTGGCACTCTTGCCTTCATTGGGCAGGGCAATGAGTATGAGAGTTGAGATGTCAACTTACAGTCATTCAGGAAGTTTCTGAGACCACATTTGGAGTATTGTATGCAGTTCTGTTTGCCGAGCTAGAGGAAGGATAGTATTAAGCTGGAAAGGGTGCAGAAAAGATTCACAAGGATGTTACCAGGTCTGGAGTGTATGAATTATAAGGAGAGACTGGATAGGCTGAGGCTTTTTTCCCTGGAGCGTAGGAGGCTGAGGGGTAACCTTATAGAGGTATATAGAATCATGAGGGGCATAGATAAGGTCAATGGTCTTTTTCCCAGGGTAGGGGAGTCTAAAACTAGAGGACATAGATTTAAGATGAGAATGGAGAAGTTTAAAAGGGACCCGAGGGGAACTCTTTCGATACAGAGAGTGATGGGTATGTGGAACGAGCTGGAATGAGGAAGTGGTACAGGCTGATACAATTACAGCATTTAACAGGCATTTGAACAGGTACGCAGATAGGAAAGGTTTAAAGAGATAAGGGCCAAATGTAGGCAATTGGGACTAGTTCAAGTGGGCAGCTTGGCCAGTATGGATGAGTTGGGCTGAAGGGCCTGTTTCTGTGCTGTATAACTCTACGACTTTATGAAATTCACAATGACATTGTAAAATAAACATTTAGAATAACATTTGAATAAAAATATTAAAGAGTATGAGAAGCAGCAGGATAATGAAATTAAACTGGATAGCTCTAATATGAACCAACCCAGGCACCAGCAGAATGGCCTTCCTTAGTGATAAAACTTCTATGATTCTCTCTGACACAAAATGGTGTGAAATGATTTGGCTGAATATCAGCAGAAGTGCCAAATGTCTCATAAGTGAATTCTGCAGTTGCCTTTGTTCAAAAGTCATGTCATGTTCTATTATAGTTGTCAAGTGTAAATACGTCTAACATGCTTTTGTCTAACAGGATGTGATTGCCAGATGTGTGCTGCTAAATGTCCTTGTTCAGTGAGTATAAGCTTCCAAATTGTTTCACCAGTATTTACCCAGAAAATGATTAGCTCTCTCCTCAGAATCATTAATTTACATTACTTTAGCTCAGTGCATCTAATCACATTGGAATTCTAGCTCATTAGGTCTAAGGTACAAAAATCTATTTCCAATAGCTTTTTTGCTTTCTATGAAAGAAAATAAATAGCTGAAGGAATGTGAATTCAGCAGCCAACTTTCAGAAGCTAAAAAACATACATAGGACATAGAACGGTACAACACAGGAACAGGCCCTTCAGCCCATCATGTCTATGCCGACCATGATGCCAATCTAACTAAACTCATCTTCCTGCACATTGTCCATATCCCTCCATTCACTGCCTGTTCTTAAACATTGCTATCATATCTGCTTCTACCACCTCCCCTTGCAGCGTGTTCCAGACACCACCATTCTCCATGTAAAAAAAAATCCCTTCAAAAATCTCCTTTAAACATTCCTCCTCTCACCTTAAAACTAGTACACTAGTATTTGACACTTCCGCTATGGAGAGAAAAACTCAGACTATCTACCCTATCTGTACATGTTATAATTTTATATCTGGTCTTTCCTCAGCCTCTGATGCTCCAGAGAAAACAATCCAAGTTTGTCCAAACTCTCCTTATAGCTAATACTCTCTATAGGAATGGATTATTATGTGGGAATTACAACATTTATCCAGGTGAGTAAGGAACCTGCCCAGTACAGTAGAAATTGTTCCTTTGTAAGTATGCCGGTCCCAATTCAATTGTAGATAAATAGTTTGTAATTTGGATATATAGGCTTTCTTTGGTACAGTAAATTTCCCAAGGGGTTCAGTAAACACAATTTGATACAGAGACACATAAAGAAATACAACAGCTAAATAAAAGTTTTATGTAAATTTTAGGAAGTATCTTAAAGTAGAGAGAAAGGAAAGAGAAGTAGAGAGTGGAATAGGGGAGGAATTTCAGAGCTTAGAAGTTAGTTAGTTGTGGGCATGACTTGCAGTGTTGGTCTAATGAAAGTGTGGGATGGATAAGAAGTCTGAATTGGAGGAGAGCAGAAGCTGAAGGGATGTTGAGGTGAAAGGGGGTTACAAAGATAAAGAGACCATAGAGGGATTTGAAGAAAAGAATGAGAATTTTAAAATTGAAGCAGTGTTGTACTGGATGCTAAAGAAGGTCAGTAAGTGGAGGGATAATTGGTAAATAGCGTGAGATATCAGCGCTAATTTTTCTGTAAGTGCAAAAGGGAATAGGTACAACATTTTCACTTTATCCCATCCCACTCTCGTTTTCATTACCGTAGGGGCACACAAAATCTTTGTGATTCTATCAAAATATCAGTGGTCACATAATCCAGTGGCTAAAGCTTTTCTCCATTTGCAAACAATTCATGCAAGCTGTGATCATACTAACAGCTCATGTACTGCAAACTGCTCTCTTTGCAATGACTTTTTGATCAGAAATTACCTTTATCCATCAAAATATGCTCCTTTTACTGAGATGCCTACATTTATCTGCTGAGGGTTGGCCAAAGCTGGCCCTCAGATCAGTAAGTTCCTGCTTCCCAGCTCAGCTGGATGGCTCTGTCAATTAGTTATCATCTCCCAACTTGTGTATGTAACTCTGTCTCTTAAAACTGAACTTGTTGACTAGCTCTCTTGTGGTTTTCATAATTCTGATGTAGTTTTGTCCTCTTCTGCAGTTCCACTGGGGAATTAGAACATAGAACAGTACAGCACAGGAACAGGCCCTTTGGCCCACCCTGCCTACACCAACCATGATGCCAATCTAAGTAATCCAACCTGCCTGCACATGGTCCATATTCCTCTATTCTCTGCCTGTTTATGTGTCTGCCTAAATGCCTCTTAAACATTGCTATTGTTTCTACTTCCATTGCCCTAATAAAACTAATCCCTTCTGCCTACACAATGTCCATATCCCTCCATTCTTTGCATATTCATGTGCTTATTAAACTTTCCTCTAAACACACCCAACACCTCTTCCGGTTCAATATGGATGCCCAAGAATATCAACATATCCCTCCCTGATCTCACTATCATCCATGTCCTTCCCGTTGGTGAATACTGTTGTGAAGTACTCATTAAGGATCTCACCCATTTCATCTAATGCCACATATAAATTCCCTTCATTATCCTAGAGTGGACCTAAACCTTTTTCTAGTTGTCTTCTTGCTCCTAATACATGTATAAAATGCCGTTTGACTTTCATTAATCCTACTTGTCAAGGCCTCTTAATTTCTTAAATTCTTTCCTGCTTTCTTTATGTTCTTTAAGGGCCTTATCTGATTTCAGCTTCCTAAACCTGAGACATTATTCTGTTTCTTGCAGTCAATAGCTGGTTCTTACAAGTCTTACCATCTTTTACCACCTTATCACATAATCTTCTGCATAACAAAATCTGATTTTGTTGACTGTGTAGTTTTGAATTGCCACTTTGTCCCATTTATGCTTCTACTGATTGGTTTTATTTATCTTTTGTCAATTCAGTCTGAGGCTTAGCTCTTGCAAACATATTGTTCTGCCAATTGATTTTTGTTGATCAGTTTGTCAATGAATTCTATGGTACCAGTTGTTTGAAGACGCATATTGGCATCTCAGAGGACAGCTTGTCATTGCATTAGAAAACAATCTTCACATGATTCTCTGGAATACTTAAGGAAGACCTCCCCAAGACATTTTTTTTAATTCAAGGGTTGGCTCACATTCTGTATTAAGCTTACTCAAACACTGAAGTTACCAGCAAGAATCTGTCATCTGTAATGTGTGCATTAATTTAGACTGAAAGAGTCTATGTATAGAGTCATTGCAAAGACAAAGAACTGATCCAGTGTGTTAATTGGTTTGATCTGAGTAAGTTTGATGAACTTATTTTAGGTTAAGTTGCACTTTTTGTAATAGATTTTTATCATTTATTTTGACTCAGCCAAACAAATTATATAATGATTTCTTTTATAAAGCCACTGCAATAATAATTTATTCATATAATGTATGGCTTATGTGGGATAGTTAATGCAGTTTCTTTGGTTGGCTTATTGGAATTAATAGCCATAATTAACTTTGACTCAAAATCAGTGAGGGGTAATTATTATTAAACTGTACACAAAAGACGAAGGGCAAAAGAGGGGGAGGAGACAATGACTTAGCTATACCCTGCAGCACATTAAACAGAATTAGCAGACTGTTTACCCTATTATTATCCATTGATAATTGAAAGTATGAAAAAAAGTTGCAAGATGTTGGGGCACTTGACTGAGACAATGTTGTGAGTTGGACTTGCTGTGTCTTTTAGTAAAATTGCATGAAGAAGTTAAACCTCCATTTTATATAAGCAACAAATCAAATGGACAGAATGAAAGTCAACAAGCATGAGAACGACTTTAGAATCCTTCATCATCCCATTCAAAATGTTAATGTACCTTCCTGTTCTCTTGGACCTTGTACCAACTAACCTTTTATATTGTTAGATTAGTTTAATGAGGAAGCCCAGCATTTTCCACTTTCACTTCAGATTTCCACTACTAATAGTGGCTTTTCCCCACTTTTTTTTAACCCCAAAGCAAAATGCTGGGTCAGATTTGAGCATGGTTTATTGAAGGTACAGGATAATGGCATTATGTTCTGTTAACAACACAACACTATTATTTAGATGTTTTGTGAGTACCAAGAACTCCCACATGAGACACAATATTGACTAAGTACATTCCAAGATCTTTAACAGTTCCCAATCAATATGGTATTAACATAAGAAACATGAGCGAGAGGTGGTCAGTCAGACCCCACAAGCCTGCTCCACCATTCAATAAGATCACTGCTGAACTAGTTCTGGTCTAACCCCCAGATTCCTGCTCTCTCCCCAAACTCCTTGGGCCTCTCATAATTTAAAATCTGTCAATCTCTGTCTCAGATAAATTCAATGACTCCTCTTCTACAGGTCTCTAGGGCAGAGCATTCCAAAGGTTCATGATTTTTTGAGAGAAGAGAAATTCTCTCATTTCCATTGGAACCTATGCCTCCTAGTTTTAGATAATTTCTCTGGAGGAAACCTTCTCTCAGCATCCCCCTCAGAATTTGATATCTTTCAATAAGATCATCTGTCCCTCTTTTATACTCCAAAAAAGCATAGGCCCAACCTGCTCAACTGACTGATTGGTTGCATCATGGCCAGGTATGGGAACTCCAGTGCTCAGGAATGCAAGACGCTACAGAGAGTGGTGAACTCAGCCAGTTCCATCATGGGTACAAGCTCTCCCCACTGTCGAGGACATCCACAAGAGGTGATGTCTCAGGAAGGCAGCATCCATCATCACCATCTGGGTCATGCCCTCTTCTCGATGCTACCATCAGGCAAGAAGTACAGGAGCCTGAAGACCCAAACCTCAAGGTTCAACAACAGCTTCTTCCCCACTGCTATCAGGTTCTTGAATTGATCTGAAAAACCTTAACACTACGTCAGACTATTTTTTTTCTCTTTTTTAATCTTGCATTAGTTCTTATCTTTATTTTGTTGTTTATTTTGCACATATGAAAGTTATGTATAATCTATGTTAATTTGTTTATGTTAACTTATGTTTGTAATGTACTATGCTGCTACTGCAAAAAGCTAATTTTCATGGCATTTATATCCTGTGAATGCATATCTATGATAATAAACTTGAACTCAACCTTTCTTCATGCTACAATCCCTTCATTCCAGGAATCAACCCAGTGAACTTTCTCTGCATTGCCTTCAATGTAAGCACATCCTGCCTTACATCTGAGACCAAAACTGTGCACAGGAAAAACTCCTTCTCACAAAGATTCGTGAATCTTTGGAATTTTCCACCCAAAGGGGATATGGAGGCTCAGTCACTATATATTCATGACAGAAATCAATAAAATCTTAAAGGAATCAGGGAGAGTGGTGCTGGGACAGGAAAATGTTTCTGAGTTAAAAGATCGTAGAAGTCCCGCATTCCTTTGACAAACAAGAAGAAAGGATTACCCTGCATCTTTGCTAGTCAGTAAATGGCATGGATCATCTCAGGGTGATTGGGTGGTGGCTAATGTGACATCTCATGTCCAGAATGCCACTGATGAAAGTGTTAATAAGCATGAAGTGAGGATGTATGCAACTCTTAAGTAGAGCTGGTTTGTATTCGTCCTTAGTCAGAATGTAGTGGAGTGCTTGGAAACTATTAGTGACCTGCATACATGTCTACATGATGTAGTGCCATGCTGGCTAGCTTTACCTTGGCAGACCTCTTGAGGCTATTAATCTTTTTCCTCATTTACACTGTCCTCAGTTTGACACTATATTAAATTTGGTAGCTGCCTCTAGCCAGGCAGTTAAAACTTTTCCTCTCTGATGACGAGAAGCCTGGGATATCAAATTCATCTTTGTTTCATTCCCTCTGTCAGCACCTCCCAATCTTCACCTGATAATGTATATACTCCGGCTTTTGCACTGGCCAAAGTCATTTCTTTGCAAAGCAACAATTCCACTTTCCTCTACAGACACAATAGGAAGAATGCCATCTTTTTACATGTTAACTTTCTATGAAATTTTGAACACTATGATGCATGGTATCTTCTGTCTCATAGGATAGTGGCTTGTACCTTGGTGGCCCACTTCATATTTAACATTGTCTGCTGTGGCTCAGAAGGCCATCTCTGGCATGGCTGCCCCTGCCACACTTGTTGCGGGTGAAGGCAGTGGGCTGACATCGTAATATAACATACAGAAAAGATGGAGGCTGCCTCAGCTTGTAGGAAATGTATTTACATTCTTCAAGCCTGCTGATAACTCTTGTCTTCAATTCAGCCCTTACAGAGATCAACCCCAAAATGGTGTCTGCCCAAGATCAAAATTGTGACACAAGTTAAGTCCCCAAAAGCATTCTGACACCTGTGGGCTTGAAGGAGACTAACTATCAATTAGACACATTCAATTACATTCCCCCACAACACTCCCAACTCCCCATCCAAACTAATTCATCATTAATTAACAAAGTGTTTCAAATATGCTGGGGGTCTCCCTCTAGTAGAACATCTGGTCTCCACATAACAGGTTGTTTCTCTTGTCCACAGTGGGAATCCCCACTGACTCAGAACAACTTCCTGGGGGTGTACAATTATCCAAAGACACTTCAGGGACCTAATCGTGCTGTGAGACCAGAGGGAATCCAATGACCCCTTCTTGTATTTGCTTTATGAGCTGTCTGATGTCCATTTCCCAGAAAGACCATGATACTCTACTCTCCTCAGCCACAGATACTTTGCTACAAATCTAAAGTTACAAGCAATTCTTGATCTCCATGTACAACGCTCCTTGGTTTTGTAGTATTGTCAATGCTTTCTTTCAATTGTATGTGTTAGGTTGGGAATCATGCAATGGAATGTTAAATTCAGTTTACTTGCCATAAATAACTCTACAGGAGAGCATCTCTTTGCAGACTGAGGCGTAATGCGGTAACTGAACAAGAACTGAGGCAGTTTGATTTCAATGCTGCCTTCCTGCATTTTCAGGATTTCCGAATAGCTGTCTCTGCTAATCCATTAGAGGAAGGGTGAAATGGGGCAGATTGATATCACATAATTTATGCCATTTGTGAAGCAACTTCCATTGTCTGACACCAGCATGTGAGGCAGTCCCTGAACACTGAAACTTTGTCTAAGTTTTTCAGTTCTGGTACTCGATGCTGAAGTATTCACTGGATACACAGACATCCACTTCAAATGAACATTAATTATCAGCATGAATATCTTCCCTAAGGTCCAACATAATTAACATGGAGTCTACTCGATATCTGCTCAGGCTGTTCCCAAGGATGGAAGCAAGCAGAAGGAGATACAAAACACTTGATGCAAGGATCCATTTCTTGCTCAATGTCAGTTTTAGACCACCATATGTCTGACCTGACTCTTTAACCTAGTACCTCCTGGGTGTGCCAGTTTCAGAGGCAATAGCTGGCCTTATGAGAACTCATGGAATCACAGCAATCTAAACATGATGGCTTAACATTCTTTATCCAGCTGAGGGTAATTTTCACTGCCACTGCCAGCATTCAGGATATAAACCCTATCAGTTTCTGAGAACTATCTTCTATCCAATAAGCCAACATAGCACCAAAACTGCATTGTGAGGTGGCACAAGATTAACTCTCTGCCTGTTGAGTGGTGGACTAAACATCAGCAGACTGGAAAAATTATTTAGAAAACACATAAGCCTTTTCTTGAGCTTCAGTTCACATTCACTTCAGATCCATATGCTGCAATTGGTGTATTGGAACCAGATTTGCAAGATTTGGCTAGAATTTACTCGAATAATTCAACAGTTCCAGTTATGACTTCAGCTCAGCTATAATAGTTGGAGTAAAAGCATTGGTAATGGCTTCTCCTTTCTCTTGAATGGGTGTAGTCCTTTACTGATTGTGTGGTGTCCCAAGTTCTCTACTTCATTCATAAAGAAAGTAGACTTATTTTAAAGATGGCCTGTCTTTTCCAGTTTGCCCAGCACTTCTTCTAGATTCTGCAGGTGTTTGTCTCTCAAGACTCCCAAAACAAGGACATCATTTATGTATACAGCAACCCTGGGACTACCCTGCAGTAACCCCTCCATGGTTCTCTGAAGTTTGGTGGGTTCAGATGAAATTCTAAAGGGTAGTCAGTAAAATGTGAACATGTCCTTGTGCGTGTTAACAATCAAAAAACATTTTAGACAGATTCTCTAACACTTCCTCCCAATATATCTGATTCATGTTTCCCCCCACATTCCAAAAGACATATGGGTTAGGAAGTTGTGGGAATGTGCCATTGCCACATTGCCATGTGGGAATATGGGAAAATTACCCTCAGCTGGATAAAGAAGTTTAAGCCATCATGTTTAGAGTGCTGTGACTCCGTGAGTTCCCATAAGGCCGGCTATTGCCGTTGAAACTGGCATACCCAGGAAGTCATAACTGGAACTGTTGGCACCGGAAGCGTAGTGACACTTGCGGGCTGTTGCCAGAACAATCTACACGAAAGGTGCATTTCACTGTGTGTTTTGATGTACATATGACTAATAAAGATATCTTATCTTATCGTATCTTATCATATCCAACTTATTGAACTGCTCCAATAGGTGTAATCTGATCAGAGATGTTCCCTCAGTCTTATCCATCCCTCCCCATATTCTCTGAAACTTGTTTTCTCTCTTTCCCAATGTTGAAGAATGATCTTAGATCTGAAACATTAACTTTGTTCTTCTTTCCACAGATGCTGCCTGATCTGCTGTGTTTCCAACAATTTTTTTAATTTTTATTTCAGATTCCTTGTATCTGCAGGTTTTGTTTTAACTTCCATATTCTTTGCTTTAACACTGGCACATGTGTGCTGCCCATTCAAAGCACTTAACAGGTTCATTTATTTTCTCTGAGAACACTGCCAATTTTTTCCTCCAGTCTTGGTCTTGTGACAAAAGGCCCTAACCTTGGCCTGAAGAATTATGATGGAGTGTGGCGATCCACATGGATTTCAGTTTGGATGCCCTTCATTGTGCCCACCCTGTCTTTGAAAACCTTTTTTTGTATCCCCAGCACTTCCCTGTGATGTTCCCACCTTCCCTTTCTTTATGTGATGAATGATCCTCTAATCAAGGAGAATTTCTTTCAGCAGTCTTTTCCCAACAGATATGACCCAGAGTCTGCAAAAACAACCAATCGTAATTTTTTAAACTGTCTTTAGTATTTCATGAATTCCAACTATTCCAATGCTTTCACTTTTCAGATTTATCTGTGCCTTTTTATGTTCAGGTGTAGTATTTTCTGGCAGCTGCATATGCGGTCTGGGTCATCAGTCTAAAGCTGTCAAGCTCAAACATCATGTCTCTGTCATTCACTTTCATAAGAACATAAGAACTAGGCAGCCCTTAAACCTGCCCCACCATTCAATACGATCATGGCTGATCTGCCCAAGCCTCAACTCCTCTTCTGCGCCAGCCTCCAGTGGTCCTGATCATTGGGGGCAATCTCCAAGCTGTCTTTGTTGATACACACCCTCTTTATACACCCACCCGGGACATTCTCTTTTCTCTCCTCTTCCATTGGATAGAAGATACAGGAGCCTGAGGGCACGTACCACCAGACTTAAGGACAGCTTCTACCCTGCAGTAATAAGACTATTGAACAGTTCCCGTATACAATGAGATGGACTATGACCTATGACCTCATGACCTCACGATCTACCTTGTTGTGACCTTGCACCTTATTGCACTGCACTTTCTCTGTAGCTGTGACATTTTACTCTGTACTGTTCTTGTTTTTTTTTACCTGTACTACATCAATGCACTCTGTACTAACTTAATGTAACTGCACTGTGTAATAAATTGACCTGTAAGATCGGTTTGTAAGACAAGTTTTTCCACTGTACCTCGATACAAGTGACAATAAAAAACCAATACCAATACCTATAGTGCACTGAGAAGGATGTCCAATAGTTTGTGAAAAGTGGGCAGTTAACTGTATACATCGTCCTTCAGAATATGGCCTTCATCCATCTGATGAATGTGGCCAATCCACTCTGAGCGTCATGGACTCAGTAATGAATACACACAAAGAATATACTTAATGAATAATTAGTAATGAGTACTCATTCCAGGACCTTCACTTTGGTGACCATGTGCTACTAGAGATGGAGAGGATACTCTGGTGTTGCCAGAGAAAACTGTTCTCATATGTTTTGCTAATGTTGGCCAGGTCTCATTACTCCAGAGGAGTGCACCAAGGCCACAGGATTGGCTTTGTCAGGATTGGCCTTAGCAGTTAGGCATTCTCTATCAGGCTGCCATTAGTCCGTATGTTCCTGCTTGCTTCTTTGCCATAGAGATCATCGTATCTGAATGCATCACACATTGGTATGGCAACTGCACTGCCCAAGGCCGCAAGAAATTGCAGAGAGTTGTGAGCACAGCCAATCAATCATGAAAACCAGCTTCCCCTCCAATAATTCTGTCAACACTTCCTGCTGTCTTGGGAAAGAAACCAACATAATAAAAGACTCCTCCCACCCCAGTCGTTCTCTCTTCTCCCCCTTCCATCGGGCAGAAGATACAAAAACTTGAAAACACGAACTGCCAAGCTCAAGGACAGCTTCTATCCTGCTGTTACAAAACTTTTGAACAGATCTCTTGTACGATAAAGATGAAGTCTTGATCCCTCAATCTACCTTGTCAGATTAGAGGTTACAGAGGGATATAGATAGGATGCAGAGTTGGGCTGAGAAGTGGCAGATGCAGTTCAACCCAGATAAGTGTGAAGTGGTTCATTTTGGTAGGTCAAATATGTTAGCGGAATATAGTCTTAATGGTAGGACTCTTGGCAGTGTGGAGGATCAGAGGGATCTTAGGGTCCGAGTCCATAGGACGCTCAAAGTGGCGGCGCAGGTTGACCCTGCGGTTAAGAAGGCATATGGTGTATTGTCCTTCATCAATCGGGGAATTGAATTTAGGAGCAGTGAGGTATTGTTGCAGCTATATAGGTCCCTGGTCAGACCCCACTTGGAGTACTGTGCTCAGTTCTGGTCGACTCACTACATGAAAGATGTGGAAGCCATAGAGAAGGTGCAGAGGAGATTTACAAGGATGCTGCCTGGGATGCGGAGCATGCCTTATGAAAGCAGGTTGAGGGAACTCAGCCTTTTCTCCTTGGAGAGATGGAGGATAAGGGGGGACCTGATAGAGGTGTATAAGATGATGAGAGGTATTGATAGGGTAGATAGTCAGAGGCTTTTCCCCAGGGCTGAATTGGTGGCCACAAGAGGACATAGGTTTAAGGTGCTGGGGAGTAGGTATAGAGGAGATGTCAGGGGTAAGTTTTTTACTCAGAGAGTGGTGAGTGCGTGGAATGGGCTGCCGAAAACTGTGGTGGTGGCTGATATGATAGGGTCTTTCAAAAGACTGTTAGATCGGTATATGGAGCTGAGTAAATTAGAGGGCTATGGGTAAGCCTTGTAATTTCTAGGGTAGGGACATGTTTGGCACAGTTTTGTGGGCCAAAGGGCCTGAATTGTGCTGTAATTGTTCTATGTTCTATAACCCTTGCACCTTATTTGTTTATCTGCTCTAGACTTTCTCTGTAACCTTAACACTATATTCTACATTCTGGTGTTGGTTTTCCTTTTGTACTACCTCAATGTACTCATGTTTGGAATGATCTGTCTGGATGACATGCAGAACAAAGCTTTTCACTATCTCGGTTCATGTGACAATAATAAACCAATTACCAGTTAGTAATTGCACAACAGCTGCAGCTTTTGTGATGTGCATGTTGGCTTTAGCATTAAGTGGCAGCTCTGAACACTGTGGCCATCCCTACCTATGGTCTTTGTGAGTGGCACTTTCTCACCAGAAGAAAAGAGTAGCAATAACAACTCAATGCAAAGAATCCTTCTCCTCATGCTCCAATTAGCAAGTCAAATCCAGGCTGCTTTCACTTCATTTATTCACCAGATCGATAGGATCATTTCTCTGATTCTATCTATTTGCGATCCATAACCATTCTTGAAATGGATGGATTGCTAAACCCACTCAGGGAGCCAAAACAATCAAACACGTTGTTATGGGTCTTACCCAGAACTGGCCAGGTTTTCATTTCATGTCAGATCAGCTTATATGGCAATCATGGTTTCTTACAGATACTTAAGTTTATAATTTCAAAGTATTTAATTCACTTAATTTAAGTTCTCCTACTGCAACAGTGGGAAATGAACTCAAGTTGCAGGATCATCTGTCCTTTGGATTAAGTTCCCCAATTTATGAACATTCAGCTTCAGAACTTTTACTATCCTGCTGGTAGTTCTTTGGGGTATGTGCAATGATGAAGGTAATTTTTACTATAATGAGTGGCCACCCTCTGTGCGTAGGAATATATGCTCCTGAAATGCCCATAAAACATTTCAGTAGCCTTTTCCATTTAGGAAGTTTCACTTCAGGAATACATCCACTTCGTAAATCAAGGAATGGCTGCACTAAACGTGCATCTTGACCGTTGCCCCAAGGACTGGAAACTTGTAATGAATAGTTAATGGCATAGTCCAGAGAATATCTTGCTGGCTCGATCCAGTTTGATATTAGTGAGTACTGGTTTTGTAGCCTTGCCAGTTTATCAAATGTTTTAGAAAGCCCACCCTGTGCGCTAAATAATTACAGTCAAGGTCATGGAAAGCACCTTGAGGGAAAGAACTTTTGTTCCTTGGTTTAGTTTTAATCCCCTTAAGACCTAACGCTAAATGAAACAAATTGGATCTGAAAAGCACACAACCTGCCTGACTTTTGCGAGATATCAAAATCTGTGTCAACTGCACACACACTTCTAGTTTATCATGCATGAATGTTTGAACAGCTGCATACTTTAGGTCTGACACTGTTTTTTTTCTCTCCACAAGAAATATATCAAATTGTATGAATAATTCTGATGTTGTAATTAGCTGGCATTGTTCGGTCATTTATTGTGGAGAATATTCCAGCCTAATGTATTCGTCTGACTAACTACCATTATTCCTGGTTTTGCAAAATGAGTGCTACACTGGCAGGTATTAGTAATTGCTGACATTTACAACACAGGGTTGGACTCTGTTCCTATATCCAGCCCAATGGTGAAGGAGAACGATGCAAACATTCAGCAGAGATGCAAGTGCCTACTGTAACTTCTGACTTGTTTTTACATAAGACACAAGAAAATAGTAGAAAATACCACCCCTCATTTCTTAAACCCCCAAGGAATATAAATCTACCTCCTTGTGATGGGAAAACACCCTCATGCCACAACTTAGCCCAATGAATCACTTTTAAACTGCCTCAATTGCCAGTGTATCCCTTCCTAAAAAGGGGACCAAAACTGTCCTCAGTTCCTCCAGTAAAAATATTTTTAAATTCCAATCCTCCTGCAATAAAGGGCAATATGTAATTTGCCTTCTTATCCACTTGCTGCATCTGCCGACTAACATTTTGTGATTCATGCACATGAACTCCTAGATCCCTCTGTACTTCACTTATCTGTAACATTTCCCCATTTTGAAAATGATCTGTCTTTAGATTCCTCTTGCTGAAGTGCATGATGTTGCACTCTCCAACATTAAACTTCACTTGCTAAGTTTTTGCCCACTCACTCAACCTGTTTATATCCTGTTGCAGAGTCCTACTATCCTCGTTGCAACATGCCCTCCCACCTATTTTCGTGTCATCGGCAAACTCGGATACCTTGCACTCTGCCCCCCTCCTCCAGGTCATTGATAGAAACCGTAAATAATTAAGGGGCAAAGAACTGATCCTTGGGGCACTCCACCAGTTACATCCTTCCAGCCTGAAAAAGAGTGGTTAATTCTGAATCTCTGTCTTCTTTGTGATAATCAATCTGCAATCTAAGCCAACACACTTCCCCCAATACCATGCAAACTTGTGGACCAGCCTTTTAAGTGGCACCTTATCAAGTGCCGTCTGGAAATCCTATATTCCCCTCTACCTCCAGTCTCTGGTCTGACTGGGACTGTTCCTTACCAGTTCTTGGGAGAAGTGAGTGGTTGTGAGGATTTGGGGAGGATGGGAAAATTGCTGCTGGGATGTCTGGTCTCATCTCTCACTGCTGGCTAAATACGTCATCTCTGTTTCCTTGGGATAGAGATAGGGGTGTCAGAGAACCTGATCTTCTCCAAAAGAGGGGAGGGTGTTTTGTACTCTCCCTCTATTTCACCCCCAGTACTGACCTGCTGAATCTCAGAGAAACTAGAAACCAAAATTTATTGGGCTGAAGGAAGCCACCAAGCCCATCATGTCCATGCTGTCTAAAAATAGACTAGATCAATCCCAGTTCCCAGATCTTGGCCCTAGTCCTGCAAGTTATGATTCTTCAAGTGTTCTTCCAGTCTTTTTTAAATTATGGTCAGGGTTTCCGCCTCGACCATCCTTTCAGACACTGACTTCCTGATTATCCTTTAACTTTAAATATTCCCACACTCACTGACTACCTTGTTAAAGGAAATGGAGTCCTTATTCAAAAATGAATACTTACTTGGGCTTAATGGAGTCCTTATTCCAAAATTATCTTGCCTCGGGCTCTCTCAACTGAGGTTCTCAGCCTTCATGCCCTGGTGAGTGTCCCACTGAACAATGAGGTGTCCAGCTGAGTTGAGATGTAGAGACTTACTACAGTATCCTAAGTGAGCCCCAAAGTGACCTGAAAGTTGCATTTCTTATAAACAAACTTATAAGTAAGGTTTAGAGGGATACGGGCCAAATGTGGTAAAATGGGACTAGTTTAGATGGACATCTTGGTCGGCATGGACAAGTTGAGCTGAGGGTCCTGCTTCTGTGCTGCATTACTCTATGACCACGACTCTATGAACCATTTTGGAATAAGGCAGTTTGCAAAATTCAATAAATTCAGTTTTTGCTGTACCCAATTCTTCTTGCAGTGTGGCAATGTTTAATATGGATTTGGGAGTGGAGTAGATACTCTGTTGTATTTGCATTCTGCTCTGAAATGGATTACAGTAGAGAAAAGAGCCAACTACATTTGAAAACAAGACCCCAACCCAATTAGCACAGTTTGCCTCCTGAACCTCTACCATCGAAAAGGGCAGCAGGCTCAAGGAACACCACTACCCCTAAGTTCAACTCCAATATTGTGTCTTTCCTTCATCATAACTGGGCCCAAACCCTGGAACTCTCTTCCCAACAACGCTATGGGACTACCTTCACCATACAAGTTCAAGGTAATGGCTCACTACTGCCTTTGGGTTGGGTTGAAAATATTGACAGCAATGCCCAGAAGCCTTTAAAATGCAAATATAAAAAAGTACATATTAGGTACCAGCTCCACTCCCAATCGACAGTAGATGCTGACAGACAGCAAGAAGAATTCAAGTTCAAGTTTATTCTCACGGGCAGATGTATCCAGGGTATAGAATCATTGAGTCATAGAGCACAGAAACAGGCCCTTTGGCCCAACTGGTCCATGCCGACCAAGATTCCCATCTAAACTTGTCTCATTTGCCCTCGCTTGCCCCATATCCCTCTAAATCTTACCTATTCATGTACATGTCCAAGAGCCTTTAAATGTTGTTAATGTACCACCTCAACCACTTCCTCTAGCAGGTCATTCCATATACTGACCACCCTCTGGGAGAAAAAAATTGCCCCTCAGGTTCCTGTTAAATCTCTTCCCTCTCACCTCTGCCCTCTGGTTCTCGATTCCCCAACCCTGGGCACACTGATCCTTTTTCTGCCCCTCATGATCTTATACACCTAAAAATGCCATGAAAATTTGCATTTGCAGCAGCAGCAGAGTGCATTACAAACACGATGAACAGAAATTACATAAACTTAAATTAACATAAATTATACACAACTTACACAATGTAATAAACAAAATTCACTTGATGACATTAGTGCAAGTTGAGGGAAATATAGCCCAAAGTAGAAGTAGGCTCTTTCAGGTCAGTTCAAGAACCTAATGGCAGTGGGGGAAAAGCTGTTGTTGAATTAGGTACAGCATACATCTTCACGTATCATGGCACTATTTATTAATGCATTTATGGGCAGTGGTTATCAAAGGCAAGGACAGCATTTGTTACCCATTCTTAAATTGGCAGTGAATTGAATCTTAAAGTGTTGCAGTCCTTCTGAAGATGGTATTCCTAGATTATTGTTGGGTTGTGAGATTCAAGATTTAGACCCAGCAACTATGAAGGAACGCCAAAATATTTCCAAGTCAGGATGGTATGCAGCTTGGAAGGGAAGCTGCAATTGGTAATGTTATCCATGTACCTGTTGCTCTTGTCCTTCTCGGTGTTAGGGTTCTCAGATTTAAGAGTTGCCGACGGAGTAGCTCTTTTGCCAAATGAGGAGAGGATGTTTAAACCTTCTGGTAGTCACTACGCTTTCTCTATTCAGAAGCTGGTGAGTCTACACTAGGCTACTGTGCAGTCTCACCTGTTTCATGAAAATCAAAATAAAAACAGTAGATGCAGGAAATCAGAAACAAAACGAGAAAATGCTGGAAAAACTCAGCAGGGCAGGCAGAATCTTGGAAAAAGAAGCAGTCAATGCAACCCTTTGTCAGAACTGGTAAAAAGAGAGATGCAAGTTAGTTTTCAGTAGGAGAGAAGGTAGGTGAGGGATGGGTAGAACAAATGAAGTGACAGTGATAGGATGAAGTCCACTTCTAAAATTCAGTTCCAGGACCAAATTTCAGAAGCAGCATTCATCCTGCATGCATTACTACAGTGTGTATTTAGCACATATAAAAGAGGATATTTTTTCTTTTAATTCCAAGGTACTTAAACTATCAATCTATGAGCCGGCAAGTTTGGTCTTTGAGTTCTAGATCAGGTTTTTGAGCTGCTAATCCAAGTTGGCACTTCATTGAGAGACTGAAAGACTGGGAAATCTCCAAAGATATTTTACAAGTGTAGTAAGGGAAAAAGAGTAACTCAAGAGAAAATAGGGCCCCTCAAAGACCAAAGTGGACATCTTTGTGAAGAGCCACAGGAGATGGGTGAGGTCCTTGATGAATATTTCTCCTCTGTTTTTACTGTGGAAAAGGACTTGAGGTAGTCAATGGGGATGTCTTGGGGTTAGTCCACATTACAGCAGAGGAGGTACGGGATATCTTAAAGCGTACGAAGGTAGATAAATCTCCAGAGTTTGATCAGGTATAAACAAGAACACTGCGGCAAGCTAAAGAAAAAAATGTAGGAGCCCTGGCTGAGATATATGCATCATTGTTAGCAACAGGTGAAGTGCCAGTAGACTGGAAGGTGGCTAATGAGCCTTTATTTCAGAAAAGCTGCAAAGAAAAACTGGGGATCTATAGACTAGTAAGCCTAACATTTATGATAGGTAAGTTACTAGAGGGGATCCTGAGCGATAAGAAATACAAGCATTTGGAAAGACATGGGTTGATTAAGGATTGTCAGCATAGCTTTGTGTGTGGAAGATCATGTCTCAGAAATTTGATTAAATCTTTTGAAGAAGTAACCAAGAAGGTTGATGAAGGCAGAGTGGGAGATGTAGTCTATATGGACTTCAGTAAGGCCTTTGATAAGGTTCTGCATGGTAGGTTGCTATGGAAGATAGATCCCATGGATTCCAGGGCAAGCTAGCTAATTGGATATATAACTGGTTTGATGGTAGGAAGCAGAGGGTGATGGTGGAAGGATGTTTTCAGACTGGAGGCCCATGACTGGTGGTGTTCCCCAGGGCTCGATGCTAGGCCCATTGCTATTTGTCATCTTCATCAGTTATTTGAATGAGAATGTACAAGGCATGGTTAGTAATTTTGCAGATGACATTAAAATAGGTGGTATCATTGACAGTGAAGATGATGATCAGGATTTCAAAGGGAGCTGGGTGAGTGAGCTGAGGAATGACAAATGGAATTTAATTCTGATGAGTAGGAGGAGTTGCATTTTAGGAAGACAAATGAGGATAGGACTTTCACAGTGAATGGTAGGGCCCTGAGGAGTGTTGTAGAACAGAGGGACCTAGGAATAAAAGTACATGGTTCCCTGAAAGTGGTGTCATAGGTAGACAGGGTGGTGAAGAAGACTTTTGGTACGCTGGCCTTCATCAGTCAGGGCATCGAGTATAGAAGTTGGGATGTTATGTTGCAGTTGTACATGATGTTGGAGAGGCCACATTTGGAATATTATGTTCAGTTTCGGTCACCCTGCTATAGGAAAGATGTCATTAAGCTGAAAAGAGTGCAAAGGAGATTTATGAGGATGTTGCTGGGACTCGAGGGACTGAGTTATGTTGAGAGGTTGAGCACGTTAGAATTTTTTCATTGAAGCATAGGAGAATGAGGATTGATCATATAGAGGTGTATAAAATTATGAGGGCCATAGATAAGGTCAATGTGCATAGTCTTTTTCCCAGGGTTGGGGCACCAAGAACTAGAAGGCATAGGGTTAAGGTGAGAGGGGAGCAATTTAATAGGACCCAGAGGGTGGTCAGTGTATGGAATGAGCTGCCAGAGGAAGTGGTCGAGCTGGGTACATTTACAACATTTTTGGATGGGTACATGGATAAGAAGGGTTTAGAGGGATATAGGCCTAACGTAGGCAAATGAGACTAGCTTAGACAGGAATCTTGGTTGGCATGGACCTGTTGGGTTGAAGGGCCCGTTTCCATGCTGCATGTCTCCATGACTCTATGAAGGGATGTTATACAGCTTAAAGTGATCTCCCTGCATGGGACTTTACAGTTAGGTCTAAAATCCCTGATGAGATAAATAGTAAAGATCTTATGGCATAATTGGAAGGAGGTTTGGGAGTTCTTCAAATGTCTCACCCAGTCCTCCACCCTCAATCAATACCACCAAACAAGTAGATTTGCTTGCCATTCATCTTGATGCCAAGGCTATTTTGAGTACAAACAGATTGCAACATTGGCTTTCAAATTAGTAGACATTGTCCTTCAAAAGAATTTTACAAGATTGAGCATTTCATAAATGCATGATTATTTTAATGCATGAAGGTGGCAAATATTGAAAACTTGATATTTACAACACATCACTCAATATGCTGTATATTTGGTATGTATTCAAAATTAGAGTCATAGGGTTGTACAGCATAGAAACAAGATCTTTGAGCCCTGCTTGTCCATTCCAAATGAGATGCCTATCCACAATAATGCTATCTGCCTGCATTAGGCTTGCATCTCTTTACTCCCTTCCTATCCATGTACCTGTCCAAATGCTTTTTGGATGCTGTAGTTGTATGTGCCTCCACCAACTCATCTGGCAGCTTGTTTCATATAACAACCAATCCCCATGTAAAAAGACTTGCCCCTCAGATCTCCTTTAAATTTCTCCCCTCTCATCTTAAACTTATGCCCTCCAGTTTTAGACTCCCTCACCCTAGATAAAAGCCTATTTACCCCATCTATGCCCCTCATAATTTTATAAACTTCTATAAGGTCATCTCTTAGCCTCTTCCATTCTAGTGAAAACAATCGTATTCTATCCAATCTCTCCTTATCCCTCCATTCCTGGCAACATCCTGGTGAATATCATCTGCACTCTCTGTTGCTACCAAATCCCTCCTGTAGTGTGGTGACCAGTATTGTATACAATACTTCAAGTGTGGCCTGACCAATGTTTTCTACAGCCGCTACTTATAAATATTATTAATTTTAGTATAATGAATATTGTAGTAAATCATTTGCAATTTATGATTACCATGATTTTATTGGAAGAATTTTATCTTCCAATGAAGCACTACTTGAACTCTGTAACAACAGACGTGACCTACACTTTGAATATGACAAGGGATGGCAGGGTGATGACATCACCAGCTCCTTTTATGTGCATGGTTTCTGAAGAATACCAGTTGTGACTACTGCACTGCAAGGTTGTCAGATGAAGGTATAAAAACATCCGCACATGTTTTAAAGTTATAGCAATTCATTGTGAGTGGAGAGCTAAAATCCCAAGTAACCTGAGTGGATCAGTTAACAAGAACTTAATTATTAATATCCTATAATTCATATGAACACAGTTTTAAAATTGGACAAGGTAGTGGTTGTTCCTATGTATTGTATGTTGAGTTCTATGATCACTCACAGCCTTACGAATAGCACACATTGATATAGGCTTATCCACTCTCAAGTAGTGATTAATTTCACATCAGAAATAACTCCTGAGATACTTGAAGATAAAATTTCAGTATGGAATCTTGGTAGGCTGGAGATTAAATCTGAGATATAGCATGCTTCATTCTCCAAGGTGTGTCATCTGTGAACAAAGTCTTGTGCCAACATTGTATCATCTGTGAACTGAAGGAGGTTGAGAGGGACACACAAGATGCTGGAGGAAATCAGCAGGTCAGGCAGCATCTATGGAGGGAAATAGGTAGTTGACGTTTTGGGTCGAGGCCCTTCATCTGAACTGAAAGATAGAGGGGAGATAGCCACTATAATATGGTGGAGGGAAGGGGTGGGGCAAGGGAAAGATTGAGAGTGAATCTGATTGGAATGTTTAAAATCATGAAAGGTCGAGACAGAGCAGAAAGAAACTGTACCTATTGCCGGCAGGGTTGAGAACTAGAGCTTATTGATGAAGGTGACTGGCAAAAGAACAAAAAGTGACATGAAGATGAACTACCTTATAGACAAGCGGTTAGGGTCTGGAATGCGCTGCCAGGATAAAGCTGAAGGTAGATTCAATTGCGGCATTCAAAAGGAAACTGGATAAATAACTGGATGGAAAGATAGGCTATGGGGAGAGGGAGAAGTAGTACTAGTTGAATTGCTCTTGCATAAAGCAGGCATGGACTCAACAGGCCGAATGGCTTCCTTCTGCATTGTAAACGCTCTGAGGTTCTCCTAAATGAACATAAAACACAGAATGTAGAGGAGTACAGCACAGGAACAGGCCCTTCAGCCCACAATGTCTGTGCCAGCCATGGTGCCAATTTAAACGAATACCATATTGTCTATAGTCTTCAATTTCCTGCTTGTTCATGTGCCTGTCTAAATGCTTCTTAAATGTTTCTATCATATCTGCTTCCAGCATTTCACCTGACAGTATGCCCCAGGCACCTACCACTTTCTGTGTAAAAACTTGTGTCGTAAATCTCCTTTAAACTTTCCCCCTCCTACCTTAAAACTATCCTATAAACAAATAACAATGTCATTATACTGCTCACAATTAAATGATCACATCCTCAAGAAATGAAGTGCATGCGGTTAACAAGCACAAAGAATGGTTTCATTGGGATGTAGCAGGGATCATTGTGCAACAGAATAGTGGTTAAGCAATTGTATTATAAATTACTAGCATTCAGATGCCCAAAGTATCCAACAGAGACATGAGCGGGGAAATTTAAATTAAAGCAATTAAATGAATTTGAAATAAAATAAAACATCTGTATTGTGCTACTGGATTGTCTTAAATGCCCATCCAGCTCACTAAAGTCCTTCAGGGAAGGAAATCAGTCAACCTTCTTCCTTTGGTCTGGCTTATCTGTGACTTTGGACCCTTCAATATGGTTAACTATAAACTGCCCACTGATATATTGTGGGAAACCAGTCATTTCAGAGGGCATTTATGGATGGGCACAGAATGCTGGAATTGCCAGTGAAACTCACTTCCCAGAAAAGGAATGAATGGCTTGCATCCCCCAAAAGAATGTACACAAGTTGATGTTAAAGTTTGCGCAATTTGGAGAAGAGTTGAAAGTTCTCCTTCGGTCAACCTTACTAAAACAGATCACCTGTCATTCCTAAAGCACATCATCTGGCTGTTGATCCTATTGCTGTTTGTGGAATAGTGTCAGATATATAAGGATACAGATACTGAGTCTGCCTCCATTGCAACCGTAACCATACCTATTAATTAATATTAATAACTTATAATTAATTGTAAAAGCACAAAATCAATTTAAAGTTTTGTTTTTTAAAACTTCCTCAGCTCCACATTCTATGGCTTTTATTACATTAGGGGAGTGTTTTGGTTCATTATGTTTGTGACTGTTTTTTGAAAGACCTACTTTTTATAAGAAAACAAGAGCATATAAAAAACGGGAGCAGGAGTAGGCCTTGTGACCCCTCGAGCATGCTCCACAATTTCATCAGACCATGACTGGTCCTGTATCTCCACTTTCCTGCCTGATGCCCATATGCTCTAATTTCCTTACTATCCAAAATTCTGCCCTGAACATACTCTGAGATTGAAAATTTTGAGGCTTAACCTCCATGCAAAGAAATTTCATCCCATCTCAGTCCCAAGCGGTTGACTCCTTACCCCAAGTATATGTGCTCTAGTTCTAGGAGTACCAGCCTCTCAACATCCTGCCTGAATCTCTCTCTCAGAATCACAAGATTTCATTCTTCTGAACTTCAGTGAATATATATCTACCATACTCAATCTCCCTCAGTAGCCAAAACTTTTATCCCAATAATGCTTACACCTTTTCTGTTTTTCCTCCACAGCCCAGTGAGACTTTTCCTTTTCAATTATATTTCTAATTCACTTCTTGAAGTATTTTCCAGATCTGTTCCCATTATCCATTCAGGGAGAGCAGTCCAGATCGGTCGTAACAACTTGCTGCATAAAAATAAAAACGCATGTCTGTCTCTCTGTGGCAGCTTTTAACTAAAACTATTGAAAACTAACCTGACAGTTATTCGCCCTGTGGCAAAATGTTCTCTGCTTCAGCAGTCGTAATAAAATAAAAATAGTATATTCTCCTCAATTAATCAAAACCGTTTCAGTCTGAATAACTTCCTACAGTGGCAATCTAGAGGCAAAAGCAAGCTATAAAGGTGCATAATGTCTACAAAGTAATGCCTAGTTGAACACAATTGAAATTCATTTGATTCGAACTCTCGACTCATGCATCTGTCTGTACCTGTACAATTAAAATTGAGGAAATAACACAGTCGTTTACTGGCATTCTAACCAGAATTGTGCATTTGTTTGATACCTGACCTACCCAGTCCTTACAAATTTAGAAATAAAAATAGCTTTGTTCAGGAAGACTCAGCAGGGAAAACTTTTACTTTTATTGGCCTAGTTACAGAGTTATAGAAAAAGACATAGTAGAATTGTAAAGGTGTTACAATGCAGAAGGAAAGTTCTTGACCCATTGAGTCCATCTTTATAAGCAATCCATCTCTCTTTTCTTTTCCCATATTCCTTGAGTGCTTATCCCAATTCTCTTATGAAAGTTCCGATTGACTCTGCTTCAACTAGTCTTATGGACAGTGAGTTCCATATCACAACATTCTCATCACAACTTGTATGCTTTGTCCAACACTTTAAATCTGCACAGCATGATCCTTGAATCACTCACATTCCCTGTGTTAATGCTGGCTCATGAAGTATTCCCATTCTTCCAATAATTTTCCCTTTTCCTGTAACTTATTCTCCTAGATTCCCATCATCTCCCTCCAGATTCTACCACTACTACCTACTCAGTAGGGGCAATTTTCAGCAGCCAATTCACCTACCAATCTGCGCATCTTTCAGATGTGGGAGGAAACCAGAGTATCCAGAAAAACCCCACACGTTCTCATGGAGAACGTCCAAACTCCACATACACAGCAGTGGAGGTCAGGATTGATCCCAGATTGCTGGTGCTGTGAGGCAGTGGCTTTTCTAGTTGCACACCATGCTGCCCCTCACTAAATGACAACATGCTGTAAGGTCGGTGTTTGTCTGCCTCCATATTGAGCCCCTATGTGGAGCCATTAATAGGAAGCTCTCCTGATGATACACAGTCCACACTATTCTAGTGGTAGAGGGATACTCTGAAGGAGACCTACCACCACCAGTTGCCTCTGCTGAAACCAGCGTGTTAGTCAGTCACTTTCCAGTGGATAACTTGACTTATTTACTTATTACAACACTGAAGGAAGCCATTTAACTCCATGGGTTCATTGCGGCTCTCAACAGAGCAGTCTCATCTGTTCCAATTTCCCCTCTCCTTATTCCCCTGTACTAATTCTCCTTTACTTGCTCATAAACTCCCCTTTGATTCTTTTGCTACTTATTTAGAATAAGGATAACTTATGTTTGGCAATTACCTTACCAGCACATCTTTGAGACTTGGGAGGAAACCAAAGCACCCAATGGAAATCCACATGGTCAAGGTGAGAACATGCAAACTCCACACAGACAGCGTCAGAGGTCAGTATTGAACCCAGGTCTCTGGAGCTGTGAGGCACATCACAGAAGACTTTATCCTTAGTTCTCTCCGGATATCACAAAGGTGGATGTAGAGAAGGAAGGTGACTTTTCTCCATGTGCTACTGCTTCAGCCTCTGACCACTCTTCACTGAATGCAAGTCATGCACCTCCTATCCTAAGCAACTCAGGAACTAAGCAACTAAGGAACTCAGTGGGTTGAGCAGCATCTGTGGGGATGGGGGGAAGGTGGGGGGGGGGGAAGGAATTGCCAACACTTTGAGTTGAAAACCCTGCATCAGGAACCGTCCTTTTGCTGCTCGATCCACTGAGTTCCTCCAGCAGATTGTGTGTTGCTCCAGATTCCAGCATCAGCAGTCTCTTGTCTCTCCTATCCCCAGAGGCTTTCACCTGAAGAGAGTGATCTAGATGTGATTACACCGAATGTTCCAGCAAGGAGCTGGAAGTGGAAGTAGGTAAGTTAGACAGGATTGCCAGGCATCTGCCTTTGGCTGAAGACACACAAAATTCAGTCCTCCTGATTCTTGCTCTGAAAACTAGAATGGTTACTCATATACGCTGGCACTGGAAATGATGTATCAGAATGAGTATCAAGTGATAGAGCAAGTGGAGAAATTGTGCTTTTTTAACTAAAGGAATGTGGACACAATTACCCAGAAGTTCATCCCCAGTCAGTAGGGCAGTGCATCATATTCTGCCTCCAAAATTCAGTTGCATTGAAGTCCATTTCTGAACAAGTGCATCTCTAAAGTGATGGTGATGATGTTAAATGATCCAATGACTGATAAATGGATTAGTGTTTAACTGGGCTTGGAAGGTTACACAGTAGGCTAATAACCTTCTAAGATCAGAAAATGAGGCACGTTGTTACAGGAGAGGAGAAAAATATTCATTACATCCAATTTACATTTAACTGACCTGAGAATGCTTGACATTAGGCTCCAATTTTCAAGGTCAGAACAAGAGCATGTACGATTTTTTGTTTACAAAATTTTACATTATTAAAATATAATTTAACAAGCATGCTGAAAAATGAGCTTAGGATCAGAGTTTGTGATAGTTGCATATATTTTCTCTCCTTCATATAATAGAGGCATTAACCTATTTATTTCAGGTGGGTTAACATAGTGCCAAAGGAATAACACACGACTGCATTCTGCCTTCTGCATTGTTTTAATCAGTAATATCTTGGCTGTAGCATTAAAATTGGTTAAATTTGTTTAAATTTATTAATCATTATTTAGCTTGATTACAATTAGATTAGAGTTAATAGCCCACCTTGACACACAAAAGAAACACTGGTTTAAAGTATATTCTGGTGTTTTTTGTAATGCATAGTTGTTTACTGGACATAGAAACTAAGCATTGCTACAATCTGTATTTCCTTGATCTATTATTTGAGACATTAGTAAATCAGTCTTCCAGCGCATTGTTACAAACAGGCAGTCTGAGGTACAGCAAAGTCAGGGCCTTTGCTTGCATTAATGCACAAGTCGGCATTCTGGAGGGTTTTGAAATAATTGATCATGACACCAAACAGCCCAGTGTCTTGTTTAGTCTATCTTGCACAGCTTGGTGAGGGTAATGTGCTTTAGTGAACATGGCAGCAATTACTGTAAAGCAATGAACAGCAAATCCTTTCTCGTATGCCGCAGCACATCAGCATTTTGGACAGATTCTGAATGTGACATTGCTAATCAGGTCTTTGCTAATCTCTGATAAATTTGCAAATTCAAAAAATTTGTCATCTGGTAACCCCTGAGATTATAGCTGGTGGCAGGAAGATTCATTTTATCATCTCAATTGGAAAATGAAATAGCTTGGAATTCAAATAATGATACTTTTCAATGCTCTTAGAGGAACTGTTTCTTCAACAATCACAACAACATTTATGAAAGTACTTTTAATTGAATAATAAAAGGAGATTTAATCATCTAAAAGGCTGGACAATAAAATTTGCTTTAAAGAATATTATTTAATAGATGTAACAAGTTTTGCAATTTTTATTCTGAACTATAACAAAGAGATTGTGGACCAAAGGTAGCTCAGAACTGTGAAAAATTTACAGAAAAGAAGCAAGCTATTCAGCCCAACTAGTCCACGCTGGTACACATAAACATCCATTTATTCAATCTTGTAAGCATATCCTTCTGTACTAAAAGTTTCTAAGGTTTTCTGCAGGATGATCAGGAGGGAGTTGGTGGGAAAGTGAGAGAGAAATGGGTATAGGGACATAAGTTGGGGAAGGGGACTGATAGGATTTCTTTGAGAGCTGGCACAGACTCAATGGGCTAATTGGTTTCCTTCTATGTTGTAAGAAAATGTGAAAATAAGAGGAAAGTGATCTCTTAGTGTGTGCAGGAAATACTGAACTAATTCAGAAGGGAGGCAATCATAAGTTTACTGTACAATGGTATACACAAGAATCCTTTTGAATGATCTCATTCAGACACAAGAAACTTTTGAGATGAAAGCAGAATCAGACTGTTGTTTTCTTGCAGATTGATTGCTTTGAAGCCAGCTATATAACAACCCTCCAGCTTTGTGTCACCTTATATCTTCTCAGTTCACATGCACCTCCTTACTCAATGCAGGGCTCATAGTTTCATAATCACAACTCTTCAGTTAGCCTTTCTTCTTGAGTGAGCTCTGACAGTATGGATCAAGCAGACCAGTTAACAAAGCTCTACAAGGCAGCTGACCTTACATTTGTCTGTACCCTGAGTCTACAGGGTGCAGTTCTGTTGAAAGACGAATGCAGTCAACCTTGTGTTTTTGAAACATGCCGTACATATAAATAATGTGTGGAATGCTAACCAAGCCAGGACACAAACTATAATCTCCCTAGTCTGCATGACAAACTATATTTATCTGGAGTCATGTGTAGCAAAATTGAGAGGGACTTTTCCTATCAAACGTATATTGTCTCACTCACACAATGCAAAAGCTAATTCAAAGCAAAGGCTAATTAAGATCAATACTACAAATCATCATTGAAATAGTACACAGGCAAACAAGTTAATTGTGAAAGGAAACAACATGAAACACTGATTTACTGGTAAAAGAGTAAGTTGTTGTAAAGCGTAGATATTACTTGACATTCATGAGAATAGTGAGTGACTCACTCTCAATTATACTACCCCTAATAGACATATCATGTAATCATTAAATGCTTAACACACTCATCAAACAATCATTGCTCAAAGTAGGTTTACTTAAAGCAGCTTTTTGGGCATTTAAATTATAGTCTGCAGGTGAAAATTATGGTGACTAACTTGACTAAATGACCTGGAAGAATGTAAAATAGATCTCTTGGAAGTTCATTTATTTAAAACTCCTTTTTTATTCTTCAAAGATGCTGCCTGACCTGCTGAACATTTTCAGAGTTTTCTGTTTGTACGTCAGATTCTCAAAATCTGCTGCATTTCTGTGTTCACAGATGTCTGCAGAAGATCCCTGTAAAAGTAATATTCTCTCTACAAAAGTCAACATTTCAAAAGCAATTTTGAGACAGAAGGTGTGTCTACTCTTGGATTTCAGTTCCCAACAGAAGTAATCCTACTAATACTAAGTACTCTATTAATCCTCATCATTACACTCAAAGCAGCATCAGAGTGTAAACCTTGAAGGCTTTCAGGCCTCCATTGTGGCCTTTCACACTGGTGGTGCATGCTTGAAAATTCTAGCCTCACTGTCCATGTTCTTCCATCCATAAAAATGAACAGATGGGAAAATGAGGACAGCTAAGCATGAAGACATTCAAAGCTGTGTCAGGCAGAGTGTGATATGTGGAGTTCATGGAACCTTAATACATAAAAGATCGGTTTATTTTTTAACTTAAGTTACTAAAATATTGAACAAAATCATTCAACTCACCACACTATTATTTGAGATTAAGTGTTCAACAAAAGCCACATGTAGTAATATAAACTTATTGCAAACTAAACTACATCTTAGAACTTCCAAGTAAGTATATAAAAATCATTGGCAAAGAATGATATGCATTTAATATCCTTAAATGCAAATTACAGAATATTTACTATAGAAGTTCTTTTCTTGCCAAAAGAATTCCTCTTTCCATGCTATTAAAGTTTTACATCAATAAAATATTGTATTGTCTCATACATTATGATGGTGACTGCATTTCAAATGTATTCATTGTCAGTTGGAAAATCCCAAGGGCTTATTTTAAACATGTCTTTTTTATTATAGTCCAGGATCATTTTTTCTTTCTTTTGATTTAGTGCAAATTTCTTCCTTATGTCAGTGGTTCCAATGTTCTTTGCATTAATTGGTAAATTCTGACAAATATATTAAATGCAATTAATTTCACAATTAGCTGGACAGAACTATCATACAGAGTACTCCATCATCATATTTCTTGCAGCCTGTGGGTGGTATTGCAGCTTTGAACTTCCTTGGTTCTGAGAGCAATAGTGTGTTTAAAGTTCCCTATTTAAATACAGAGCATGCAACTTTGATCACAGTTTCAGTCATCTAACACCAGAGCGTTATTACAGTTTGGCATTTCAAAAGCATTAAATACTTTTATTTCAGTCACTGATGCTTATTGCTTTCTCAAACCATTCATCTGTCCTTTATTTGCAATTACTGCAAGTATTTGATATTTAAATCTTCTTATTTAATTGCAACTTTTGATTATTAACTAATAAATGCCTGTTCTCGGTTAGTTTTGAGGGGGCAAACCAAAAAATTGTTTGGATGTTATGCTGATCAGTTGTTACAGATGTGAAATCTAAATGGAAAAATCCCATGGGCTCTAACCTTTTGGATCTTGTTTTGTGGACACCTGAATTCCCTTCTGCTGCAGCTTTCTGCAGTGTTTCTCCATTTAAATAATAAACTATTTATCATCCAAAGTGAACCAGCTTACATTTTCCTACATTATACTCCGCTTGCCAACTTTATCAATATCTCTCTGTACAGTGTTTTGTATCCCTCTTACAGCATGACTTTTCCCTTTGTAACATCTGCAAACTTGGCAACAGTACACTTGCTTCCTTCCTCTAAACCACTAACATCTATTAGAAACAACTGTGGTGCCAGCACTGATCCCCAATGAACCCCACCGTAACAGGTTACTAACCTAAAAATTTGCACTTGCTGCATCCTGCATGTTGGCCAATACTCTATATTAGAATACTACTTCCAACACCACAGTGTATCAACAACCAGGGGAGAATGATTTACCCAAATATAGATGATGTCAGCTGAAAGAGGTGGGAAAGGAAAGTGAACTGGAAAGGAAAGGTCTGAGATTGGAGGAGTAGAGTCATACAGCACAAAAACAGGCCTTTCAGCCCATCTTGTCCATGCCAACCAAGGAGCCCATCTGAGCTGGTCCCATTTGCCCACATTTGGTCCATACTCTAAACTTTTCCTGTCCAAATACCTGTCCAAGTGTCTTTTAAGTGTTATTACTATATCTGCCTCAACTACTTTTTTTGGCAACTCGTCCCATACATGTGTGAAGAGGTTACCCCTCAGGTCACTTTTAAATCTTTCTCCTCTCACTTTAAACCTATGCCTTCTAGTTTTTGGCTCCCTTTCTCTAGGGAAAAAAAACTATGTGCATTCACCCTAACTAGTAAGAGAGAGTGAAATATGAAATTACCAAAAAAGGTGTAGAAAAATACTGTCAAGGTTGGAAAATGCAAGTTATGAGGCTGAAACAATTGTTCATCTGAAATTTTAGAACTCTGGAGTCCTCTGATTACTAGTCCAACATCACTCCCATGCTGGTATAACTCTTGGGGTAAAGTTCTGTGCTCAATTTCCTTCCACACCAACCAACTGTAACCCGGTTGAAATCAGATATCACTGCAGTGGCCAGAAATTAAATCTGGTATCTTCCTGTTCAGTACAACACAGAGTCACACAGAGCACTGAACAGAGCTATGAAAGTCATTGTTTTTAGATTACTTTACTGCAGATATTAGAAAGGAATTTGTTACCACCTTCGCAATGAGGCCAGTAACCTTTGCCTTTACTTACATGTAAGTGACTAGGCATCTGCAGCTGAGGAGTGCACCTGTGATCAAATGTGCTGACCTACAAGATACCAGCTGACCTTTGATGTGAAAGTAGCATCTTGCTGACTGCTCCACGTTGAAAGGGTGTGAAGCTCCTAAATCTGAATTAAGTTCACCACAAAAAGTCAGACATTCTCTACCAAATTATGCATCACCATTTGCACACATTAAATGCATAAAAACTTAAGAAATTGGAACTGGAATGGGCCATTTGCACAACAAACCTGCTCTGCCAGTCAACAAAATTATAAGAACATGAATGTTTAGAAAATGTTGAGTCCACTTGGGTGGAGGTAAAAAAATAACAAGGGAAAGAAAACAGAAGTCGAGGTAGTGCATAGACCCCAAACAGTAGCAAAGCTGTAGGAAAGAATATAAATAAAGAAAAAATGGGGACATATTATTAGCACATTAATCATTGGCAGCCTTAAGCTTCATGTAAATTGGGTTACTCAAAATGGAAATGGTGCCATGGGAAAGAATTCATAGATTCATTTGGGGGCA
The DNA here is from genome assembly GCF_009764475.1 of Pristis pectinata. Classification (NCBI taxonomy): domain Eukaryota; kingdom Metazoa; phylum Chordata; class Chondrichthyes; order Rhinopristiformes; family Pristidae; genus Pristis; species Pristis pectinata. Next base: position 21,200,151 of record NC_067409.1, on the reverse strand, counting down.
ATTTCTCAAATCAATATATTACAGAGTCAGCCAGGGAACAGAGTATTTTGGAATCTGGTAATGTGTAACAAAACAGGTTTAACAAATGGTCTCAGAGTGAAAGAACCCCTTGGAAGTAGCAATGGCAGAATTTAGCATCCAGCATAAGAATGAGAAACTTAGATTTGAAAAAAGACATGATTAATTTAAATAAGGGGAATTAGAAAGGGATGAGGAGAGAATTGGTGAAAATGGACTGGGCAAATTGAATTATTTTGGTTCAGAACCTTGGCTTCAGAGTTACATCCTGAGAGTATGTGCAATTCTGTTTTTCCCCAGCAGCTGAAACATTTTCCCTTGTTACATTGCTATCCATACAGTGGCTACCTTTGTATCTACAACAGCTAATCATACTTTAAACTTTATTTATACAACACAGTAACAGGTCCTTCCAACCCAATGAGCCCACGCTGCCCAATTACACCCATGTTAACCTACTAACCCATACATCTTTGGAATGTGGGAGGAAACTGGAGCACCTGGAGGGAACCCACGCGGTCATAGAGAAAATGTACAAACCCCTTACAGACAGCGGCGGGAATTGAACCCCGATCACTGGCGCTGTAATAGCGTTATGCTAACCTCTATGCTATCGTGCTGCCCATGAACTTCAGATCCTGCTTTGGAAGTCTGCCTTCATTACTGTTCTAGAACTACAATCTCGTTTCAAACTATTACCTTGCACAGAATGGTTTAGCATTCCTCAATGCCATCTCCACAAAGTGTAGAGTGGTGCAGTGGCACAACTAGTGGAGCCACTACCTCATAGCACCAGAAACCCATGTTGCTGTCTGTGTGGAGTTTGCATGTTTTCTCTGTGACTACCTGGATTTCCTCCCCCATCTCAAAGATGTGCAGGCTGGTTGGTTAATTTGCCACTGTAAATTGCCTCCATGTGTCAGTCAGTAGTTGAATCTGGGTGAGATGATGAAAATTTTGGGAGAATAAAAAATGGGATAACATAGGATTTAGTGTAAAGATGTGGTTAATGGTCAGCATGGACTCAAATCTATAATTCTATGACTCTATTATACTTTTGGCAACTATAGTAGATATCAGACCTACTTCAAAAGAAAAACATGGTTAAATAATCTGACCATCGACATGAGCACCAACAAAACAACAGAAGGCTAATTGAGGTCAAGCACACAGATCAATGTAATTGAAAATATCAAAAACTGCAGATGCTGGAAATATGAAATAAAAACAAAAATGCTCAAAAAACTCAGCAGGTCAGGCAACATTTATAGGAGTTAACTTTTCAAGTTGATGACCTGTCATCAATTCTAAAAGCTTTAGGTAGGATGAAATGGTTAGTGAGTCACAATGTCAGCAAACACGCCTGCTAGTGATTGTAGCTGATCATGCTAATCAAGTAGCTGTGGAGCAAAGAATGGTGCAGTAACACAGCCAGTAGAGCTACTGCCTTATATCTTCAATAACCTGGGTTCGATCCTGACCTTTGGTGCTGTCTATGTGGAGTTTGCACGTTCTCCCTGTGACTGTGCAGGTCTCCCCTGGGTACTCCAGTCTCTTCCCACATCTCGAAAACATGATTGGTAGATAAATTGCCCCAAGTGTGCAGGTGAGCGATAGAATGTTGGGGAAGATGATAGCATTAGTGTAGGATTAGTGGGTGCTTGATGGACCATGTGAACTTGGTGGACTGAAGGGCCTGTACCTTGCTGAATCTTCTAAACAAGTGAAGCTGGACTGGAAAGCTGTGTTTAATATGACTGAATAACACAAATGACAAACAGTAGTGACTAAAGCAGACAAAACTATTCAACTATGTGGTTATTACCAGGTACTATTGAATCAATGACTAACGTGGCAGAGTGGTGTAGCACCTAATGCTGCTATGTCACTTCTCCAATGACCCTGGCTCGATCCTGATCACCAGTGCTGTCTGTGTGGAGTTTGCCCATTCTCCCTGTGACCACGTTAGTTTTCCCTCATGCTCCCATTTCTCCCCCACATTCCAAAGACGTGCCTGTTAGTAGGTTAATTGGCTTAAGCTAATTACCTCGGTATAAGAAAATCAGAGGGGAGTTAATGGGCTTGTCAGAGAGAGTAGGCTGCAGGGGAATAGACTTGATGAGATTGCTCTGATGAAATAGGCCATAAGGCTTCTTTCTATGTTGTGAGGAAATATGAATATAATATAAAATATGAAAATATTGGTAGTACCTCTTTCCTACTTCATAAAATTTATATAGGAAATTGGCAGGAGCCAAGTAGATTTGCCATATGCAAATTCTCAGTTGAATGTCATGAAGGAAAGTCATGAATATTCAACAATTAGTGTCCTTAAGGGTCCTTAATCCTGCCTTATGATGTGAAATCATCACAGAAGATTTTTGAAGCTACCATGGACAAGAAACTGCAAAGTATAGATCACAGTCTATCCAAGCAAGATAATGTACAAGGAACCCAATAACAGAAGAAGATAATCTTCCAGTATCATTAGTAACTTTGCAGGGTTTCACAAACACAATGCAAAGCTCAAAAGAAACAAATCCACAATCACACAGAAGGAAGGAGGTTTTCTTGGGCTTAAAGCAAATGCCAGTGGATTGCAACCTGTCAAAGAAATGGCAGAAGCAATTGTGAAGGCAAGGAAATGTGACAACATTGTAGACCTAGGCATGCCAAAGGACTATGTTAATGTTTTGCCAAATCTTACAACATTTCTGATGCCATTTCATCAGATACTGGAGAAAGATTTAAAAAATGGAATTGGGGCAAGGAACAGCAAATAACAAAGTATGAAGAGCCAGGCAATTGAGTCTTTGTTAATTCACTACAACACAATACATACATTTAAACACGAAATGTAATGCTTTGAAGTAGGGAGATGGAACCGTAATTGACCACGTGATGGATAATGGTCAAGAAAAGTTAATTGCTTAAATATCATGAAGAGTGACAAAAAATGAGAGACATTGTGCTCAAATTAAAATACAGGGACTTGGAATTACTTTTAGAGTGAAATTGTTTCATCACATTCTCTTGAGTAGATATTTTATCTTAGTCACAGACTAGTAGCCTTTGTTAGCAATTATTGGTCGTTAATCAATACTAGCAACAATAGTTGCACTGAAAATGCAGCAAGGGCCATTATCTTATCTCACTATGAAAACACAATCAAATGTAAAAGTTTGAAATAAAATGCAATTATGGATGTATTGTCAAGACTACTACACTATAAAAGAATTCTGATATAGTAAACAAAACTATGATCTCGGCAATGTCGTTAGTAGATGATTCTCCTTTTAGCATGACAGAGATATCTGAGAGCTGTTATAGAGTTGTACTGCACAGAAACAGGCCCTTCGGCCCATCATGCCCATGCCACCCGTTGTACCTATCTGCACCGATCCCATTTACTTGCATTAGGCCCACAGCCTTCGATTACTTGTCAATGACAGAAGATATTGTTTTGAAACAAGTGAATGAGAAAGCTTTATAAAAAGATGGACTGAATGAGACAATTGTCCAGTTGAAGATAGGAAACAGTGCATTAACTGTCAATATGCATTATCAATAGAACAAGGTTATGTTAAATGGGGACACAGCTATCTCTTACCAAGTGCATTGAGAGTTCGGAAGGGTTTCAGACTGCAAAATTCTGAGGGTGAAGACAACACCCAGGGGTTTTGTATATTTGCCCAGATTAGATGAAGATTTTGAAGAGTGTGTTGAGAAGCCTACTGCCAGTCAAGATTGCAGAACTAAACCAGTGAAGATACCTTCACAGAGTTGGAAATGACCAATTGAGCATTCATTAATTATTGTGAGAAGGAGACTAAAAAAAAGACAATTAGCCGAATAAATCCAATTCAGCTAATTACCACCCAATCAGCTTGCACACAATCATCAGCAAAGTGACAGAAACTGTCATCAACATTGCTTTCAAATGGCACTTACTCACCAGCTAACAAATCACTGATGCCTAGTTCGGGTTTCACTAGGACCAGTCAGCCCTAAAACTCTTCATAACCTTGATCTAAACATGGATCAAAGAGCTGAATGCTAGAGGTGATGAGAGAGTGACGTCAAGGCAGCATTTGACCAAATGTGACATCAAGGAGCTCTCTTAGAACTGAAGTTAACGGGCATTGAAGGGCTGGAGTCTTACCTTACACAAAGGAAGACTGTTGTGCAAGTTGGAAGTCAATCATCCTAACCCCAGGATATAACTGCAGGTGTTCCTCAGGCCACTGCTTCATCAATGGTGTTCCTTCCATCACAAGTTCAGGATGATTTCACACTGTTTAATTCCACTAAAAACCCCTCAGCAAATGAAGCTGTCCATGCCTGGATGCAGCTTCCACAGATGCTGCCTGACCTACTGAATTCTAAGACTTAGACAACTGATAGGCAGGGGGGGAGAGAGACTACAGATGCTGGAATCTGGAGCAAAAAAAAATGAGCAGCTGGAGGAACTCAGTGGGTCAGCCAGTATCTGCGGAGGGAAGTAGACTGTTGGTGTTTCAGGTCGAGACCCTTCATGTGGACTGTAAGTGTAGAGGGGAGATAGCAGGTATACAGAGGTGAGGGGGAGGGGTGGGCAAGAGCTGGCAAGTGACAGGAGGACCCAGGTGAGGAGGAGTTAATTGGCAGGTGCGGTCAGGTGGGGGGGAGGGAGGGGTGGAGATAGCGAGAGACGCTGAGAGGTGATGTGGAAAACAACAAAGGGCTGCAGATGATGGAATCTGATAAGAAAGGAAAGTGATGAGTAGAAGCTATTAAGGGAGGGATGTTGGACAGACGGGAACAGTGGGGGGGAAGGGGATAGCGGGAATGGGCAGGGGGAGTTTGTGGGTGATGGGCAGATAGAATATGTGGGAGGATGATGAGCCTGTACGTGATATGTTTGGGTTTACTCTGATTTCTCCCCACGTCCCAAAAATGTGCAAATCAGTAGGTTAATTGGGCACTGTAAATACCCTCCAGTGTGTAGATGATAGATCGGATCTAGGGGCAGGGGTGGGGAGTTGGGTTGATGGGAATGTGGGGTAAATAAAAAAGTGAGGATAGGATTCGCAAATGATGGTCAGCATAGTGTTACGGACTCAGTGAAAGTCCCTTTAAGATAGAGAGTGTGTGTGTATGTGTGTGTGGGGCGTGCTTACGTCAATAGAAGATAAAGGACGTAATGACGTTGTTGAAGGCAGAAGAAGAAGAAGGAGAGAGAGAGAGAAGGGAGAGAGACACCAGCCTGCTTGTTTTCTCTATCAATGGATGAGAAACAATAACTGTGTTTGCCACTGAAATCCATGTATGGAAGTTGGAAGTAATCTGGTGGAGTTCACTTTGTTGCTGACCTGTAGAAGGAAACAGGTATTTGTGTGTGGACGACCACGGTTCGGATGCTTTTCGGGGTGAGGAAGTCACTACCGAGTAAACACTGAAGTGTCGTTTGGGTTCCATCGTGGAACATTTGGATTTCGTATGTACTCTCTCTATGTTTTTCTACATCTACATCTTATCTTCAGACAACGGTGGTTGTTGAAGAAGCCCTTGCTCATGTTTCACCTTATGGCTTGCGGAACTGAACTTTAAGAACCATTCAGGAACTGGGAGTTTTGGACTTTGTCACACACACACACAAAGAGTTTAGTTTTGGGGTTAACGTTCGAGGTTTAACATTCTTGAATTCTAACATACTAACATTTTTACTTTTATTTTACGTATTATCATAAGTAGTGATTAATAAAATAGTTTTTAACACTGAATCATGCTCAGTGTGTTTCTTTTGTTGCTGGTTCGTGACAATAGACTCAATGGGCTGAAGGGCCTGTCTCCGTACTGTATTTCTCTATGACCCTATGACATAAAATGTGGTGTTGTTGATAGTGAGGAGGACAAACTTAGGTTACAGAACAATACTGATAAACTGCTAAATTGGACAGAGCAATGGCAGGTGGAAATTAAGTCCTGATGCAAGGTTCTTGACCCAAAACGTCGAACGTCCTCCACAGATGCTGCCTGACCCACTGAATTCCCCCAGCAGTTTGTTTTTTGCTACAGACTGTTGGTGTTTCAGGTCAAGACCCTTCATCTGGACTGAAAGTGTAGAGGGGAGATAGCAGGTATATAGAGGTAAGCACCTATGAACATCTGGAGAATCATGGCTTTGTGAAGGGAAGGTCTTGCCTCACAAGCCTGATAGAGTTCTTTGATGAGGTGACGAGGAAGATTGATGAGGGTAGTGCGGTGGATGTGGTCTATATGGATTTTAGTAAGGCGTTTGATAAGGTTCCTCATGGTAGGCTTCTTCAGAAGGTCAGAGGCCAAGGGATCCAGGGAAGCTTGGCTGTGTGGATTAGGAATTGGCTTGCCTGTAGAAAGCAGAGGGGTGTGGTGGAAGGAGTGCCCTCGGATTGGAAGGCAGTGACTAGTGGTGTCCCGCAGGGATCGGTTCTGGGACCTCCACTTTTTGTGATATTTATAGATGACTTAGATGAGGGGGTAGAAGGCTGGGTTAGTAAGTTTGCGGACGACACTAAGATCGGCGGTGTTGTAGATAGTATGAAGGGCTGTCGGAGCTTACAGAGGGATATTGATAGGATGCAGAGCTGTGCTGACAAGTGGCAGATGGAGTTCAATCCGGAGAAGTGTGAGGTGGTACACTTTGGAAGGACAAACTTCAGGGCAGAGTACAGGGTGAATGGCAAGGTACTTGGCATTGTAGAGTAGCAGAGGGATCTGGGGGTTCACATTCACAGTTCACTGAAAGTTGCCTCACAGGTGGCTAGAGCAGTTAAGAAGGCCTATGGGATGTTGGCTTTCATAAGTCGTGGGATTGAGTTTAAGAGTCGCAAAGTGATGATGCAGCTTTACAAAACTCTAGTTAGACCACACTTAGAATACTGTGTTCAGTTCTGGTCGCTGCATTATAGGAAGGATGTGGAGGCGTTGGAGAGGGTGCAGAGGAGATTTACCAGGATGCTGCCTGGATTAGAGCATATGGAATATGAGGAAAGGCTTAAGGTGCTAGGGCTTTATTCACTGGAAAGGAGGATGACAGGAGACATGATAGAGGTATATAAAATATTAAGAGGAATAGATAGAGTAGACAGGCAGCGCCTCCTTCCCAGGGCACCAATGCTCAAGATGAGAGGGCATGGCTTTAAGGTTATGGGTGGGAGGTTCAGGGGAGATGTCAGGGGGAGATTTTTCACCCAGAGAGTGGTTAGTGCATGGAATGCACTGCCTGGGGTGGGGGTGGTGGTGGAGGCAGATACATTGGACAGGTTCAAGAGCTTGTTGGATAGGCATATGGAGGAATGTGAGATAGAGGGATATGTGGGAGGAAAGGGTTAGATAATGTGAGGGTGGTTTGCTGGACGGCACCACATGGTGGGCCAAAGGGCCTGTTTTGTGCTCTATGGTTCTATGGATCTGCAGTCTCTAGCTGCCTCTTGACTCCTGAATAGAACATAGAACAGTACAGCACAGGATGGCCCACAATGTTTGCACTGAACACAATGCCGAAATAAAGTAATCTTCTTCTGCCTGTACGTGATCCACACCCCTCCATACTCTGCATATTCATGTGTCTATCTAATAGGCTTTTAAACATCACCATCATATCTGCTTCTACCGCTCCCTCTGGCAGCCTGTTCCAGGCACCTACCACTCTGTGTGTAAAAAAACCTGCTCCGCACATCTCCTTTAAACTTTCTCCTTCTCACCTTAAATGCATATCCTCTGGTACTTGTCATTTCTACCCTGGGAAAAGATTCTGACTGTCTACCTTATCTATGCCTCTCATAATCTTATAAATTCCTATCAGGTCTCCCCTCAGCCTCCGCTTCTCCAGAGAAAACAACCCAAGTTTGTCCATCCTCTCCTCATAGCTCATACCCTCTAATCCAATCAGACTGAGAGTTTGATTGGATTAGCTGTGCTCTTTCCCCACAGCAGTTAGCCAGGTAACATTCAATGTCTTCGCCAATAAATGAAACTGAAAATTGCCCAACACCTCCAGAACTAGTCCTAGAGCCAGGAAACAAGTAATAGGGGAAAAGTTCTGTTTAAATAGAAAAAGTGTTGTATGGCTCAGGAGAACATTTCAAAGCTCTACCAGCAAGTGCACCGTTGAATGGCAGAGGTCTCTAGCTGAGTGAGTCCCGGACACTCAGTCATCTGTTGGGCTGTAGTGGGGAGGGCAGGGGAGTGGAAGGACTGAATGCCTCCAACAAGTCAGAGAAATTCTAGGGAAACAAAAGAAGGCAAAAATTTAAAAAAGAATAACTTTTTTTCAAATTCCTTTTTCCTCCCAGACAAGGGGCAAATGAAACCATGATGACTTTTCTTAGCTGTGGCTACTCTCCATACCAAAAGCTGAGAACAACAAACAATCTGCTCAGCGGGTCAAGAAGCATCTGTGCGAGGAAAGGAACAGTTGATGTTTCGGATTGAAACCCTGCTGAGTTCCTCCAGCAGATTGTTTGTTGCTCCAGATTCCAACGTCTGCGGTCTCTGTATCAGCATAGCTGAAAAAAATATCAAGGATAAATGAAAATAAAAAAAAACCTGATAATTTGAATTAAAAACAAAAATGGTGGAAATACTCAGCAGGTTAGGCAGCAGAATGTATCAACCTCATTTACAGTTTATCACCATGGCAACTCTTACATGGAACATTACAGCACAGTACAGGCCCTTCAGCCCACAATGTTGTGCTGACATTTTACCCTGCTCTAAGATCTAACCCTTCCCTCCCACATAGCCCTCCATTTCTCTATCATTCATGTGGTTATTTAAGAGTCTCCTGAATGTCCCTAATGTATCTGCCCCCACAACCTCTGCAGGCAGTGCGTTCCATGCACCCACCACTCTCCGTTTAAAAAACTTACCTCTGACATTCACCCTTATACTTTCCTCCAATCACCTTAAAATTATGCCCCCTCGTGTTAGCCATTTTCACCCTGGGAAAACGTCTCTGACTGTCCACTTGATCTTTGCCTCTTATCATCTTGTACACCTCTATGAAGTCACCTCTCATCCTCCTTCTCTCCAAAGAGAAAAGCCCTAACTCACTCAGCCTATCCTCATAAGACATGCTCTCCAATCCAGGCAACATCCTGGTAAATCTCCTCTGCACTCTCTCTAAAGCTTCCACATCCTTCCTACAATAAGGCAACCAGAACTGAACACAATACTCCAAGTATGGTCTAACCAGAGTTCCATAGAGCTGCAACATTACTTCATGGTTCTTGAGCTCAGTACCCTGACTAATAAAGGCCAACACACTATATGCCTTCTTAACAACCCTATCAACCTGCATGGCAACCTTGAGGGATCTACCCTATCTGAGATCTTCAAGAGGTGGTGACCCAAGAAGGCGGCATCCATCACTAAGGACCCTCACTATCCAGGTCATGCTCTCTTCTCATTACTACCATTGGGGAGGAGTTACAGGAGCCTGAAGACCCACACTCAATATTCAGAAACAGTTCCTTCCCCTCTGCCATCAGATTTCTGAACGGTTCATGAATTCATGAACTCTACCTCCTTATTCCTTTTTGTTTGCACTATTTATTTTTGTAATTAATAGTAATTTTATGTCTTTGCACTGTACTGCTGCTGCAAAACAACAAACTTCATGTCATCTAAGTCAGTGATGATAAATCTGATTCTGATATCCTTCATCCTATCCCTTCCCCCAACTGCTGCACAACTTAAAATTTACTTGCTTTTTATCTTTCCCTGTTTTGATGAAGGGAAACTTCAACCTGAAATGCTAAGTCTGTTTTTCTTTCCACAGCTGCTGCCTGACCTGCTGAGTGTTTCCAGCATTTTCAGTTTTTATTTCAAACTTCAAGGGCTTCCATGTCAATGAAAGATGAAATGAAGGAAGATAGATCATCAGTGTGCACAAGGGCTGGTCACTTGACCTAACCCATCTGCTAATGACTGATAAGTGGCATGGAATCAGGGTCAGCTTGCTGACCTCAGTCAAGAGGTCCAGTCTTGGTGATCATTACTCAGTGGTGCATGTTGCAACTACATCTAAGCAGTGAGAGGCAAGCAGTCATCAGGTCTGATGATCTGGCCACATATTATAGAATAGTCAACGGATGCAAATTGAGGCAACTTAATCAAGTAACACCAAGGGTTTATAATACTAGGGAAACTTGATTTTACAGCAACATAAATGTGCTTTGAGAACAGGGTGCAAATTGTTCAGTCTAGAAAATCATAGTATTTAACCAAACCAGGTCTTTAATTTGAACGTTTTCTAAAGGATTTTCAGTTAAAATGAAAAACCTTGCTGAGATCTTGTTAATCACACAGGGACAATTCACAGATAAATCTTGTATTGATCAAGCTGGAAGCTCACATTAGTAACTTTGGAATTGAGAAGAAAACAGGTTGAGGTTCTATAAAGTATAGCACTATTATAAGAGTCTGAGTAATGAATGGGGCTGTCAGACACAAACAGCTGTAAAAGAGCCCCGGCTTGATATAAAGGCACTGGAACTTCAGGTGACTGCAGATTCATGAGCAGACAAGATACATTTGGTGCCATGACATTGGAAAGCCTATAAAAGCTACCAAATAAAATATGGGCATGGTTACTGAGTGCTAATAGGCCTACAGCTTTTGAAGGCATTCAAGTAGATTTAGGGCAGGTTGGAAAGAAAGACAGAGTACCAGTAATTATACTCAGCAACCCATTATAATTTCAATTTTCAGACAAACCAAGTTACATGATTTCCAGAAATATCAGTCTATAGTTAATAAAACACTAAAGTAATTTCCTCAAATACAGTGGTGTATTGTAGAATCATTCTGTGTGGATACCAGAGGTTTTGTCTTTTTCCATAATATGCTAACGTTGCATATGTTCTGTTGTGCAATTAAAGGAGCAATATACTGGACCGAGCATTATATTGCAGAAAACATTACTGCATCATCTCTGCCTTCCTGGATGGGACATTTGACACTTACAGTATTTGCCAATGTCAAACTAACTCCTTTGTCTCATTTTTTTGAGAAATTTATATCTGCATTTCAGTTTCAGGTGCAAGGCTGTTCAGGTGAATATACAGTGCTTACCCCAGTCATACATTAAATATCACACTCTTGACTTATTTTAGAATTGCTGCTTAGCATTCATTAGCCTGCTCTGAAGACCTATAACATAAAAAAAATGCAAAGCGCCATTGTAAGTGCTCAAATGTTATTTATTCCTGTTTAGGATAGGATAGGATATCTTTATTAGTCACACGTACATCAAAACACACAGTGAAATACATCTTTTGTGTAGAGTGTTCTGGGGGCAGCCTGTGTCGCCACGCTTCTGGTGCCAACATGGCATGCCCACGACTTCCTAACCCATACGCCTTTGGAATGTGGGAGGAAACCGGAGTACTCAAAGGAAACCCATGCAGACATGGGGAGAACGTACAAACTCCTTACAGACAGCGGCGGGAATTGAACCTGGGTCGCTGGCGCTGTAATAGCGTTTTGCTAACCGCTACACTACCATGCCTGCCGTTTACTACTCAGAAAGACTGATGATCTTTTGAGGGAATGCATTTAATGTGAAAGCATACAGAATTTTAAGATGCATGATGACAGCCTGCAAATGGTGACACAGACCTTGTCCATTGGTTGAGGAGTTGAGGGCCGGGGGCATGGAAATTGGAGTTACCTTTTTGTTTTACAGTAGTGTAAATAGGAAATATGCCTACAGACAGGGTATTAGGAATCTGGAACTTACAGTAAACTCAGGAACTAGGATTTAGTGTATTCTATTGTACAGACACTGAGTCTGCCATTTTATTTGCAGAGGATTACGCAATGATAATTATAAAGGAAATGGTTGTCTTGTAGTGATATTCCATTTCAGCCTGAACAGTATTATTCTCAGTGAGTGAGGCAGTTGTCAGATGGGTTAAATTTGTGTACAGGGAATGCATTTGTTATGAAGAGAAGAATAACTCCTATTAAGAGATGATGATTAGCAGAGAATAATGGTCTATACATTACACTAGGGTGTTGGTTTAATAATTTTGTTGTTAGTATGCTATTGGCTTTTTTTGGTCTGATATATGTATTACTCAAATTAAGAGGAGGGAAGAAATGTGATTACCCCAGGGCACTTGGACCCTGTGAATACTAGTGTACTGAATTCACTTTCGTTCAGAATAGCACCATCTAGTGCGCAGAGGGCTGTTCGTTGAAATCCAGAGGGATTTTCTCTGGCCGGCCACTTCATACTTTTCTGTCTGTTTGGGCCTAATGTATGTAAATTGGTAATTTATAATTGGTTTGTTATTGTCACATGTGCATAAATACATCGAGGTAGTACAAATAGAAAAAAAC